>NW_016107378.1:400438-426858 GCF_001604975.1 Cebus imitator | reverse complement strand
TCTCACACTGTTGCTGGGCTGGAGTGCAGTGGAGTGATCTTGACTTACTGCAACCTCTGCCTTCCAGGTTCAAGCAATGCTCCTGCCTCAGCCTCCTGAGTAGCTGGGATTACAGGTGCCTGCCACCACACCCAGCTAATTTTTTGTATTTTTAGTAAAGACGGGGTTTCACCACTTTGGTCAGGCTAGTCTCAAACTCCTGACCTCATGATCCACGTGCCTCGGCCTCCCAAAGTGCTGGGATTATAGGCGTGAGCCACTGTGCCCCGCCGAGATCTGATGGCTTTATGAAAGGCAGTTCCCCTGAACATGCTGCCTTGCCTGCTGCCATGTGAGATGTGCCTTTGCTCCTCTTTCACCTTCTGCTATGATTGTGAGGACTCCTCAGCCATGTGGAAGTGTCTAAGTCCATTAAACCTCTTTCCTTTAGAAACTACCCAGTCTTGAGTATGTCTTTATTTGCAGCATGAGAACAGATGAATACAAATACCAAGGACACTTCCTGCTTTTTTGTGCATGACCCAGAGAACATTTCCAAACAAAGACCTGAAAACCAATATTATCAGGGCAGCTGAAATTACACACCCACTCCTGAACCAATAAATGGGGCCAGTAGATGGAATGTGGTGACTGACCCAGCCTAATCTCATTCACATTCCACCTTGGGTCACCAGCACATCAGCCTGCCCATAATCACAAAAATCAGTGGCTATTGGGGAAGTGAAGGATGGTTGGACAATGTATGCTTGAGATTTAACCAAGAACATGCTCACACAAACTTAAAAGCCACACAACACTGGAAGGTGAGGATTTATAAAAACAATGACATGAGAAAGAGCTAAGTTTAGATTCTGAACAACATATACCACTGTGAGCTCCAACTGGGTGGAGACTACACTTATCCTGTTCACCAACATCTCCCCAGGGCCTGGCACTGTCAATCTGGGGTCATTAAGTACTAGTTATGAGTGTCAGATAACTTGATAGAAGTCTGAATCCCAGCCCTACCTCTTATATGCATGAATCCTTATGTGAAGGAGGAATAATTCAGGATCTGGCCAAAAAAAGTGTATAAGTGTCCAATGAAGGAATATGAATATTTGCAAATTATGCAAAATAAATCTAGCAAATAGGAATCATTCAAAGAATGCTATTCATTATTACTATTACCAACTGGAAGTTCGTGGCCTCAATCTATGCCTGCAATGACATTTCCCATTAAACATACTCACAGAAGGAAAAATCACTGGCTACAACAAACCCCACACTGCCTTGATTTTTTACCTCTATCATTGATGTCCTTCTTTTTAAGACCCAGAGAAAAAGCTACCTTCTCTGGGACCCCCTTCTTCATCCCCAGGGCTGGGAGCAATCTTCCTTTGCCCTCTACTCTCACACTTATTTCTTTCTCTTTCTTTGATATTTTCTCTATTTCTTTCTCTTTTCTTACAGTTATTTCAGACTGTATTGCCATTTTCCTCTTACTTTTCCAGAGGCACTCAGATGTTTGTGACCAATGTATTAAATTCTGCCTAGAGATCAGCCCCATTTCAGTAAAAATCTCGGAGCAGCAGGGAAGGAACTCAGTCTTTGGAAATTGGGATTGGCATCTAGATGTACCAAGATTTTTAGGATTCCTTTGGTTACAAGCTAAAACCCTGATTCAAACTAATTAGCAGAATGAGAATAATGTATGATTGTTGCAATGAGATGATGATGTTACTGATGCCTGCAGATTCAAGGAATAGTTCTTGTAATATTTGTAATATCAAAGGACTCAGAAATTTACTGAGACACAGACGAAGATAATACAGCACAAACCCACTAGGGCCTGAAAGTTCCCCAGCTGTGAAGGATGCCATTCTGGATGGAGGAAAGATTCACCAGGTGTAAGAAGCTCTATGTGCCCTTTTTAGGGAGAGTGGGGCTGGTGGTTAATACCCTGCTGGCTCCCATCTTCCCTGAATTTTCTGCAGCTTCTGGCAACTTCCCTGCTCACTCATACCAACACATTTGTGATTGAGAGATTGGGTGAGTTGTAGATTGATTTTCCATGATCAAGACCTAGGAGGCCCAAGCTGCAGCCAAGCCTGAGGACCTCTCCTGAAACTGAGTTCTTACTATGTGTTGAGCTGAAATAGCTCCATGAGACAGATGCTATTATCCTCCATCTTCTACAGCTGAAGAAACTAAGACACAAAGAGCAAAGAAGTGAGTTGTTCTAGGACCAGAGTTGGTGACCATATATATATGTGATTCCACAACCCAAACTCTCAAACTCTAACCTGTAGTGTGCCCTGTTAATTGCACATGATTGAAGGAAGAGTGAAACAGCTGGAGAGCAAGAGAGATCCAGGGGTCTATTCTCTCCACCTCAGACTTCTCATTGGCAGGTGGAGTCCATTTTCTCTCACTGCAAGTGAGAAGCCTTCTTGGCAAGGAACATGGATTAATTACAGCTTCTGCATTGCATATCTTGTGATTCCATTCCAGTGTTGGCAAACTTAGGTCAGGGGAGATAGGACTCTGTAAGAACTGGGATGCTCCTGTTGGAGTGGGTGGAAGAGCTGATGGAAGGTGCTGGTCATAGAATGCCACAGATGCCCAAACAATAGCTAAAGTCTCAGCTTCTCTGTAAAGTCATATGACAAACTGAAAAGATGAAATATATACAGCAAGCAGCCAGTGTCTTTTAAAAAATTAAGATGGAAATGGTCACCAGGGTGTTTGTCATATTTAAGTTTGCTTAATAATAAGTATTCTTGCTCATGGCCAGGAATAATAAAGCAAGAGATAGGAAAGACAGAAAAACAAGACTTGCACAGTTTCTGAGGCTGGCAAATCACGTTTTGGGCAGGGTGTAGCCAACAAAGCAGATTATCTGCATTTGAATCATAATAACTAAATCAGGCAAAGCCCCTGTCTGGCATTACTGGTCCCTCTCTGCCCTTATCAAGCTGTGTGACTTTGGACAAGTCACTTGCCCTCTCTGAGCCTTGGCTTCTTCATCTGTGACTGAGCTGTGAGTGAGGCTAATAGGCAATGGTTTTAAAATTATGTTCTGCTGAGTCCTCAGTGCTTCCACAGACAGCATCATAAGAGGAGGGTCAGGGGCTCAGTGGGTGGGAATCTAAC
Source organism: Cebus imitator (assembly GCF_001604975.1). Classification (NCBI taxonomy): domain Eukaryota; kingdom Metazoa; phylum Chordata; class Mammalia; order Primates; family Cebidae; genus Cebus; species Cebus imitator. Next base: position 423,723 of record NW_016107378.1, on the reverse strand, counting down.
CCCCAGCTCCACGTTAACTAGTGCAGTCTGCTTTTATCTCTTTTACAATCACAGTTCTGCATAATATTTTGAGAGAAGAAAGAGTTCCAAGGCTACAAAGAAAATGAAAACCACCCTGCTGACTGATCTCGAAGGCCTTCCAGCCCTCATAGTCTAGCAATAGAGGGAGATAATCGTCTGTTTTCTAGTCCCTCGACCTCTTGCAAATGATTTGGGCACCAAAAAGAAACCGCACCCAGATGCCTGTTTGTCTGTTGCCTTCCAGGGATACCAGGATGGCTCTGTGACTGATGACGAGAAAATCTCCCCCTCCGAGTGTGAAACTCATCGTAAGGAAAGAACTTTCTCCTCTTTTGCTGGACTTTGCCCCGACACTGCATATGGAGGGCATCTTTCTTTCCGCCTTACTGTTTATGTTCCCTTCAGAAAACCCAGAGTTGTTGCGGTAAGAGAGAGATTAATTTTCCCTTTTGGCTAAATGGTTTCATGTGTAGATGCTTGGTGTCCATGAGATTGAAATAGAGCTTTCAGAGGCCTGGGCAAAACCATCTATTCATTTGAGTTAATAACAACTGCTGACAAACACTATCTTTTCCATCTTGCTGATAAATTATGCCTTTCATGATGGACATCTGATTGTAAGGCTCTTGGTGGTACTTGAAGGCATTTAACTTAAAACCATTATTAGATTTTAGTATAGTTCTCCCTTGATACCCCAATCCAAAAATAAGACCTTGAGGTACCTCCGAGATATTTAAGTATACATTTTCTTAGGAGACCACCCTCGCACCAAAGGCAAATACTTTAAAAGTTGCTTTGTAATATTAAAAAAGAGAGAGAAATCAAGAGAGAGGGAAATCGAGAGAGAGAACTGGGTAGGATTTTCATGATTACTAATTTAGCAGTCTCTCAGTTATGTTTTATTGATAGCTCTAAACATAAATTTGCCTTTGGTATACTTTGCTGCTGATGCCTAAAAGAAGACGTGTAAGAACACATAATCCCATGCCTAGGGCTTTTCAGAATAATGTACAAAGGCTCTTTGTGGCAACCCAAGCAAGAGATATTTAAATGGAGAAGTGCAGGGCTTAGGCAGTTCTTCAAATTTGGGCAAAAAGAGAAGTCGCTGCCTGCTCACTCGTGTATCACGCTAAGTCCCAGTGTTCATGCAGTTTTAAACATGACATTTCTCCTGGTTTATTCTTGAATTAGAAATACTGATCTCAACCACATTTTATTATTTGCAATTGGAGAATCGTGTGTGTGAGGCCCCAAGTTCACAGGAGAAAAATAATACATACTGCACCATTTAAGAAGGGGGTTATTTATGACCAAAGCCTGCCGAGAATACCGCTGTAATGTGTTATCAGATGCCTTTACAGGCTCAGAGAAACACAAAACTTCATGCACGCAGCCTGCAAAAAGCAATCACTTTAAGGATTTGCTGTCAGTTTTTTTCCCCCGTCTTCTTCCTTTTTTAAATCATGAGATGCCAAGGGATAATCAAATGTATATATTTTATCTTCCAAATACTAATGGGCTTGAACACAGTGTGAAAGACAGCGAGCTGATTAACGGGGAATGTAATGATGCCATTATAGGCACTATTTTCTTTATAAATAAATGATCTCGATAAAATCTTTTATCCGTGAGGAATGCCACTGCCAACAATGTGATAGCATTTATTACAGGGGATGGAGACAGTCTCTCCCTCCTGACGGATAACACCCTGTTTTCACAAATGACATGTTAAAAATCAAACCAGTTTTTCTCCAGCTTGCTCGCTGCTGGGATCCAGGCAGTCTAAGAGACTTCAGCTTATGGTACATGGAGGCCCTTCCCAGAAGGGCGAATGGTCTCTTCTCCTGGCCTCGTTTCTGCAGGCAGCAATATAGGGCAGGAATCGAGAGACATAAAGCCCATCTCTTAGTATTATTTTAAAGGAGACAAAGTATCTAATAGTGTGCTCTAGGCAAACACACTCTCAGAGGCAGATCAGCTTAACTCCCTGGTATCCTGGAGCACAAAGCATTTTAATAAAAAAAAGATTTTGGCTGCTGCACATGCGGGTCTGAATCTCAGACCTCTTTCATAGATGTATGTCCTCAAAGAGAGGCAGCCGGTAGCACATCTGATGTCAAATTGAGCTCCAGGGTCTCTCAAGCAACCCTCCCCCTGCCCTCCCAAATCATACCCCGGGCCCTAGTGGCCAACTGGAGAGGAAAGAAAAGGCCTCTCTTCTCTCCTCCCTGCCAACCCTGCTGAAAGGGGGATTCCTCCACCTTCTCCAAGTGACTGTCCCACTCTCAAGCTACAGCCTCATCCCTCCTAGTGGGCACAGACTCCAGTTTCAAGAACTAGTCTTTTCTCACCTTGGACTGTTGAGCCATTGTCAGCACCTCTTCTGGAGACTTCGAGGCTTTGCCCAGGCTGAGAGTGAGGGTGTGAGTTACAGGGGCACTGGGTGCTTTGCCTTCTTGTAGTAAATGTTTCCTGCACTCCTACTGTGTGCAGAATGTGCTGCTGACAGTCAGTTCCTGCCTTTGAGCTGCTCCAAGAGAGAGTGACAATGGAACTGGATCTCCAGATCTAAAGGGGGAGGTTCCAGTGGAGTCTAAATGTAGGGCCATTCATTCATTCGCTTATTTTTGAAAGTGCCGAGTATGCATCAAGTCCTTCATTACTGCGCGATGATCACAAGCGTGATCCCTATTTGCCCAGGGACAGCCCACCGCAATGTAACATAATAAACACAGTGATCAGGTGCTATGAGATAGAAAGCTTTAAAAAAATATTAAGCAGATCTTTCTTGTAGAAAGCCCAGTCTTCTTCAAAAGGAAACCTTGGTAAGTCACTGGGGTATAGGGAATCTCCCTAAGAAAGTTTAATAAAAAATATTTACAAAAAATATGCACTTAAGAGAGTGAGTCCTTTTAACTAAAGAATACTTTATTTGCTGAACGCTGGGATAATTTGGATGTTTGGGGCAAAATAGTTTAAGCCATTTTTCATGGAGGAATAGACAGGTGGAAGGGAGTAAAGGAAAACAGAAGACAGAGGTAGACCACAGGTGGGCCACTTTTGTGATCCAGGAATACCTTATGTTAGTTCATCACTTTAATGATTGCTAAAACTTAGCAGACCATTGGAATCACTTCAGGAGCAGAGCCAGGACAAGGGTGAGCTAGTGCAGTACCTAGGATGCAGCATTTAAGGAAGCACTCATTCTCAGAGACATGCAAGCACAGGGTTGCCATGTGAGAGTGAGTCCCTCCTTAAATTTTACAAACTAGGCAGTTCCTTTACCTGGTCCTATCCCCAACCCTGTTGGGGAGCTTTACAAAATACTAATTTCTGAGCCCCCACAGAGACCCACCCCCAGACCACCTCTGATTTAACAAGTCTGGGGATCAATCTGGGCTTTGAGACATTTTAAAGCTCCCAAAGCTATTCTAATATATAACCAGTTTTGAGAACCACAGATACAGTGGGTTTCCCCAAGCAGGACACAGCATCAGAGGCCAGAGCTATTAATTATCAGATATCAGGGCTTGGAGCAGGGATGGTCAGGTTCTTTGCCTGCAATTGGCTTTTTCTTGGGCAGCTTTGCAAGGCTTAGGATTTCCCTCTTCCAATGATACAGCCCCATTCTTGAGTAGCTATCGGGAGGGCTTCTGTAAACTAGCTCACTCAATTGCGATGACAACCCCCAAAAATAGAAGTTATTTTCTTCTTGTTGTGAAGAGGAAACTGCAGCCCAGAAAGGTTGAGTCATTTGTCCAATGTGCCACACAGAGAGGAAATAGGGTGTGTCTTATTCTGTTTGTGTTACTAAAAAGGAATTCCTGAGACTGGGTAATATATAAAGAAAAGAGGTTTATTTGGCTCATGGTCCCGAAGGCTGTACAGGAAGCATGGTGCTAGCGTCTGCTTCTAGGGAGGACTTTAGGCTGCTTCCACTCATGCAGAAAGCAAAGGTGAGACAGTGTGTGCAGAAATCCTATGGCTAGAGAGGAAGCAAGAGGTGTGGGGACATGCCAGGCTCTTTTTAACCGTTAGATCTTAGGGGAACTAATGAAGTGAGAACTCACTCATTACCATGAGAGGGCAAAAAGGCAGGTAGGAGGGACCTGCTCCCATGAGCAAAACAGCTCCCACCAGGCCCCATGTCCAACACTGGAGTTCAAATTTCAACATGAGGTTTTGGGGACAAACATCCACACTATAGCAGCATACAGATCCAGCCCTGAGTTTTTCTTTCTTCAAAGTATGGGTTCCTAACCTTCTACTAAGCTACGCTAGGCTCTCCTGAGTAAGTGGCCACCTTTAATCAATAGTAATGGTAACTGTGGTTCTGAATTTGTGACCTGTAAATACCTTGTCTTACAAAAATCTCCTTACCCTTGACCTTGGAGAAAATCAAGCCACTGTGTCCCTTTTTTACCTCCGGTCACCAGAGTCAGTGGAGGTGGAGCTCTGCCCCCCAAGTCTGTTTAAGTTTGGATATGATTGCTTCTGGGTCCAGGAGGGGTCCCATGTTCCCATGCCTAGATCTCCTGCTGATGGCAGGTGAAGCCTCTGGGGATGCAAGGTCCACATTAATTGTCTGCGGCCTCCAGAGCACTCAGCAAATGGTAGTTGCCATGCAGGAATGCTGGGGTGAACACCTGCATGGGTCTTTGGATTGACATGTCCCTTAAGCTTGTAGATACCTACAACTCACAAGACATGCTGGGAAAGGAGCCCTGAAAGACTGATGCTTGATTTTCTAAAACACACAGAGAACTGGGGGCCTGGAACAAAGGCAGTCCCAGGAAAGATGTCTTTCAAAAGCTGACATGATAACCACAGAGCTCCACAAAGAGAATGCAAAGTCCCAAGACCTATAGTACACTTGCATCAAAAATAGAGTGAGCTGATACTAGAATGATCAAGATTTGCATTTTCTGAGGGGCCATCACTTAGCCATGGAAATATCCCTCACTTCTTTTTCTCCTGATAGTGCCACTCTTGTGCTCAAGGTCTTAATTGGCTCCCAGTGCCTTCCAAGCCAAGTGTAAGTCCTGGTTCTTCACTTTCCAGTTATATTTACTTGGGCAAGACACCCAACCTCCTAGTCAGAGCTTCTTCATCTAAAATACGAAGGTGTTCATTGTAGTTTACTACTTCTGATACGTTGATTTCAGTGTGATTGTGATTTTGCAGCAGGTTCCATCAAGAGGTGGAGCTTATCGCCCCACTCCTTGAATCTGGACTGGCCATGTGAAGCAAACAGAACCCAACAGAGGTGACTATGTGCCAATTCTAAGACCCTTAGAGGCTTTGCATGTTTCCTCTGTTTCAGAATCGTGCCACTGGAATGTGGACCAGCCCAAGCTAGCCTGATGAAAGGATGTGAAAACAGTCAACAGCCCAGCTGAAGCCACCTAAGACCAGCCAGGCCTAAGCTGATCAATCAGCTGAATCCAAATGTATAAGTGAGCCTGAGGTCAGCCAAGCTTGGTCTAGATCTGCGGAACCTCTCTATACCCGTGATAAATAATAAATGATTCTTCTTCGAAGCCACTAACTTTTGGACTAGCTTGCTACACAGTTATAACTAATTGATACACTACTACATAAGAGTTTTGTGGTTATCAAATGAGATCAGGTATCTAAAGTGCTTAGCACAGTTCTTGGAACAGCTTAAATGCTCAATAAATATCAGTTAGTATGAGGAATGGTACTAACAGTAGCTGCAGCAGCAGAAGATATTCTAAACTTCTTATAATGCTCAGTATAGCTTGTTAATCTTACACCACCTGGACTGAAGTCAGATTGAGCCACTCTCCACAAATGTATTTCTCACATTTTAAACTTGGCTATACTCTTTCCTCCCACATGGAATGTTTTCCTTGCATGTATACCTCCCAAATTGTCTCTGACTTTGAAGATCTAGCTGAAATGTCATCAGCTCCAAGAAGCTTTCAATGATGCCAGTCCATGGAATCAATCTTCCAATTCTCTGTTTATCCGTGGTTCTTTGATTCTTTGTCATAAGCTTATTCTTCACTCTGTGTCAGAGTTCATTGTGTCCTTGTGACATTCATGACTTCACATTCTCTGAGGACAGACCTGAGAACGTGTTAATCTCTGCTATTCCTCAATGGGCCTAACACAGTGCCTAAATCAGAAATGACAAATTTGAAATTTGAAATGCAAGCCAGCTCTAATCAGTTGGTAATAACTTCCTTGAGTGCTAAATTGGAAATAATCCTGAGGTTGTATCTGGCTCAATCATCAATGTCTTTCATGAGCACAAAATAGGAAAGGGCAATATCAGAGTAGATATTTGAACATTTGCTAATTATATCTAGTTTTAAAACTCCATATTTGAAACAAACAAACTATATGATGCAGTGCTACAATTCTCTAACCTATCTAATTGTTATGTCATCTCAGCCTCATGACATCCCCGTATTTATTTTTTCTCCACTTTATGGGAGAGGTTGAATGGCTTGACTCAAATCATTCAGTCAGCAAACGGCAGTACTCAAACTTGAATATAGATCACTGCCCCTAAACTCAAGACTGATTACCCTGTAGGGTATGAAATGTTTTAATTGACATCATAGCCCAGAGTTTATACTTTCATGCACCATGAAAATTCACTTCAGTTATGTAAATTGGAATATTTATTTAAAACACGGGAAAGTAGACTATAGTCAAAAGCACATATGCGCATTGCCCACATACACACAACAGAGAGGCATGAAATCAAAGAATTTGCTTTTAGTTCTTTTCTTCTGTAATTCTCCATGTGGCCAACTGGGCATGTGCCATTGTCATTGCTATAGTGGCATCATAAGGCAATAATTTAATGACTGATTTACCCAGTACTAAAGACAGACAACATTTTTAGTATAGTAGCTTTGGCTGGAAAACAGAAATATTCCAGAAAATCCAATTTTCTGGTTAACAAAAAGTGACCACATGGAATATTATGCAATAATGAGGAACAATGAACTAAGCGTACACAGAGAAGTGTGGACAGGTCACAAAAATAGAATCTTTTATGAGAAAATTAGTAAACAGAGCAAAGTTCTTAAAACAGACCAGTTTACATAAATTAAAAACACATATGTAAGACCACATTACATGTTTTACATATGACACCGATATCCATATCATGGGAAGGGGAATGGGAATGGAAATCATGTAAAAAAATTGAAATAAGTTGGCAAGAAGGGGCCTCACCCATCCAGTGATAACAATTTTCTAAGAATTGAAATATATGAGCAGCGCACTTCTATGGCAAGAAGGGTGTACTTCTGTGACAGGTGTCCATTATAAATTAACTAAATTCAATTAAAGTTCTGCACAAATCAGAAGTGGATTCAAAATATACAAATACCTCAAATACCATCAAAATTGCTTGCCTTTAAAAGTGCTTTTGTATGCAATATACTTTTCTCTGCCTGCTAGGTCATAGATAGATGGGACACTTCTATGATCCAAGCATTGGAAATACAAAATAATGTAGAATCTCTGCCCTCAAGAAATTTAAGAACTATTAGTATTTATTGAGCACTTATTAAATGCAAAGCTCTGCCCCAAATATGTTATATATATTGTAATTATTTTGCATAATGTGATAGCAATTATTGTATTTTTTTATAGATAAGAAAACTAAGGCTTACACAAGTCAATAATTTTAGCCAAAGACACAGCTAGAAAGTTGCAGAGCTGGAATTCAGACTCAAATCCCCCTTTCCACAAAGCACAAGTTCTTTCTACAGAATTACATTGCTTACGATCTGATAGTGGGGCAGGTGGGGGTGAAGATATAAAGCATACAGAATCTGATGATAATTATTATAAACATCCTACGGACTCTGAGCTTATTGAGGGCACAGGCCAGTTTTCATTTTCCCTTCAGGGTTAGAGCTCAGCATGATACCTGATAACATTCTCGTTAAGTAAAAAAAGTAGTTAATAGCACTAAGAAGAGAAGTGTGGATTTATGGCTAAACTTTTTGGTTAATATCTTTTCAGATGAAGCCAATTTTATTGTATTTATCTCTTTATATATAGGCTAGGAAGTTTTATAGATGCCCATGGATATTGGCACTTAATTGATATCACATGATACAATAAACCATGTACCAACATGTGCCAGAGAAGATTCTCACCTACCCCAGAGCTGGAGACTCTCTGGGTTCTTTTGCTTAAATGGAAAGATTTAAATCAGTAATCATATCTAGTTTTTAAAGCATCATCAACACCATCATCATCACCATCACACCACTAACATTATTTTTGTAATATCTGCCACCATCTGTGAAACCTGATCATATTTCACCTGCCAAATGTCGTGCTAAGCATTTTGCATGCATCATCTCATTAACAGTCTTATGAATTATTGCTGTTTTTTATCCCATTTTACAAATGAGCAAAATAAACCTCAGAGAAGTTATTTGCCCAAGATCACATAGGTAATAAGCAATAGAATCATGTATTAGTCTGAGTAGGCTAGGATATGCTGCAATAACAAATATCTCTCAAGTACCAGTGGCTTCATTTATGCCAAGTTTGCTGCAAGTCTGGGACTCCCAAGACCAACTCTCCTCCAGCCAGTGACTTAGAGATCCAGTAGCTCCACTTATGCCAACACAAAGTCTGCACATTTGCAGAGGCAGAGGAAGAGAGTAATGAGCATCTAGCATGGAGACTTCCTGCCACTTCTAACTCAGGTTAGAAGTGCTCATATTTCTGTGTCCCAAACTAGTAATATGGCTTTTCCAACTTCAAGGAGGCTTGGAAGTATTGTTTCCAGCATGTCTAGGGTGAAAAGAAGTGTATATAGACAAACACTAGGACAGTCTACACAAATAGGGACTCCAAAAGCCTCTTAATCCCTGGAGACACTTGCAGCCACCACGAATGTTAGGTTTGGCTTCTTGAATACTTCCATACGGCATGGCAAACGTCAGCACGTGATACGTGTTGACCCTGTGCTCAGACCCTTACAAGGCCACTTACACACTACTGTTTAGCCCTCACAATAATACCATGAGAAAGACACTATTGTCCCATTTTATAGACGAGGAAACTGAGGCTCAGAGAGATGAAGTGATTTCTCCAAGCCAGAGCTAAGATCGAAAGCAAGAGTTTTCTACCTCAAAAACTAAACTACAGCAAGATCAGAAAATAATTGTATTCACTCACTTTTGTTATTTTACAAAATGATTCCAAATACGTTATGGATTTAGTGTTCCTGACAATTCTATGAGGTTAGTAGGAACACCTCCAAAACACAAGTGAGGACGCTGGAGCTCAGCAAGGTCAAGGACATCACAGAGAGGCAATGAAACCAAGTCCATCTTTGGGCAGAGGTGAAGCACACTCAAAAAAGAGTCCCAGTGCCAGGTGAATGAAACGTAGTACCCCCCCAACCTTGTCCTGACAGCCCAATCCCTTTAGAGAGAAGGCAAGAGAAATTCTAACCCCTACAGAGTTCATGCTCTTAAACACTTATAAAAGCTTTAATATTCAGACAAAATCCAGACCTAAGTGCAAAGGTTACTGGAGTTGGGATTTTATTGCCAGATGTAAATCCATCTTCTCTAAGACCTGCTCCAGTTCCCTGGTGCCTCACTTGAAATATTTCATGTGCACTGAATGGATTTGTTGGCTCCCTGTTGACTTCGTAAATTATAAAGTCCAACTTTCTTAAAGCCTGGATCCAGCAAGGGTAGATCTAACTGCCCCATGCCAAGCTTTGAATGGAGGACAGCTTTTCTTCATTCCTGGAGAGTGCTGTTATTGTCACTTTCCAAAATTAATAAATCATCTGCAATTTTGGATTGGGGGTGGGTGGCTGCTGCTGGGCTCACAGAAGATCACCCCAACCTTCAGGGCCCAAGTTTGGGCCACACCCCCACTGTTCTGTGGCCACAGTTGATTGGTTCAGCCACAAAAACACTGGACCAACAAATGGACCCATCTGATTCTCTCTTTTAGGAATATGACACTTATTCCAAAGGACATTCCTATTGGAGGTCAAGATTTCTTCATGACATCCCCCAGGAGAGAAAGTCCTCAGCCTCTTGCTGAGATCTCTGCATCTGGCTTCCCAAAGTGGGGTGTCTTAACTTACCCTTTCATCCCCCTGCCCTTGAAATGTAGCTTTTTCATTTCACTTAGGTAAAATTAGGGTCTATTTGTTGTTGCAACCGAAATAATCTTGACTAATATCTATGTTAATACACCCACCCTCAATACAGACACACATCATTTTCAGCTCCTCACTGCCCATGACCTACTTTTATGTATTCCTCCCCAAAGCTCATCAGCTGCACCTACTTTCTTTTGGAGCCCCCACAGAATCGTAGAGCAGAGTGTTGGACAGGGAAGAAGACTGCAGTGTATGCCTGGGCAAGGAATTCTAAAAGATGCTGCATCTCATCAGCACTTATATGTGACACTCTGCTAGAGCCCAGAGCTGCTGATACTGAATGACTCAGAGAGACCCAACATCCTTCCCAATGCACCCTGACCACCTTCTCTGGCTCCCTTCCATTCATTCACTCCCATCTACCCTACAATTAGGATTTCTGAATAGCTCACTCTATGGCTTTGTGTATGCCATTCTTGCTACTACCTGGAATGCTTCTTTTCTTCTCTGATTAAAAACCCAACTGGTCTGTTTCAGCCAGATTATTTCTTGATCACTTGCACAATCTACAAGGCAAGATTAGTGAAGATTAGTTACTTTCATTGCCCATTATGCACTTAACATGTAGTATTATTATTATTGTCTGATTTAATTCTTTGTCTCCCAGTGGACCAGTTGCTATTTCAATATCTCTTTATTCACAGGATTAATGCTCCGAAGTAGCTATCATGTGCCTCTGTACAAAAAGGACTTCTGGATTCATCTGCGCTTTTTTTGAGTCCATTCTTAAGCAGAGACACGCCCTCATGGAATAAGATGCTAGTTATTAAATGTTGAAGGAGGGCATATCATAAATGCTGCCCTGTGAGCAAGTTTGGCCCTGCACATAACTAAAGGGAAAAGTGTACAGGGTAGGGTGGGAGAGAGTGCAAGACAGGAAAGTATGTAAAATGAAAAATAACAAAGAAGAAAAAAGGCCAATCTCAGCAGATTCTCTTTTTTTGCTTTTGGCTAGCTTCTGCATGGGCACAAATCGGATTTGGTCATGGTCATCCATCAAGAATGCCCATCAAAATATCCCATGCTCATTAAGAGAAAAATTACTCTCTCCTCCATAACTAAGGAATACTACCCAGGTGTCAAAAGAGGGATAATTCTGTGCATGTTGGAAAGATCAACAAATAGATTCTTTTTTTTTTTCTTTTTTTTCTGTTTTCCAGACCAGAAGCTAGTGTTTCCAAAGGTAGCTCCTATGAGGCACAGTATTCCAAATGCCTCATGAAGAAAAGTTTCTATGGACAATCTTGAGAAGTGCTGTATACCAGACTCACAGGTGATAGTCATTTATGATGCTGACCATATTTTCTGGCTCTCCCCCTTCTAAGCCCGTGGGAGGACTGAACATCTTGGAGACGTCTGTGGTTGATGAGGGGCCATGTAACTAGTTCTAGCCAATAAGTTTGTAAGCAGAAATGCCAAGTGTCACTTCTGGGCTAGAATATTTTTTTTATTGCAAATCTATTTTAGAACAAATAGATTCTAATTCATTTTATTTTAAGTTCCAGGGTACATGTGCAGAATGTGCAGATTTGTTACATAGGTAAACGTGCACCATGGTGGTTTGCTGCACCTATCAACCCATCACCTAAGTGTTAATCCCAGCATGCATTAGCTATTTTTCCTGATGCTCTCCCTCCCCCTTCATCACTTCCCCACAGGCCCCACTGTGTGTTGTTCCCCTCGCTGTGTCCATGTGCTCACATTGTTCTGCTCCCACTTATAAGTGAGAACATGAGGTGTTTGGTTTTCTGTTCCTGCATTAGTGTGCTGAGGATAATCACTTCCAGCTCCATCATGTCTCTGCAAATGACATGATCTCTTTCCTTTTTATGGCTGCATAGTGTTCCATGGCATATATGTATCACAATTTCCTTATCCAGTCTATTACTGATAGACATTTAGGTTGATTCCATGTCTTTGATATTGTGAATAGTGCTACAATGAACATACATGTGCTTGCATGTATCTATATAATGGAATGATTTATATTCCTTTGGGCATATACTCAATAATGGGATTACTGGGTCAAATGGTATTTCTGGGTCTATGTCTTTGAGGAATCACCATACTGTCTTCCACAATGGTGGAACTAATTTGTATTCTCACCAACAATGTAAAAGTGTGCCTGTCTCTCCACAACTTCATCAGCATCTGTTGTTTCTTGGTTTTTTAATAATTATCACTCTGACTGGCATGAGATGGTATCTCATTGTGGTTTTAATTTGCATTTCTGTAATGATCAGTAATGCTGAGCTTTATTTATGTTTGCTGGCCACATAAATGTCTTCTTTTGAGGAGCGTCTGTTCATATCCTTTTCCCACTTTTTAATGGGGTTTATTTTTTTCTTGTAAATTTAAGTTTCTCGTGGACTCTGGATATTAGACCTTTGTCAGGTGGATAGATTTCAAAAAGCTTCTCCCATTCTGTAGGTTGTCTGTTCAGTCTGATGTTAGTTTCTTTTGCTGTACAGAAGCTTTTTAGTTTAATTAGATCCCACTTGTCAATTTTTGCTTTTGTTGCAATTGCTTTTAATGTTTTTGTCATGAACTCTTTGCCCGTGCCTATGTCCTGAATGGTATTGCCTAAATTTTCTTCTAGGATTTTTATAGTTTTGTGTTTTCATTTAAATTTTTAATCCATCTTGAGTTAATTTTTCTATAAGGTGTAAGGAAAGGGTTCAGTTTCAGTGTTCTGCATGTGGCTAGCCAGTTCTACAAGCACCATTTATTAAATAGGGAATCCTTTCCCCATTGCTTGTTTCTGTCGGGTTTGTCAAAGATGAGATGGTTGTCAATGCGTGGTCTTATTTCTGAGTTATCTATTCTGTACCATTGGTCTGTGTATCTGTTTTTGTACCAGTATCATGCTGTTTTGGTCACCGTAGCCTTGTAGTACAATTTGAAGTCAGTTAGTGTGATGCCTCCAGCTTTGTTTTTTTCCTTAAGATGGTCTTGGCTATATGGGCTCTTTTTCAGTTCCACATGAATTTTAAAATAGTTTTTTCTAATTCTGAAAATGCCCATGGTAGTTTAATGGGAATAGCATTGAATCTATAAATTACTTTGGACAGTATGGCCATTTTCATGATATTGACTCTTCCTATTCATGAGCATGGGATGTTTTTCCATTTGTGTCCTCTCCAATTTCCAAGCAGTGATTTATAGTTCTCTTTGAAGAGGTTCTTCAGTTCCCTTCTTAGCTGTTTTCCCAGGTATTTAATTCTCTTTGTAGTAATTGTGAATGGGAGTTCATTCATGATCTGATTCTCTGCTTGTTTGTTGCTGGTTTATAGAAATGCTTGTAAATTTTGCACATTGATTTTGCATCCTAAGACTTTGCTGAAGTTGCTTATCGGCTTAAGAAATGTTTAGGCTGAAACAATGTGGTTTTCTAGAAATAAGATTATGTCATCAGCCAATGAAGACAATTTGACTTCCTCTTTTCCCATCTGAATACCTTTATCTCTTTCTCTTGCCTGGTACCCCTCGCCAGAACTTCCAATATTGTATTGACAGGGAGTGGTGAGAGAGGGCATTCTTGTCTTGTGTCAGTTTTCAAGAGGAATGCTTCCAGCTTTTGCCCATTCAGTATGATATTGGCTGTGAGTTTGTCATAAATGGCTCTTATTATTTTGAGGTATGTTCATTCACTACCTAGTTTATTGAAAGTTTTTAACGTGGAAGGATGTTGAATTTTATCAAAGGCCTTTTCTGCATCTATTGAGATAATCACGTGATTTTTATCTTTAGTTCTGTTTATGTGATGGATTACATTTATTTATTTGCATATGTTGAATGAGACTTGCATCCCAGGGTTGAAGTTGGCTTGACTGTGGTGAATAAGCTTTTTGATGTGCTGCTGGATTCAGTTTGCCCATATTTTATTGAGGGTATTTGCATTGATGTTCATCAAGAATACTGGCTTGAATATTTTTGTTGTTGTATTGCTGCCCGGTGTTGGTATCAGGATGATGCTAGCCTCATAAAATAAGTTAGGGAGGAGTCCTTCCTTTTCAATTGTTTGCAGCTCCTCTTTGTACCTCTGGTAGAATTCAGCTATAAATCTATCGGTCTGATCCTGGGCTTTTTTTTTTTTTTGGTTGGTAGGCTATTTATTACTGCCTCAATTTCAGAATTCATTATTAATCTATTCCGGGATTCAGCTTCTTTCTGGTTCAGTCTTGGGAGGATGTATATGTCCAGGAAGTTATCCATTCCTTCTAGGTTTTCTAGTTTAACAAATAGATTCTTAAGCGAAAAGGAAAAGCAGTAGAATGACACTCACTGTATAGAAAATAGCTAACATCTCTGAGTGGTTGCAATGTACCAGGGACAGTTCTATGTATTTTACATAATAAGTTATTAAATCATCAAAAGAAACTTGTGTGTCAGGCTTATCATCCCCATTTTACTGAGGAAATTGAAACACAGAGGCTAAGCAACTTGTTCAAGATACCATAGCTAGTAAGTGTTGGAGCCACTAATCAGGCTGTCCATATACTATGCTATACCATATTAGCTGCCTCCATCAGGCTCCCAACCAGCAAGCTGCCATTGTGTGTGTGTGTGTGTGTGTGTGTGTGTGTGTGCGTGTGTGTGTACGATAGAGAAAGAGAGAAAGGAGAAAGAGAGAGGGTGGGGAGAGAGAGCAAGATCTCCTATGTATAGCTTATATTTATGTTATTAACATAGAAAATTCTGGGAGGCAGCCAAGAAACTGTTGGAAGTCCCTGCCTCTGGGGAGTGGGGATGAAATAATCAGATGACCTATTTGTCTCTTTGCACCCTCCTACACAGTCTCAGGAATTCATTCAGCTGTAAGTAATAGAAAACCAAATTAACAGAGACTTAAACAAAACTAGTTTATTTGTCTTACATAACTAGAAGTCCTGAAGTAGTGATTTATTGGCTCCTTGGTATCAGGGCTACTTCCCTGCAATTATCTTGGCCTCACTGTCATAGCAGCTCTCCTTGTTTGTTTTATTTTTTTCTCCATGGGATTCTTCTTCATCCAACATCCATATATTTTACCTGTGTACCTTGTTTATTGTCTGTCTTCTGCTCCAGAATGTCAGCTCTGGGAGGATGGAGACTTTCGTTTTGTTCTCAGCCATATCCCAGCACCTTAAAACCCTACCAGGTACAGAGTAAGTGCTCAATAAACATTGATGAACTAATGAATGCTCTAGTTGTCATGTTCATGTTCAAAAGAAGGGGGAGGTGACACCACTGCATCTGTCCTCTTCTGTTATGAAAACAAATGCTTTTTCAGAATCTCTCAGTCAGATTTCCTCCAGGTTTTATGGAGCAGAATTGGGTCACGTGGCATGCTCCTCTCCCCTGAGCAGAAGATGCCAGAAACCCAGGGGCAGGAGGCTATGACTGCACTTGGCCATGCTGCACAACATGAAGGTGTTGTTAGCAAGGAAGAAGCAGGGAGCAGGTATCAGTTGGACAGCCAGCCATATCTCCCACACTTCCTTGACTTTTCATCATGTGCATGTTCTACTTTTATTTCACGTTTTTCTTGAATACCGATTTCTGGGTACCACTGCAGGCTTACTCAGAATCTCAGAGGGTGAGAATAGGTATTTGTGCTTTTCAAAGATTCTAATGCACCACCAATGGTAGAAAGAACTTTCTGGAAAGACGGAATTTAAAGTTAGGAAAGGGATTTGTGGTTGTGGAAAAGAAAGTGTGGTTTGACTCTCACAAAGATCTAAGCCCAAGTGGTATTTGTAGATCATCAAATTAAACATCTCCATTTTGCAAATGAGTAAACTGAGGCTTCCAGAGGGGAAGAGACTTGTCCAAAGCCTGCCAGGCAATCAGAGGCACAGCCAGGGTGAGATTTCAGAGTTCTGTCTCCCAGACCAGGGCTTTGCTCCCTTCAACCCTTGGCTGCCTTGTTCTTTACCCTCGCATGTTTACAGCCAAGGGCAGGACCCTCCCATAATTCAGATTTAACTTTTACAGAGAAACAACCAAGCATCAATTTTTCCTTTCTCCTTTAACTGCATAATCTAGAGTAATAAATTAGTCCCAAAGCAAAAAGATGCCCTTAATCCCCACACTACTTTTTCATATCCCTGTGGTGTTTATAATGTAAAAAGAGTTTTAGTGGTTAATATCCACTCTCCGGCCTTCCTTTATTTATATGTATAAATTTCTATTTTATAATTATAGTTGCAGGCTTCGCCTCTGCTCTACATCTGCCCTAGAGCCTAAGAGTGACATAGAAAATAGTTTATGTTCTCCAGCCTACACTGACAGTCTAATCCCACTCCTGTATTTCATGGTGTCTCTGTCAAGTCCGTTTTCTTCCAGCCATGAGATAGACATGATTCCCAATGCCTCCATCTCTGCAGACTCAGCACAGCAAGAGCCTGGGAGGAAACCTGGCTAGCTACCCACTTCTGAAAGATGTCAACTTCAGGGCAGAGGGTTTCAGAAATGCAGGCAAAGAGATCCATACCAAGATCTCTTTGGTGAATTTACATCATTCAGCTTTAACATTGTGCCTATGTAATTGTCATGAACACCGCAAACTGTCTTTCTCTTTTGGACTTAGAGTTGGAGCAAACCTGAACAACCAGAAAGCAGAAGTGCGTGTGGCATTAAAACTGTGATGGGAAATCCAGGCTCCAAACCAAAATGAAAGAGGCAAGGTTCCCCCTTCCCAGAGATGGAAAATGCTGCTGAGCTGCCACCCAAAGACTGTGTTGAACTCCAATGTCAGACTTTTCTTAAGGTCTTTATGCTTTGTTGCAAAAGGTGCTAAAGTCTGTAAGAGGACAGGCAGCAATCCGAACACCAAAAGGTTGCTGGGTTGTCTCTTGTGCTAATCAGTTATGTGACCGGAGCCAGTGGCTTAACCCTTCTGAACCTCAGTCGCTCATCTGTGAAAAGGGGATGAGCAAACCGGTTCCATAAAACCCCCAGAGTGACATGGAGAGTAGCAGAGAAGATTTCAGGTAACTGAGATGGTAATGTTCTAAGATTCCAACCTGGCTATACTCCCTCCTCCAGTCCCATCATCCAGTATTTATGAGAAATGTATTTCCATAGTCATTTGGATGTTAGCTGTGGCACTACATAAAGGCAAATGTGTAAAATATCAGCTGAGCGTCCAAAGGCATTGGTGTCAAGAAGACTGTAACGTCTCTTTGGATGCCCCAACTTTTTCATTTTCTATACAGATATTTGGTATTGCATAGACACAAAAGGGCAGAGGAAGCCAACCATGTGATATAAAAGGAACATAGCAGCTCAGATCAACTACATGTTAGGTGAGGTCATGATATTTTTGAAATCACATCATCTTGGCAATTAAGCACTTAATCTGAAATATGTTATTTTCTGAAGACCTGGAAGCCAGCAGCTTGAGCTCAAAGCCTAGATTTTCAATACTAGTTCTGTTATACTGGAAAAGCTTCTCTCTCTCTTCAACTTTAACTTCTATAAAATGAAATAAATAATATCCACTTTTTAGGTAGAAAATATAGCTAAATTGCAAAGTCCACAGGCGCAAAGATTTTAATTGTCTTGCTGACACTAAATCTCCAAATGCTAACTCAGAGTTCTTTAATAACAAGCACTCAGTAAATGCTTGGTAAAGGGATGAATGAAAGGTAAATTATACATAATTAAAAAGTGCTAAACCTTGCAGTAAGAACCTTTTGAGTATTCCATCGGCACTAAGTCCCTTGCCAAAATTATTATGGTGTTAGGTAAGTGATTTCAGGATGAACTGAAAATAGTTCACTCATGAGATGTAGCCTGCTTGAGGGCAGGAACCTGCTTTAATTCAGTGCTAAATTCTCACCTCCTAGAACCAAGCTTGGCCCTTATTAGACACTCAGAAAATGTCTGTTGAATGAATAATATGTGTCTTTCTTGTCAGGTAGTCTGTGTGCTACTTGCAGAGACAGACTAGCATCCTCATATTCTCTTATTTTCTTACTACTACCTCATACTGTACGTGCACAAAAGGTATTCAAGCATTCATAGTATTCTAGGACCACAGTCTGTCAGGGGTGTGAGATTGCTTTAAACCATCACAATCTGTCAATAGCCAACAAGGATGATGATGACCGTATAATAGCTTTGACTCCAAAGTAACAGAAACACCTTCTATTGCCTCTGAAACTCCCTGCAGTCAGAATTTCAACAAAAAATTGCAATAGAAAACACTCATTGTAAAATTCCACAACCTCTGTCACTATGAAAAATGTCATGGAAGAGTTTTTTTTTATAAAACAGCAACATGCAAAAGTAATCAGTGCTGGAAAACTCAAAGATAGATGAAGAAAACAAGAGGAGCAGATCCAATAGCTGTGGTTTTATGAATAGACTGTTCTACCACCCCACTCATCTGTAGGGTCCTCATGAGATCTTTTTTTACAGCAGGTTATGAATTATCCTCATGATGTCTTTAAATGGATGATCAATACTATATTTTCCCATAAAATGTTTGGTTTGAAATCCGATTTTAAGTGCATTAGAGTTTTTGTGCACCAAGTGGGTGAATGCCATAATAAATTGTCATCAAATATGAAAGAAATATAGCACAGATTAATTGCCATATTTATTTATGAGTCTATAAAATACCTTGTGAAAGTCCTGGCACATTTTTGGGATACCAATTTGAACCTTCAGGAAAGTTAAAAGCATTAAAAGAGACTGCAAGGAGATTTATTATCAGAATGTTTTTAATTGCAGACCTAAGCAGACATGCAGGTATTAGAACAGCTATGCCCTTAATGGGCATGTCTCATGTGTTTCTCTCTCTCTCTCTTTTCTTTAAAAATGATATACTTTCCATATTTTTATTGATTTGAGAAGATTTGTTATAAATTACCATGGCTAGCACGTGACATTACAAATGGTCCCAGCTTCCCTAAAGTAGTGGGCCCCAGGTGGCACAGAGAAGAACAATCCCAGCCAGTTCTAATGCTCGGCTTTAAAAGTAGGAGAAAGCACAGGGAGGAGAATTCTAGGGGAATGCCGCTAATAAGATGAAAATGTATAAAGCTTGAAGCTGCTCATGTTTTAATTGAAAGCTTCAAGTCTACCGTGGTGAAATCCTTTTGGGGGAAGAACGACAAAATAGCCTTATAAACTGCATGTTAGCAATATATCCTTATAAACTGCATGTTCAGTTAGAGGCTATTTGCAAAAACATACAGCCCCTCCTGTAGCCGAAGCCACGGCTCCCTTTTCTGCTTGTATAGACCGTGATTCTATCCCTGATTGTACACTGAAGGACCATTTCTAGGTCCTGTTACATGGCGGGGAAGGGCATAGCGTCTTATCCCAGTGAGTGCCTGTGTGTTATTCCTTTAAAGTCTTAATTTTTTACATGCATTTCTTTTCCAAAGACTTAGGCTTCAAAAACTGTTTCCTGGTTTTCAAATCTGTATATCTGTTGTTTACTTTAAAGTTTAATTCCTTGAAAACACATCACATGCCTTGAGCTTTTCATTAGAAAGATGCCCTCATCTACAGGATAAAAATAATCAAGAATTTTTAATACATAAAAACTGCTTTAAAAATGAGAAGCTAGTGCAGCAAACCTCCCCACCTATTGATGCCAAAGCCGGACTTTCAAAAAGTCCTCTTCCTGAAAATATCAGTAACTAATTTCAATGAATTGTTTTTAAACCAGTATAGAAACAGAAACACTATCTTTTGGCTGAATTTTTTTTCAGGATTTTTCTTCTCAGGGGAGGAGTGCTATTTTGTTTTTGTTGTTGTAGTTGTTGTTTGTTGTGTATGTATGTATCAGTCATGGCTGGGTCTGTTTGCTGTTTGCCATTCAATTAATGATTCACACCAAATTTCTAAAACTCCCAATTACTACATAAGCTTTTTCACAATACAGATTGACATAAAACAGGGGGTACAGACCCTGAGCTTAATTTTCTTACGGTGGCATCTCTTTAAGATGTTTCTTCTGCAAAATTATACTGCATCTTCATGGCACACGATACATGAATTCACACAGTCCAGCTGGAGTTAGCAATATCTCCTGACTGTGTCTGGATTTCTATGTGTTTAAAATATGGTTCTGTGAAAAGACCCGGAATCGGGAGGTCTGAAGTATAGTTCTTCCTCTGCCACTTACTTGGCTGTGTGATCTTAGACTTGCTTCTCACCTCTCCAATATCCTTATCATTGGCCTTAAATAAGATAAAGCAGAGGGGTTTAGGAAAACTCCCAAACACTCAACAAATGCTACAAAATTTTACTACTATTAACACACTTTATTAATTTTAACTCTAAGCTGACATACAATGCTGGCAAAGCAAGACCTTTACATTCAGTCTTATTTTTTATTTTATCCCAAAGTAGTTAATTCTTTTTTCTATGCCACCTTTTTGACAAGAGACATCAACACTCTCATCTGGGGAATTATTGCCTTTTTATTTTCGCCTCCTGATGCCAGAGTTGCTGTTGACAATATGTATTCAGGCAAGGCAGGGACTCACTGCATTTCACAATCAGACGCCGTGCACACTACTTCCGTCAAAACAATTAGTGTTCATTTCGGCTTTACTCCATGAGACCTGCAGTGACTGATCAGTATAAATTATAGATGCATCTGTCCAGATGCACTTGTTCATTCATGCATAGATTTGAGGAAATTTTATTCTTCTCAGTTCAAAAACAGTCACTAAAAAAATCCATACTTAAAAAATATAATTTAGCACATTTTCAACTCTGTTATTATGCTCATGTGCTCACTCATTCCTTCTGGGATTTGAGGCATTTGAAGTTGATTTGGGGCATTTCCAGGTTGTTATATTTCCCCCTGTAAAATCTGCTGTCTTTATAAATCATTAGAAAATCACATTCATTTTTAACCCAAAATAATGAAATACAGTTTGTTTTCCTTCTTTTATTGTTTGTTTTTTTGTGTTACCTGCATGCAAGCTTATTGTGAATCCTACATTCTTTACTCTGCCTGCACAGGAACTTCAGTGCATTTGAAGCAAAGCAATAAGAGCTTCAAATAAGCAATGTGGATTAGTACTCTCTCTGGTGCAGATAGGCTTTTGACTGTTTAATTTGTTTCATATTTGTTTTAATGAGCAGCTAGAGGAACTATCAGGCATGTTGCACAGTACAACAAAAGAATCTGTATCATTTGTTTAAAATACTTTAGGTGGAATAACTCCCTTAAATATAACTGGGAGGGTCTGTATTTGATGGATTTATGTACTTGCCTCAATAAAATTCTGTGTGTACACATATACAATTGGGGCTTTTTCTCCGAAACTAAATTAATCAGCGCTAAACAAAGCAATGAAAGGCTGCCAGGGTGGAGAAACCCAGGGCTGCTGAAGTGGGAGACTGTGAACCATCAGGAGGACAAAAGCAAATTCTACTGCAGCTTCCCTCAATCAGAATTTCCAAGAAACAGACATCTTCTCACCTGGGGTTTCTGCCAGACAGAGGTTGAGATTGGCTTAACCCACTGACTTTGTTTTGTTACAAGAGTCCCAAAATAACAAGAAGAGTAGGCACATTTCATATAAACCATTTTTAGGAAATCCCATTAACAATCAAATGTTGGCAAAACAGGGGAGGTTTACGGTGGGTGCAGCCTCTCCCTGGGAAGAAAATACTAAATCAAGGTCTTGCAGGGCTGGGAAGCCAGGGGAGATATGGCAGGACTTCCTCCCTGGGAAACATTCTAATAGAAGCTACAAAAACCATCAAGCAACGTTGAAGACAATAGAAAAGGTATCTTCACATAAAACATGCTCTTTTGTTTGTTCATTTTTCTTTCCAGAAGAAGAAAAATGCTGAGATACCTTCATAGTCCTACCTCCCAATTTCCTTCCCCACTGTTCCTCAGCCTCTTTTCTTTCTAAAAATTGTGTTGCTTTTCTCAAATCCTAGAGAGCAAAGACAAGAAGTAGGCCTGGAGGCCCTGCACACAGCATTGATACAGCAGAGATCTTATAAATCAGCTGAAAATCAATAATTCCTATATGGTAGTTTCTCCTTTGCAACCATATCACCAAGGGACAGGGCTAATGCTTTTTCTCCACCACCAGCCCCCTTTTTCTGCCATAAAATTTTTTTTTTTAATTCTGCTTAGGAACAAATGGGCAATCAAAGTTGCTGAGTCAGTATTTCGACTATCTAATTTTATTACTTTACAATTGACATACCTTCCCTCTGGAAATGTTTGCAATTAATTAATTAGCAGTAATCTTCCCCAAGGGATGAATTTAATGAATACTCTCCAATTCTTACTGTAAAAAAAATTCCTTAGATGTATCCAAGCTGCAAATGTGTGGATGGTTCCAAAGTGCATTTTGAAAAAATCAAGGGATCTATTACTGTGATTTTTTTTTATCACTAAGTCAATCTAGTGAGGACTATAATTCTTTTTCTAACTAGGAGTTTCCCGGGTTGAACGTAAGGTTTCTCCAAGGTAACAGCAGTCAGCAGCAGCAGCTGTGTTTGTTGGTATTTAGAATGGAGCTTGTCCTCATGGTAATAATCTCTTAAGAAGAGGAGTCTCTGGTTTGTGGCCTCTTTAAGCTCCTTGAGCATTCTACAGAATGTGTTTTTAAAACGGGGTGTGAAGAGCTAGAGATGTCATTCTAAAGAGATCACTGGCTCCCAGTGACCAGTCCCCTCTGTAAGGTACCCCTGGCAAACTCCAAGTTGAAGGATGCTCTGTCCAGGGCCCCAGACCTTGCCTTGCCTCATGCAAGAACCCAGAGCCATTGCTATCTTCTGGGTCACAGGCTGTCGCGTTTCAACTAGACAATAAATCTGGGCCCTTGAACCAACCCCTATGGCTCCTTGGAGGAGTTACAGCAAGGGCCTGGGAGACCATTTTAAAAGTATAGGACCGGGCGCGGTGGCTCACGCCTGCAATCCCAGCACTTTGGGAGGCCGAGGCGGGTGGATCACGAGGTCAAGAGATCGAGACCATCCTGGTCAACATGGTGAAACCCCGTCTCTACCAAAAATACAAAAAATTAGCTGGGCATGGTGGCGCGTGCTTGTAATCCAAGCTACTCAGGAGGCTGAGGCAGGAGAATTG
>NW_016107378.1:367046-400263 GCF_001604975.1 Cebus imitator | reverse complement strand
AAAGCGCCGTGACCCCATAAGAGAAAGGCAAGGCTTTCTGAGGTTTCTGGCCTGCAAATCCCACCGGGTCCCTGCAGAGCCCTCCGAAGACCTTCCCCTACCAGATCTGACAGCCCCTTTTTGTCTCTAGAGGTCTCAGATTGGAGGCTCTCAGAAGGGCAGCTGGGGCCTGAGTATTGACCCTTCAGATGTGCAGTCTACAGTGCTCGCAAACTGGAGATGCCCTGTGGAGCGGGGGCACGCCTAGAGGACTCAGCCCCTTCCTAGGCAACAATGAGCGCCCCCACACCACCGCCCACCCATCAATGCCCCTTTGAAGACCCCTGGGATGGAGTAAAGGAGTGGTCAGACAGCTGTGCCCAACCGGGCATCCTCCAGGAGCGCTCCACTGCGGCTCTCCAGCGCCACCCCCAGCGGAGCGCAGCAGCTGCAGCCCGGCCCGGGCGCCTCCTTCGGGCTCCCTGGCTCCCCTGCGGCCACTGCGGGCGGCGCACGCGAAGCAGCCAGGCCTTGCCTTCGGAGGAGATGCCCAGGGACCTTAGCAAGCAGTCTGCGGATGCCAGGGATCGGAACTGGCAAGTTTCCCGACCGAATCTGAGGGATCCCGAGCCTCCACCTCGAGGGGGCGCTACCCAGTCTACTGGAGGACCAGGCGGCTGCAGAAAAGCCCCAAGGTCAAGGTTCTGAGCAAGGCCAGGGCTTGGAGAACCGGAATCTAGCCAGAGTCCTGGCTGAGGCGGGGAACAAGATCCCCGAGGACAAAGATGGGCGGGCCCCTGGGATTCACCGACGCTGCCCGCTGCCCGGAGCTGCTCCAACGAGCGCCAGGCCTGTGGCTTGAACAAACTTTCCTGCAGCACTGGGGCGGAGAAGACTGGCTGGAGGCTTCTCCCCCGGGCCTCTGCTCTCCTCCACCTGCCAGCGCTCAGCCTCCGCCCAGCCTTCTCCCACCCCAGCTCCCTCCCCCTCCCCCGCGTGCTCTGCTCACTCAGACTCCTGTCTCCCCTCTCCCCTCCTCCTTCTCCCTATTGCCTTTCTCCCCCACTTTTCTCCTGTCTCTTCTTTTGTATTCTCTCCTCCCTCGCCGCCCCGGTTGCCTCTCGCCTCCTCCCGGCAGCAGGAGAGGAGGTGAGCGCGCTGCGCCCGGGGCCTGCCCGGCGCAAAGGGAGGCGTTTCTCCTACTTCTCCCGGGTAATTTGGAGAGGTTGTGTGTGTGCGCGCGCGCGCGTGAGCTCCAGGCAAAAAGGGGTAGGATTCAGCGCCGAGCAGAGAGGGTCAGGGTCTTTGACGTTCCTGGCCAGCTGCACAAACCTCCCGGAGCAAGTGTGAGTGTGGGTGAGAGTGCGCGCGCGCGCAGGGGCTGGCTGCTCTTGGCACGCTTGGTGGCCTGGGGCCCCGGGGCCCGGGGTCCCGTCTGGCGGCCAGGGATTACGGTGACGTCACATTGAGCCTCTGGCCACCTTGGACTGGGACACCTCCGGAGCCTCTTAGCCCCTCGCCGCGCCGCGCCTCACTTCGCCACCAGGCGCCTTTGGGAGCCCGCATCTTCTTCCTTCCCCTGCCCATCCATGGGCCCTTCTGTCTTCCGGACCCCACGGGCCAGAGGGGTGCCTTCCAGAGCACAGGGCTCCGCAGCCGGGCTGCCCTCAGCTCTGCCTCCACTCGGACCAACCAGGCGGAGGAACCGGCGCTGGGCACCCGCAGCCGTGTAAAGAACTGAGACGCCGCACGACTGGGGGCGCGGAACAGCTGGGCTGAGACGGGAACTCGAAAGGGAAGAGGGAGGCGGGCCAGGGACAGCCATCATGTCCTTCCCGCACTTTGGACACCCGTACAGCGGCGCTTCTCAGGTAAGAGGCGCCTCTATCGGGAATAGGGGACAGACTGGGTGGAGGGAATGCCTAGTGCAGGGCGCCTGCCTCTGATCTTCCTCCTCTGTGTCCTGGAGGAAGCCAGAGGCAGCAAGGACTAGGGTAACGTGTCACAGCCTCCTCTGACATCCCCAATCCCTAAATGAGAACGTTTCGCCCTGGAGTGCACGCTGGAAAATCTTGTGACCCGAAACATGGGCACTCTGACCACGCGCTTAGTGAGGTGGGTGGGATCACAGGAATCTCCCAGTCAGGCTTTCTCCTATACAGAAGTCTGAGGTGACTGGGAGTGTCTTAAAGAAAAAGAAAAAAGAAAAGACTTCTAGGTTAGAACGCTGTCTATCTCATCATATTGCTGTTCATTTGCTGGCCTCGGCTCTTATCCTACCCCTTCTTTGGGCGGGCCCAAGCTCTCCGGTTCCCTCCGTTTTCCAAACCAAAGTGGATGTTGTGCGATGACAAGGGTTTCCTGAAAAAGTTCTGCGGACACCCCCTCCACTGGTCTCCAGTTTCTCTGTAGAGTGTATTTTCCCGATGTCTAGAGCCGGCTCGACCTTTGACCCGCTGTGTGATCTTAGACAAGTCTCATACTCTGTCTGATCCCAGCTCCCTATCTATAAAATGGGATCAGGAATGAGACATTTATGACGGTTTCTAAGGCCACCTTCTAGTTTTGCCTTTGCAAGGTCCTGTGAGGAGGGTGGGGAAGAGGGCTGAGGATTTGGTGTCTTTAGTTCGGGTTTCAGAACATTCACATTCTCTGGACCCCCTGGAGCTCTGGGGCCTTCCAATGCCCTAGGCAGATCTAAAACGGCAGTTTGGTTAAAATGCCTTTTATAATTTCCGCCCCAGCACCTAACAGAATGCTCAGCCCAGGTAGCATTTAGTTAATGCGTAATGAAGGAATGAATGAAGAAGCAATCTGGCTTTTTCCTCTTTGCTTCTAGCTCCCGCCAGTGGAAGGTTGGGGGGTCTCTGACCTCCAGTGACCTCTTTCTCGCCCCTGTAGTTTCTGGTGTCTGCAAATTCCAGCACCACATGCTGCGAATCCACCCCACGCTCAGTCTCAGATGTGGCATCAGGCTCCACCCCGGCGACCGCTCTCTGCTGCACACCCTACGATAGTCGGCTGCTGGGCAGTGCGCGACCGGAGCTGAGCGCCGCCTTGGGCATCTATGGAGCCCCCTACGCAGCCGCTGCAGCTGCCCAGAGCTACTCTGGCTACCTGCCCTATAGCCCGGAGCCGCCCGCACTGTATGGGGCACTGGTGAGTACAGGGGTGGAGTCCCAGGGGCGTGAGCATCAGAGGCATGTGAAGTCCGGAGAAAGTCACAGAGAGACGCACAACTCCCAAGGAAAGGAAATGGTTAGGACTGTGTATAAGGAGGGAAAAAAAAAACAAACACAGTACCTTACAGTTTGCAGAACTTCATGCTGCTTAGAAAACAATTGTACTTCTATTAATTCTGTGAGGTAGGTAAGGCATCACTGATCTCAATTTATGAATGAGGAAATAGAGGTGCACAGAGGCTCAAATACTTTACCCAAAGTCACAGAGATGCAAAGGGTCAGAGAAAAGCTCCTGAAGGAGAGTAAAGCAGGAAGTGCCCCAGCTCATGTGTGTGTTGGGGAGGGGCGGGCAGGAGGCACAAGCGGCACAGTAATAACAGCAGCTAATATTTAACGACTGCTTATTCTGCACCAGGGATGCTGCCAAGCATTCTACCAACATAGTCTTCTTCAATAACCTATAAGTACTACTATCCCCATTTTACTAAGGAAGAAATTGAGGCACAGAGTGGTTAAGCAACGGTGCCCAAGGTCACAGGATCATTGCCAGTGGCCATACTGGGATTTGAACCAAACCCTTAGCGACCATTCCATGTGCTCCCTCCCCAACTGTAGTCCTGAATTCTCTTTTTCTCTCCTGCCAGAATCCACAGTATGAATTTAAGGAGGCTGCAGGGAGTTTTACACCCAGCCTGGCACAACCAGGAGCCTATTATCCCTATGAGCGGACTCTGGGGCAGTACCAATATGACCGGTAAGGAGCTAAGTGACTGGTACTGAGTCTTTCCTCCCCCACTGCCAAGGTAGGGTGGATGGGGGCAGGGAAGAAGAAGGGAGCTGGACCACACTTCCAGGCCACAGACTGCCCTCTGCCTGCAGTTCCTTGTTCCCCTTCTAGAACATGAGCCAGATTCTCCCCCACAGGTATGGTGCAGTGGAATTGAGTGGCGCAGGTCGAAGAAAGAATGCCACCCGGGAGACCACCAGCACACTCAAGGCCTGGCTCAATGAGCACCGCAAGAACCCCTACCCCACTAAGGGTGAAAAGATCATGCTGGCCATCATCACCAAGATGACCCTCACCCAAGTGTCCACCTGGTTTGCCAATGCACGCCGGCGCCTCAAGAAAGAGAACAAGATGACATGGGCACCCAAGAGCAAAGGTGGGGAGGAGAGGAAGGCAGAGGGCGGAGAGGAGGACTCGTTAGGCTGCCTAAACGCTGATACCAAAGGTATTGGAAACCTTCACCCCACCTTAAGGGTTTTACAAGCCACCGGGCAGTTTGGTCTTTCTAAGCTGCCCTGTGGGGTAGATTTTCTGGAAGTCCTCAGGCTTACCCTTGCACTTTCTAGCCTGTGCACTTCCCAGTAGCTGCATTTCTCTGCCGAACTGGCATCTTCTAGACATCAAAGTGTTACATCCCAAAGTCCTTCCTGCCTCACTCAAGCCAAAATATCTTCCCAGTTATTCTTTGTTCTGCCAGCCTGTTTGGATTTTCTTTGCCATACCTGTCACTGTGAGAAAGTTTATACACTCAAATACCCTCTCTAAAATGCCAGCTCCACCAGAAGTCTTACTCACTGCCATGTGCCCTACACACCTAATACCTAAATGATGGCAGGCACCTAGTTGGCCCTAAGTAAACATTTGCTGAATTAAATGATATAACAGCAGCCACTTGTAGATGTTGAGATTGAGTAAAAACTGCTCCCTGGTTTTTCACAATTGAGACACTGAGATCCAGAACTCAGGCAGCGCCAAATGGTGTTTCCTTGGCTTGGCACTGCCCAGGAGAGTAAAGGGTGGGGACCGGGTAGGGCAGGAATTCTTTCCCACGGACAGGCGGCCAACAACACCAGGGCAAGTGCAAGGGGTGGTACGACAGGTCTGGTGAATTACACCGCGGATGCCCGCAGATGCCCTCGGTGCAGGGCGCGGTCTTGCTAAAATCTTCTCAGGGATGGGCATTCCTCAGATTTCCCTTGAGCCCTGGGGCATTTCTCACTGGCTCTTGATTTCCTGCAGAAGTTACTGCTAGCCAGGAGGCCCGGGGGCTCCGGCTGAGTGACCTGGAAGACCTGGAGGAAGAAGAGGAGGAGGAGGAGGAACCTGAAGATGAGGAGGCAATGGCCACAGCTGCGGACAGGCTGGCAGAGTTCCGTAAGGGCGCGCAGTCGCTGCCTGGGTTGTGCGCTGCAGCTCGAGAGGGCCGACTGGAGCGCAGGGAGTGCGGCCTGGCCGCTCCTCGCTTCTCCTCCAATGAGCCTTCCGGATCGGAAGAAGCTGACTTCCTCGCGGCGGAACCAGGCGGCCCCAGGTTGACCATGCATTACCAGTGCGTGGAGAAACCGCGCATCTGGTCTCTGGCGCACACTGCAGCAGCTAGCGCTGTCGAAGGTGCACCCCCAACCCGGCCCAGGCCACGAAGTCCTGAGTGCCATATGATTCCCGGGCAGCCTCCTGCCTCTGCCCAGCGACTCGCGGTCCCCAGAGACTCCGCGTGCGAGGAGACTTCCTGCATAGCCAAAGCCTTTGGAAACCCCAGGTTTGCCCTGCAGGGACTACCGCTGAACTGTGCGCCGTGCCCGCGGAGGAGTGAGCCTGCAGTGCACTGCCAGTACTCGTCTGGAGCAGAAGGTAGTGGGCCCCCAACGGCGCTAGGAGTATCTGTGCAAAAGACACACACCTACCGCCCTGCCCGGCAATTGCACACCCCTTTGCCACTCCTGTCTGCCCAGGTCTCCCACAGACCTGACGGGAGACTCCTTCACAGCACTCTTTCAGACGGAAGCTTAGAGATAAAAGTTCTAGTACTCCCTTATTTTAAAGCCAAATAATGAACTCACAGGGAGACTGTAATTACCTAGAATCACTTAGCCGTTCGAGAGATGGACAACCAAGATCTCCGCATTCGTGGTCAAGTGTACGGCCAAATTCACCAGGTGTGCATCACCGTGCCCCTCTAGCACAATGGCCCTTGTCCCCTGCCTGCCCTTCACAGGAGACCCCCTGGTCCCCCGCTGTGCTGCTTGGATAGTTTACTAGGGTTGGGCAGGCACAAGGGCTTTTGGAGAAGTCTGAGACTGCGGGCCAGACGCACACCATAGATTTAAGGTCAGTGCCTAAGTCTACTTTGCAGCCCTCTCTCTGTCCCACCAAAACACCTGGAGAGTTGTAGACATGCCCCTGTGCTCAAAAACTTTAGGCCCCTGGATTGGTGCTGTCCCTGGAGAGCACTCTGCCAAGGGCTCATCCCCAGGCAGGCCAGTGACTGCCAATCAGTGTCCCCTGATGCTGGCTGATTCTTTCACTGTGTTAAGGACCTGGTGGAAGGGAATTTCATCCACAAAGGGACATTCCCCAAGCATGAGGCAGCCTCCAGCAATTACTGTCAGATTCTGTTCTTTGTAGTAATTTCTCTCAGGATTAGCTACTGGCTTAGAAAAGTGGGTTACACTGTTATTTGAATTTACACAACGGATCCAAATATTACCTCTGGCAAGCTAATTGCCTCTAGACCCTTTGCTTGTCTCCAGAAGAGACATGGCCAACCCAGAGGTTTCCTAAGAATTTCCACTAAGCGGCCTTTGGGTTTTAATCAACCTTTCCTCTCTCAGCAGGTTAGCGCAATGGCTGTGATTTGCGGAAGAATCTTGGAAATGGGCCCCACATTTCAAATTCATCTCCAGGTTAAGAAGCTGCCAGACCTTGTTAGGGACCAGAAGCTCTCACTTTGCCTAAGAGACAGACACACAAAAACCCTCCTAGCAGCTGTCCTTGCACGCAGAGCTGGGGTCTTGGGCAGACTTGGACGTTAGCAGACCCCATGGAGGAGATGGCAGGGCACCTTGAGGAAGGCTAAGTGGGAGGCTGGGCCAGTCTGCCTCACCCACCGACTCTACCAAGTCTGTCTTCCTCTGGATTCAGCACGGCTTCCTCTCCTGCTCACCCCTGTCTCTCACCCTCACCGGCCTCACTTTAACTTCATCGCTCACCCAGCCACTAAGGACCGTGTGCGTCTTATCCCACTCCCAACCCCTTGTGTCCTTAAAAATAATCAGTCTGAACCCATGCTGTGTGGCCTATCTTTGCCAGGGGTGCTTGGAGAGGTCGGGGTGCAGGCAAGGATGCATTGCGGCCAGGGGTTCTTGCCACAGCGAGGCCTGGCCTGCAGACCTCAGTTCCTATAGTAGCTGGGAAAGAAACTGGCAAGGTAACCTACAAGGCCGTGGGCCTGCAGCCCAGCGGACTAGCTGCTGCTTAACCAGCCTGCGGAGCCAGGCTGACCACGTCGTGGGTCATGCGCATGGGAGGTGGTGGGACCTGTCAGGATGTTTATCTGGAAACTGCATCTGTTTCCGGGTTTGTATTTGGGTTGTAGGTTTACTGCAGGGAGGGGTGATGAGGACCGCTTTCCTCCGGTCAACCTGGACCTAATGGCAAGGTCGGGCAGCTTGCAGGTCAGTGTGAGGCGAGTGGGGGCATTCTCCCCGTTTTATCAAAAGTGTCAGCAAACACTTCCGGTACAGGCCAACCAATGGGAGCTGACGAGCATGGAAGGGGTCTTTGTTCCCCCTGCGACCCGTGTCAGGCGGCTGGGATTGCGGGTAAGAGATTTAAAGACGCCCGAACGATGCCGGCTGTGGAAGGCTGCCTGCGTTCGCGTCCGGGTCTAGTGGCTTTGGCTTTAGCCTGGGAGTGAGCGCACTGCTGCTCGCGGGGAAGCAGGGATCCGGGGCACTGTCCAGTAGGCGAGCTCGGGAGAGCAGATGGGGAGGGAAGGCAAGAGGAAAGGCAGCTGGGTTGTGCGCCCAAGGCCTGGATCGCTGCGGGAGCTGCGTCTCCAACGCCGGGTCCGACCAGGCCAGGCCTTCCAGACCAGCGTAGATGCCAGATCATCAGTTACCGAAATCCCGACGAGCAGAGTCCGCCTCCTGGGCAGAATTGAAGAACTTTGGAGGCCGATGAGAAGAAATATGGAGGTTGGAATTGCTAGGGAAACCGAAGCAGTGCGCCACTTCCCTCTTCTCTATGGAAAAGACCCTTTGCTGTCTAAAGGGACTTTAGAGATCATTAATTACAAAAACTGCAAACCTCCTCTAATGATGAGAAGGATAAGCCCAAACGGGAGGGCTGGTGACCAGCTCAGGGTCACAGCAGTGCATGGTGAAGACCAATTCCAACTTTCCACCAGGGTAGATGTCCCTTTTTCGGTTCCCGCTCCCCGGACAGAACACCCGCGTGCGCTTCCTCTGGGAGATCCCCTCTTTGCTTTCGTTTTGCTCCTGGGCAACAGCTGCTCCCACCCCCAACCTCCCCGGGGACCCTCCAGTCGCCCTCGCTGACCCGCGGCTTAGGGTCCGGAATATTAAACTGAGAAAAGATAAACATTATTTCCAGTCGGCTTTGCGGGATTAACGCTTGTAATAAAGAGCATTAGCTGGAGGTTTCTTTCAAGGCGTACTCGACCCCACCCCCTACTGGGGGACCAGGTAGACCCCTCCGGAGACTGCAGAGGTGGCCGAGGTTTCCTAGGTCCTCCAGTTTAGAGTAGGGCCCTAGAGAGTCATTTCATAGAGGGGAGAGGGATCCTTAGAATCAGAGTCAACACTTGGAGATGGGAAGCTGAAGACCAGATTGGAGAAGGGACCCCACTAAACTCAGTTCACGTGGCTGAGCAGGGTCTCGGATCCAGAGGGTGGGGGTTAGGGGGAATCTTACCTGCACACAGCCTCCAGCCATTCAGCCTTAACCAAGGGAAAGGAGGCCTTCCCGTGTGGCCATACCTCACCACCCAGGACCCCGGGAGGTTTTCTTTCCAGCTGCAAGAAGCATCTCTTGCGTGGGTGGCCTAGCCTCTCCCTGCCTTCCCCAGCCTAAAGTGGGAATCTACAGCCTAGGGTTATCCTGAATGTCTGGTTCTAGTTGGCTGGAGACAGTGGGGTGTGAGAGGGGCTGAAGGGTAGCCTGGAATCCCAGAAACGTTCTTTTCCTTCACAATTGTGTTACGACCTTATCACGTGGCTTGGACAAGCCCCTTGCCCTCCTAGTTCTGCCACTGTAAAATACAGGGATGATCTATTTCTCTATCTTGCTGCTCAATGTCTCCTCCAGAGCTGATGGTGAGCTCCAGGGGTCTGGGAGAAGGGCCTGAGAATGGCACGTCTGAGCCTGTGATTATCCCAGCCTCAAGCCCCCAGAGGCAATCTGTTCCCACCATCTCTTCCCCCCCCCAGAGCCTCCTGCAAATCTCCCAATATAATCTCCCAGAATCATATTTTGAATACAGTCTTGATTAAACACCAGAGCAAAGGGAGGGAGGATGCAGCCCTTCTCTCTTCGGCTGAGCCTCCTGGTGCCCACAGACAGCTGGACGGTGAGCTCTGCAAAGTAAATGTTGGTAAATGCAGAAAGTTGAGGTTCTCAGGTTTGTAGGATGTATAGAAGCTGGACCTTCAAATTCCTTCTATGGCTAAAGTGGCCTTTCCCTCAGCGGGGCATCAACCAGGCAGTAGGCCCTCTGGAGGAGAGGGGAAGCCACCCAGAGGAGCACCCCACCGCCCGCCACCAGCACACCCAGTGTCTTCCTTTATTTCTCTCCTGCCAGTGCCAGTAGATGGACATTGGATTCACTAGATGATCTCTGTGATCACTTCTAGTTTTAAGATTCTATGATCCTGTTACTGATACTAAAAACTTCTAGAGCCCTTACCATGTGCCAGGTGTCTTAGTCCATTTGAACTGCTATTTTACAGAGTACCATAAATTGGGCGACACATAAAAAAACAGAAAGGCGTTGCTTACATTTCTGGAGGCTGAGAAGTCCAATGTGTCAGCAGGTTCAGCATCTGGTGAGGGTCTGCTTCCTGGTTCACAGACAGCACCTTACTGCATCCTCATGCCATCAAAGGGGCAAGAGAACCCTCTGAAGTCTCTTTTGTAAGGTCATTAATCCCATTCACAAAGGCTTCATGTTTGTGATCTCATTATCTCCCCAAGACCTCAGCTCCAGATACCATCACACTAGGGATTAGATTTCAACATATACATTTTGGTAGGACACACACATTTAGTCTCTTGTGCCAGGCCCTTTAAATGTGCTAGCTCATTTATCATAATAGTCCAAAGACACATTATATTATACCTAACAGTATGCCGCATTCATGAATGAGGGAACAGACTCAGAGAGGTTAAGTAACTCGATGTCAGTTATCCAGCTACCAAGTAAAGAGGCAGGCTCTATGCAGGACTAATTCTTTAACCACTAAGTTCCACTGTAAATGCATTCTGTTATTTTAAGATTTCTTTAATTATTAATAATACTATCTATTTCTGAGAACCTAAGTGTCTAAAGTCTATTATTCTCATTGCCCACATTTCCCAGGGACACACTGTCTGAGACACCCCTGGTCAGTGTTTGGCAAAATGTAGCCCATGGATCGTGCCATCAGAATCAGCTAAAGTTTAAAGAATCACACCAGGAGGTGGGCTGAGAAGTCTGTCTTGTTAACAAGCACCCCAGGTGGTCTGATGGGCCGCTGATCTGCATAGTGGTGGCTGAACTTCCAGTGGCCAGACGCTAAGCTCAACAGGAGGGCTTAGGACTCCTGCTGTTGGCCAAGAGTGAATCACATCCCAGTAGCAGGAGCAAGCATTTCCTCCAGGATTTAATCTGGATTCCCATTCAATCTCCGCATCTGGTTCAGCTCTTTTTTCCCCCATCCAGAAGCTCAAGGATGTGTTCTTATTGGAGGAGGAGGAGGAGAACTAGGAGGCTAACTTGCATGTCCTGGCTGCCCGAAGATGATTTAGGAATCCAGGGTTGGAAGCACCTGTGGCCTGCACCACGGTGTACAAGAGAATTCCGTCCCCAAATATGAGCATGCAGTCAAGAATCTGTACACATTTGGAGGAAGCCAGGAGGAAAGAAAGACGGTATCTTAAGCAAAAGAAAGAATTGGTGAGGGCTGGGCTTCTCCACCGTGTCTGTCTCCTGGTACAGCCACTTGCAGCCTTGGTATTAGAAAGTTCTTTCTTTTTTGAACCAAATTCCTTCCCCAAGTAACTTTGAAAGTTGCCTCCTAAACTAAAAGGTCTACATCTTCTCCATGATTCATTCTTTCTCCTCCCTTCTATGCTTCCTCTCTTCACTCTCAGTGGGAGTTGTTTTATCTTTACTCTGGGATCAGAGTAAGACATGGAGTCTAGACTAGGCACAGTGGCTCACACCTGCAATCCCAGCACTTTGGGAGGCAGAGGCGGGCAGATCGCTTGAGCTCAGGAGTTTGAGACCAGCCTGGGCAACATAATGAAGCCCTGTATCTACAAAAAAATACAAAAATTAGGGGTGGTGGCATGCACCTGTGGTCCCAGCTACTTGGGAAGCTGAGGTAGGAAGCTTGCTTGAACCCAGGAGGTTGAAACTGCGGTGAGCCATGATCATGTCACTGTACCCCAGCCTGGGCAACATAGCAAGATCCTGTTTCAAAAAATAAAAAAGGAATGGGGTCTAATGGGCCTCTATGATTATATGGCAGAGGCTCCCTCTATTAGCATAATTTTCTTCATTAAATGTAAAATTGGAGCAGGGGGAAAAGGAGGACCAGTGACCTGAGTCCTTGGGCAAGACACCAAATATCTCCGAGAATCAGCATTCTGGTAGGTTGTGATGTGGCTCTTTTATAAGATCTATGGTTTTCTCACCTGGTTGCTATGGGGATGTGTTAGGCCATTCTTGCATCACCATAAAAAAATATCTGAGACTGGGTAATTTGTAAAAAAAAAAAAAAAAAAGAGGTTTAATTG
This sequence comes from Cebus imitator, assembly GCF_001604975.1. Lineage (NCBI taxonomy): Eukaryota > Metazoa > Chordata > Mammalia > Primates > Cebidae > Cebus > Cebus imitator. The sequence goes on along the minus strand of NW_016107378.1, from coordinate 388,296 downwards.
GCTCATGGTTCTACAGGCTCTACAGGAAGCATGGTGCTGGCAACCCTCTGCTCAGCTTCTAGGGAGGCCTCAGGAAGCTTACGATCATGGTGGAAGGCAAAGGGGTACCAGGCACGTCACATGGCAAAAGCAGGAATGAGAGAGTGAATGAAGGAGAAGGCGCCACACACTCATGTGAACTCAGAGTAAGAGCTTACTCCTCACCAAGGAGATGGCCCAAGCCATTCATAAGAAATCTGTCCCCATGATCCAATCACCTCCCACCAGGCCCGACCTCAAAATTGGGGATTAGATGTCAACAGGAGACTTGGGTGCAAATGAGTATTCAAACTCTATCAAAGGACAAAGATTTAGATCAGTGTTAATTGAGTTTTGTTTAACCGCAAGAGTTGTAGAGTTGTTAAAGACAAGCTAGCACCTAACAGAGACTTCTTTTTTGTAATCAGAGGATTGAAGGAGATTTGAAAAAGGAATAATTTAGGTTATTCTGAGAGTCAGCATTATTTAATGTCATGACCAGCTCACATTGCCAGTGGCAAATTGTTAGTAGACCAACTAAATCCCATCTCTAGTCGTGGGTCCAGCAGTATTTTTTAAAGCTCCCAAGTGATTCCGATGTGCACCTAAGGTTGAGAACCAGTGAACTACAACCAGGCTGTTTCTCTTCCCAGGCTCAGCATTTTCCAGGAGCTGTGGACTGGCAGAGCGTTGGAGAGGATGTTGGAAGACAGAAAATCTAAAAGCCTGTAGCTTCTCCCTTAGACATGTGCATTCCTTGTCCCCCCCACCCCGCCCCATGGTAAAACGGGGTCTGATATTCACAATTTACAGCATCATTTGTGAGGAGCTCAAAGCTGAATGTAATCCTGGATATTGAAGGCCTGTGTTTAGCCAAGAGAGGCATCCTTCAGCTCTGTCCCTCAGCTATCCCCGCTGCCTGCAGATAGGAGGGAATTGTGGTGGAAGGAGACTCCTCCACACAGGAGATCCTCAGCACATGGGCCAACACATTCACCCCTGGGGCAGTTCAGAGGTGGCTTTGAGCAGAGGTACAGGTGTTTCACAAATGTTTCTTGAAGTTCCAGTTATGTATTGCAGCAGAAAAATCACCCCCAATCATAATGGCTAAAAGAACCCACAATAGTTATTGACCTTTCTGATGAACCTGCAATTTGGGTAGGGCTCAGTAGGAGGGGTTTGTTTCTGCTAATGTGCCATTAGAAGAGGTGGCTCTGTTGGAGCTAGAGGATCCATTTCCAGGATCCTGGTTTCACCCCTGCAGGGCCTTTCTTAGCTTACTTGTTTTCTCACATGATGACAGGCTGGGTTTCAAGAGCAAGCATCCCAAAAGATCGAGATGGAAGTTGCAAGGTTTCTTATGAACCATCCTCAGAAGTCTCAGAACACCACTTCTATCATATTCTTTTGGCCAGTCAAGTCACTAGAGCCCATCCAGATTCAAGAGGAGGGGAATTTGACTCTACTGCTCCATGGAAGGAGTAGCAAAGAATTCATAGCTGTCTTCACCAGATTTGGATCACTAGTGAAAGTAAAGTTTTGAATGCACCTCCAGACTTTACTCTCCCATTCAACATAGGATCATGATACTCACTCTCAACTCAGTTCCATAACAAAGCACCGCACACTGGGTGGCTTAAACAACAAACATTTGTTTTCTCACAGTTCTGGAGCCTGGGAAGTCCCAGGTCAAGGTACCAGCTGATTCAGTTCCTGGTAAGGGCTTTCCTCCTGGTTTGTGGACAGCTACCTTGTGGACTGTGGACAGCTGTGACAGCTACATGCCCACATGGAGAAGAGCAAAGCCCCAGTGTCTCTGGTTCTTCTTCAAAAGGAACTGGCCCTATTAGATCACAGCCCTACCTTTATGACTTCATTTAACCTTTATCATCTCTTAATAAGCCCTATCTCCAAATGCAGTCACATTAGGGGTTAGGGCTTCAACACATGAATTTTAGAGGGACAAAATATCCAATCCTTATTAGACTCTAATCCAGAACCCAAAATGAAAGAGGCTAGTTAGGAAGCAGGTGACAGGGAAGAGGACACTGTGTTTCTGGCCAGTTGTCTAAGCTGGCCCCTCGCCATGGAGGTTCTGGTTGAGGCAGCATCCTGCTGTCCATCCACATCCCCCTTCAGTGTCCTGGCCGGGCAAGCACAGCAACTGTACCTTCAGTGTGGAAGAAGAGGACAGCGATATGTGTCCAAGCACTGTTAATTGCCTTACACTTATGGTCCTCTTTATAAATGTAGAAACTGAGTCTTTTTTTGTTTTGTTTTGTTTTTTTTAGATGGAGTCTTGCCCTGTTGCCAGGCTGGAGTGCAGTGGCACGATCTTGGCTCACTGCCAGCTCTGCCTCCTAGGTTCAAGCGAGTCTCCTGCCTCAGCCTCCCGAGTAGCTGGGACTACAGGCACCCGTCACTATGTCTGACTAATTTTTGTATTTTCAGTAGAGATGGGTTTCACCATGCTGACCAGGCTGGTTTCCATCTCTTCACCTCATGATCTGCCCGCTTTGGCCTCCCAAAGTGCTAGGATTACAGGCAAGAGCTATCATGCCCGGTTGAAACTGAGTCTTAAGTAAGCGAGGTCACTTGTCAAAGGCTCAAAAACTGGGATATGGCAGAGCTGGGGTTCAAATCCATATCCGTGTGACCCCAAAGCCCATGTGAAGGCAGAAGAAGTGTATTCACTCAAAGATGATGCTGTATAGCAAAGTGGTAAGCACATAGTCCCTGAATCCAAGCCACCTGGGTTCAAATCCCAGCTCTGCCATTTACAAGCTGTGCATCCTCAGGCAAGTGGCATATCCTCTCTAGACCTCAGTTTTCTCATCTCTAAAATGGGAATAATTATACTTACCACACAGCACTGTTGTGAGGATTAAACAGTTCATATCTAAAGCATTGTAACTATGCCTGGCTCACGGTAAGCATTGTATAAAATGTCAGCTGTAACAGCTTTTCTATTCCTATACTCCAGCAAGCCCTGCCACAGGCCTGCCTCTCCAGCAAGGCCTGAAGTCACCATTGGGTCCCCACCACTCATTATGCCAAGTCGAGGTCACAGCTCATACGTGTCCCTCTTACCTAAAGCAAAGACATGGGGTCATTCTCTCCGGTGTCCATTTAGGGAGCTACCTCACCAAGCAAATTTTATGAATTGTTCATACTTCCCCTTATCAAGATTAATGACACAATTGCCCACAGTCAGTCCTTCTGTGGTCACAGCTAATGACTTCAGCCCTCAACACGTTTCCTCTGCATTTGCTTCAGAAAATCATTCTGAACAGCAAGACTGCTTTAATAGCCACTTGATACTAATGATGCCTTTTAAGTGCATAAAGAGAATCTCTAAGTACCAAACGGGAGACCCATCCACTGGTGACAACAGCTATTGACATTGGCACGCAACACAAGGTCAGAATAACTGTGGTACATGGGGACGCTTACTCAGCCTAACAGTGGGGAATTGTTTTATTATGTTAGAAACTCCTCATTATTCTCTGTTGATCCTTAAACATATCCAATAGCACTGTTTCCTGATGCTTGCTATGTGCATTTCAGAGCTTACCAGCCTCCGCTAGTTTTCATTTCACCTTCAAGATTTATGCCAATCCAAACTTGTACTACTTTTACTTCATATTTTTCTTTAAATAGATTCCCTTTCACATTTTTGAATAAACGTTTTTGGAGCATAAAGAAATGTTTCGTGAACATCCACTATTTACGTCTGCCCTTTCCTTATTGCTTAGCCACGATGACACACTCAAATGGTCAGGAGCTTGGTAGTGTGATTAGGAACGTGGATAAAGTCAGACCAAGCTGGGGCCATGTTCTGGCTTCACCACTTAGTACTTGGATGCCAATGAGTAAGTTCCCCAATCACTCTGAGCCTCAGTGTCTTCTTACATAAAACGGGGTAAAACTAGAACTTAGCTCATGGGGCGGTGGTGAAGATGAAATCAGCTGGTGAATGTTAAGTGTTCATCTCAGAAACTGACACACGTACTCAATAAATGTTGGTTAGGAGTATATTAACTTGCTCAACTAAGGTGAGGTTCCTTGGAAAAGTGACAAACAGCTTCAGTTTGCCATCCATGTTCTTGCTAAGGTCATGACACAGATTATAGTCCCAAGTTTCTCCTGTGTCAGCTCACTGTGAGGTCCCAGTTTTGTCAGCAAAGGGCTACTCCCCAGATGCCGGAATCTGGGCGTGCGGTGTCACTTTCTGACCAAAGCATTGTTTTGCTAAGACAATTTTCTCAATTCTTGAGAAGTGTCCTCTTGCACCAAGAATCTGTTCCTTTTCACTACCAGCAATTTTCTCAACACCAAGCTCTCACTGCCCATGGATCCAGATCTAGTACATGGTATCCACCGTCTTGTCTGGTCCTTGATCACTCGCCTCATTAGTTCCCAGGGAGATTCCAACCTTCCATTTCTGAAACACAATGATTCTTGGTCTCACTCGATGCTCAACTTTGTGTTGGTAGTAGCTTGCGTTTGGCCCCATCTATGAGGTTAGGGCAGAGCAAAGGTGGGGCTGCCCTCTGGAAGGGGGCTCCTGAGGGCTGGTTAGAGCCAGGAAGAAAATTGCTGGACGGTGATCTATAAACTTTGAAGGGGCAAGAGGAGAGGGGAAGGAACAAGTGGGAGAGAAGCAGAAGTGGAACTGGATTGGGGTGAGGAAGTGAGATGAGGACATGAGGATGAAAGGGCATTGAGGGAATCAGCTCCAAGCCAGCAAAGGGTAAGCTTAAGGAGCAAGTTACAGAGTGAGCAAGGCTGAGAAGTTCAACTTTTAGTTGCTAATGCTGGAAATGTATTAGACTTTTCTTATTGTGCAGCATTTAGGTATTGAACAGATGAGGCAGAAGGAGCAGGCCACCATTACATATTTTACAAAACTGAATTCTCAAGCATACATTCAACCTGAAACCCATTCATACCTCTAATTTTGGATGTCTAATTTGACTAGGGGCAAAGGAGAAGCAGGCCCCTGGGGAATGGGTGTAGAAGCTTCATTTGCAGTTCCCCACACATCCTCTTTATTGAATTCTCAGCTACTGTTCCGCCGTATCATGTAACTGTGACATTTGACATATGACACCCATGAGATTCACTTGACCCTTTTGTCAGGTGCCATTAAATGGCCTGAAGTTAAAATGTTAATTATCATTAATCATTTTTTATGAAACGGCTTTGCCAATCCATAAATTCAGCAAAGAGAGGCTTCTTTTATGGATCTGACAGTTTATGGAATACTGACCATCAGAGAAGACACCTGCATCTGGGGATGTTTCTAGAGGTGTAAGTTACAAAGAAAAAAAAGGAAATGCCTGGAAGTGGATGTTAACAAGGCAGAACAGCTGCACAAAAAAATAAAAAGAAAAGAAATAGAAGAATAAGTAAGTTAGGAATGGGGTTGAGTCTGTTCTCCTATCCCAAGCTTAGTGACTGATGCAGAGTGGATATCCAAGAAGCCTATGTTGAACAGTGAATGAATGTGGAAGGGGAGGGGACATCAGGAAATGAAAAGAGGAAAAGGACCTTCAAGGGAAGGAGAAGTTTTACAGAAAATTGGAGAATAAATCAAAGGCATATATATGAATAAGAAAGGGCCCAAATTTCTGCCCTTGAGTTCACGATCCCAGAAACCTCAGTATTTATGTATTTGTTTATTTTTGGCTGGATATACTACAATGCAATTATCTGTCTCATTCTTGTTCAAGAAAATTATTTTTTAAAAAATCAATAAAGGAGGTGGAATTAATTTTTTTAAAACACAAGCATGGGTATTTTAAAGTAAACTCAGAAGATGGACTTCCTTTTAATCAACATTGAAATTAATCCTTTCATAGGTACAAAGATGCAAGGGAGAGTGGATTTCAAGGTCTGGTGCCAAAATGAAAACAGTGGTTATCTCTGGAAGATAAGATTATGTGTCTGTTAATTGTTCTGATGTATACATTTCTAGCTTTCCAAATTTTCTGCAAGATCTAGTTTTATAATAAAAATACATAATACATCTGTGTGTGTGTGTACAAATGTGAACAATGGAGATGAATAAAAGGATTTCTGAACCCTCTGGGGCTGCCCTGTTGGGTGAGTGATAGGAAATGGCTGATTATTTTGGGTCCAGTACTTTTGGCTCAGGAAGACACCAGATAGAAGGAACGTAAGATGCCCTTCGTGCCGACTGCCAGGCTCCATAAGTGAGGTACCTGCTGGGTGAACAGATGCTGGAGTGGCCTAAAGATGTGCTAGAATAATCCCTAAGTGAGGACACTTGAAAACAAGCACTCTTTCCCTGACATTCAGATAAATATTCAGAGAGCCCTCTAAAATGGTTTGCAGAAACTTATGTATGTGTGCAGTATTCCAGAGAGAGAATATCCTCAGTTTTCATCAATTTCTTAAAGAGGGGATCAGTGATCCCCTAAAGGTCCTATTCTTTTTTATTTTCAAAAAAAAAAAAAAAAGATCCTATTCTTTAAACCAGAAATGTCTATTATTGTTAGTAATACTTTTTTCAAAGAGGCACCCCAAACATAGGTGTTTATTTATAAATTAAATGCATATACTACAATATAATATATATACACAAAAATATCCATTTTTTAAAAAAGACAGAAAATAAGAACTTCTAATATTTTTGTCTCTTATTCCAAAGGATCATATCCAAGTCCCCTGGAAAGCACTGGTCTCTTTTTGGAGAAAGTTACCTCTAAAATCAATGCGGTAGCCAGGAGTGGCAGCTCACACTGTAATCGCAACAGTTTGGAAAGCTGACGTGGGAGGATCGCCTGAGGCTAGGAGTCAAGACCAGCCTGGTCAACAGAGACCCTGTCACTATTTTTAGTGACATAAATAAATAATTAATTAGTTAATAATAGAACCAATAATCAGCATCTCATCGCCCTACTCCCCAGCTAAAGTTACCCCTGCTATAGGTTGCCAAGTTCCATGAACAAGACATAAGAACGCCTGAGTCAAACTCAACATTTATAAAACACTGCAAGTCTATAAAATGCTCCACAGAATTATGAAGACACAGATATCCTTCCTCCAGCCTAGTGTTTCTAGCACCTGAGGCTTGATGGCTAGAGTACTGAGACCCCTAACATTGGACCAGTTTCAGCTTTGAATTCAAACAGCAGTGATTTCACTCTTAGGGTTCAACACAATCAAACAGATGGGGGTCACAGCATGAATGATCATCTGGAGTCCATTTCCCTTAACCTCACCCTGAAATGACCCCGGCCCTCACCTTTCTGACATACACCAGTCTCTGTTAATTTCAGACCATCGGGGGGCACTAACAATTTAGAACCATCCCTCTATTCATCACTACTAAATGGACACACACAGAGAAAACACTGGATCAGGCTGATTTGAACCCACCTCTGCTTAGGGGTTTCATTACCCCTCAGAGATACTCACACCCCTTCAAGGGCAAGAAAACAAAAATCCAGCTGACCTTCATCTATTTGTATTTCTGTTTAGCTTTCCTTCCCCCATAGCTTTCATATAAAAACCCCACACAGACTTCACAACAAAGGAAAATTATAGGAAAATCTTCCTTGTAATACTGATGTAAAAGCCCTACATCAATATTATAAAATTGAATTCAGTGATATACATGAACCAGAGAGAGGAAAGGAGGGGAGAGAATCATATAGAAGAATATTAATAACAGTATTATTCTCTTTGGTACGTATATATATTTATATTTGGCATATATATATTTATATATATATATAAAATAATATATATATTATTTTCTTTGGTATATATATATTTTTATATATATATATATGTAAATATTTTTTAAAACTTAAAAAAATTATTTACCTTTAATTGACAATAATTTGGTATGTTTATGGGGTATCACATACGACCCCATAAATATACCTATTTGTTTTGGTGAGTCACTGATATATGTTTAAATTATCTCATATAAGGAAAATGTTTTTAATGGACAAAGCTCTTTCAAATTTGAAGTTTTAGCGGGTTTTCTCCCCAGCCTTGGGATGAAGGCACTGGCGTATGTGGTGAAAGCTGGGGTGCATTGTCCAGATCCCCTCCTCAGAACTAAGACACCCCTCCCCACAGTTGCTGTGAGTGTTGACTGCTGATGGCTCTCTCAAGGTCAAGTCCCTCCCCAGGGAAGCCTGCATCTAAAACCTGGTCTATTTGGGAGCAATTACAAAGGCTTGGCTGCCTTGCCCCAATTAGAGACAATTCTACAAGTCCATTCCAACTCCCTGTGGAATCAGCTGAGGTCTGTTTCAGTTACGCCCCAATTCAACTTCTCCCTCTGCCAAGTTCTGCTTCCCTCACCCCTCACAGGTCGAGAGCACTCACCTGACACACCTCAGAGTCAGAGTCTGCTTCCCAGGGAATCTGTCCTAAACAGTTTGTCTTTTTGGCAGGTGAGGAAGCTGAGGCCCAGGGAAGTAAAGTGATTTACTCAAGGTTGCACAGATGGTGGTATCAGGAGTTAGGATTGCTATTCAGACTTTTTGACTCTATTCTCATGCTCTTCTATAAGAAGGGAAGGTGCATTTCTCTGAGTGGTGCATAGCAGGACCCCACACAGAGCTTCATATACCCAGAAAAGCATCCGCTATTGCTCACATAGAATTCTGAGTGCTTTGCTGTCTTAAAGTAGGGTTTGGGCTCATGGATCAATCCACCTTTCTTTGTAAATTTTTATTTAATTGCGCATGATACATTAATACATTCTCCTTATTAAAAAAAGTAAAAAACGCCTCAATCAACACTTAAATTCCAGTGTTCATTTGGGTAAAGCTAGTTTCTAGCACAGAGACAACACAATCTCAGTGATTTAACAGCATAGAAGTCTATTTGTTGATCATATAAAGCTCATTCCAATGTTCCTGGTCCATAGGCAGCTTCCCTCTGCAAGAATCTTCCAGTTGTCCTGTGACTTCACCCTTTTCAACACATAACTTCCAAAGTTACCCAGGAAGGAAAAGGCCTAGGGGGTTGCATGTGCAAGGTTACTATGAGCCAGGCCTGCAACTGGTTCATGTGACCACAACTTACCTGCAAGAGAAGCTGGGAAATGCTGTTTAGCTGGGTTATCAGAAATTAGAGGAAGCACATGTGGGGACCAGCCAGCCAGTCTCTACCAAAATCCTTCTTTGACAACTTTCCCTCTCAAAAAACTTTCTGGTCTCATCCTCCATGGATGTAAGCACTTTTATCAGTTTGGTGTATTGTTTCCTAACTCCTTTCACTGCATCACAAAAATATATATAAATTGGCCTGACATGGTGGCTCACGCCTGTAATCTCAGAACTTTGGAAGGCTGAGGTGGGTGGATCACTTGAGATCAAGAGGTCAAGACCAGCCTGGCCATACATGGCAAAACTCCGTCTCTACTAAAAATACAAAAGTTAGCCAGGGGTGGTGGCAGACACCTATAGTCCCAGCTACTCAGGAGGCTGAGGCAGGAGAATCGCTTGAACCATTGAGGTGGGGGTTGCAGTGAGCTGAGGTTGTGCCACTGCACTCCAGCCTGGGCAACAGAGCAAAACTCCATGTAAAAAAATTATATATATATACACACATACACACATATATGTATATCCATACAAATATCTATATACTTGTTTTTATATTATATACATTTATATATTTATATACTTGTTTTCAATATATACTCATTACAATTTTTCCCCTCAAATTTAACTTTTATAAGTACTGCTGAATTGCACATCTTAGTATATGCCTTTTGGGGCACATAAGCAGATGTGTTTACTTAGGGTAGATTTGAAAAGTAGGGTCATAGGAATGCACTTTCAAATGTTTAATAAGTTATATTGCCCCTAGGGTGTCCCGATCTAGCTACATTCTCTCCAGCAATATATGAGACTACCTATTTTCCCTAGTCTGCCAATACTTGATATTCACTGGTGTTAGATGGACCAATCTAACAGGTATGCAGGGATGTCTCGTTGTTTTGATCCCAGTTTCTTCATTCCTAGTGACATTGAATATCTTTTCTTCTTTCATGACTTACCTGTCCATATATCCTTTGCCCATTATTTTTAAACTGCGTGCTTGTTTCTCTAATTGATTGGTAGAATCTTTTTTTTTTTGTAGTCTTAATAGGAATCCTCTGTTCTGTTTTTTATTTTTTTTTCCTATTTTGTTGGTTGTCTTTTTTTTTTTTTTTTTTGGAAACTCTGTCATGTGATCCTGGCTCACTGCAACTTCTGCCTCCCAGGCTCAAACAGTCCTCCTGCCTCAGCCTCCAAAATAGCTGGGATTACAGGCACATGCCACAACACCCAGTCAATTTTTGTATTTTTTGTAGAGGTGGGGTCTCACCACATTGCCCATACTGGTCTTGAACTCCTGGGCTCAAGAGATCCACCTGTGTTGGCCTCTCAAAATGCTGAGGTTAAAGGCGTGAGCCAACACACCCAGCCAGGCTGTCTCTTAACTGTGTTTTATAATGTTATAATGTTACATTCTTCAGAGAGTGGGTAAGACTGGGCCAGATGCTCTAAAACATGGATTTAAGTATAAGCATCTGTTCTTTGTATATATAGTTATTCAACACCTCCTGGAAGCTCCACACCGTGCCAGGCATCACAGGCAAAATAAAATGAACCAGATATGGAGCTTGTCCTCAAAGAGCTTGTAACCTGGTGGGGAAGAGGAGAGGACAGTTGTAAACAGATGATCCATGGGAGAATATAAATGATTGAGGAGAAGGAGAGCCATCACATAGTTATTGAATGGAAAAATATGTCCCTGAGGAATCATAGTGTGAAAATGGATAACTAACCATGGATAACCTAAATCCATGCTGGAATTGGTTTATGGGTTTACCCAGTGACATCACATCGTAACTAGACCTTGGGGGCATAAAGATGACATTTAAGCCAACTTATGCTCAAAAGTCTCTTATGAAGCCAGCTACCACCTTGGAAGTGATGTTTCCTAATACATTCCAATGATGCCCAAATTTTTTTTTAATGAAGAAAGGGATTGCCATTTCTTTGGTTGAGTATTGGATGATGTGGTTGATTAGGGGCAGATAGTAAGAGAAATACATATCTTTAAACTCAAGAATTCTACTCAGGCAAGTTGATGAAACGGCAAGAGACACAGAGAACTCAGGGCAATTAAAAGAAGGGAGGATCTGTATCTGTCTGCATCAGTTAGCCCAGGGAACACTCAATGGAGTGGAAGAGTTGACAGAATCACATCATCCATAGGTGCTGTTCTCGCAAGCTAAAAACTCATATTGGTGCATTTGCATAAATTAAATATGTATAACTCTACCTGAACATACTGCAAACATACTCTATCCTGTACTCTGCGCCAACTCAAGTAGACCATAAACTCCTCAGTGTGGGATCCATAGCAGGTTTGTCCTGGGACCCCCTACTGAATCTAGCACCATGCCTGGTGCAGGGGGCTGATACAAGACACTGATTAATGGACTGACTGCGTGGACAGGGACTCATGGGTCAGCCTCTGTTCTGAACTCTAGGGCAGGAGTAGGAGACATGGATGTTGGCACAAGTCCACACCTCTTTCTGACTGCTAGAGAAAGGCTTCATGAAAGAGGACAATGCAGAAAAAGTAACTGTTGTGAGTCAGGAGAATTGGATTCTAATCCCTGATCTGTCACCTCTAACCTTTAGAAGAATCTGGCCAAGTGCTTTCCTCTTCAAGCCTTAGTACATGGAAGGGCGTATTAGCTTCCTAGGGCTGTTGTAACGCATTATCACAAACTTGGTTGTTTAGATTTACTTTCTCACTATCATGGAGGTCAGAAGTCCAAAATCAAGGTGCTGGCAGGGCCACACTCCTGCAGGACAATCCTTCCTCACCTCTTCCAGTTTCCTTGCCTTGTGGTAGCATCATTTCAATCACTGCCTCTGTCTTCAGTAGTCTTCTTCTCCTTCTTCTCTTCTGTATCTTATAGAAACATCAGTCGTTGGATTTATGACCCACCCTAAATCAGGATGACCTCATCTTGAGACCCTCAACCTAACCACATCTGCAAATACCTCATTTCCAAATAATGTCACATGCACTGGTATTGGGGATTAGGATTTGGGACTGTATCAGGGAGATAAAACTCAACCCACTATACTATGTATATATACCCTGGAATACTACTCAGCCATAAAAAGGATCAAAATAATGGCACAGCAACCTGGATGGAATTGGAGACCATTATTCTAAATGAAGTGGCTGAGGAATGGAAAACCAAGCATCATATGTTCTCATTCATTAGTGCGAGCTAAGCTATGAGGATGCAAAGGCAGCAGAATAATCAAATGGACTTTGGGGACTGGAGGAAAGGGTGGCCTGGGGTGAGCAATGAAAGACTATACATTGGGTACAGTATACATTGCTCAGGTGATAGGTACACCAAAATCTTAAAAATCACCACAAAGAACTTATTCATGTAAAAAAAAGTTTTAAAAATAATAAAATAAAATAAAATAAAATAAATAAAATTCAACCCACTACAGAAGGGATGGATGAAATAACCTGTAAACTACCTTCCAGGCACAACACCCTTTTAACTATGACCCTGGTTTCTAAGGAGGGCATTTTGTGAGGAAGCAGAAAGAGAAAGGAGGGTGATCCCAAAGAGATTGTGGGTTAGTTTAATTAAATATGCATCAGCCAGTTCCAGAGGGAGAATTGGAAGCCGGCTCCTTCTCTTCATGTGCATTTTACACAAAGAACACAAGTGTGAAAAATCCGAGTAAAACAAGTCACCTCTCCCAGGACCCAGTGGAAAGAAAGGAGAGGTCCTTGGGCAAAGAGGAACTACAAGGAGTTATATCTCTGCACCAATCCAGGCAAGAGGTCAGTTTGAATAGCTGATAGCTGTGGGTGGGGGTGCGTGTTGTTCCAACAACTTGAGAATTTCCTAAAGAAAATAAATTATTTCTCAGCTGGTCATGGGAGAAGCTGTGATAGCAAAAATTGAAACCTATTTGCCCTCTATTGCCTCAGGCTGCTGGGGGTAGAGGCTTCCAGTCCTTACTATTTATGGGGTCATGCAGGTGTCATTGGGTTGCTTATTAGAAAGCTGCCAATATCAGGCTGGCTGCCGTCAACATTTGAAAAATATCTCTTGAATGACAATTGCACCCTTACATTTTAAACATAGCATTTGTGTCTACATTCAAACCATGTCATGATAATAACATTTCCTTGGTCAAACTTTTTATTTAAGGACTACAGGTTCCAACTAATTTAGGGCACAGACTGCCTCATTATTGTTTGGCATTTGCTGGTAGGGCTCAGGTCTGGGGTCCTGGACGCATAAACAGGAACCACAGTTAAACACTAGCAATCACAGAAAGCGGAGATCCCTGATAATTATCAGGAAAATCCACTATCACATGATGTGGGTACACGTGAGAATGGCAGGATGGAAGCTATCAAAAGTATCAACTATTAATACTAAGTGCAATAATTAAAGGCAAGCAAAATGATCAATTTCCCTAACAAGAAACAAGGGTAGGGCCTCTGAGTGAGTCCATGTGAATGCTTGGGGAAGGCAATTTCTGGAAGAGCTGCTTGGGATGTAGATCGGTGAAGATTATCTGTGGTAGGCAACAGAAATCTACACCAGCTCACTGGAGAAAAAGAAAGAAAAAAGAAAGAAGAAAGAAGAAAGAAAGAAAAGAAAGGAAAGAAGGAAGGAAGGAAGGAAGGAAGGAAGGAAGGAAGGAAGGAAGGAAGGAAGGAAGGAAGGAGAAGGAAAGAAAGAAAGAAAAGAAAGAAAGAAAGAAAGAAAGAAAGAAAGAGAGAGAGAGAGAGAGAGAAAGAAAGAAAGAAAGAAAGAAAGAAGGAAAGAGAAGGAAGGAAGGAAGGAGGAAAGAAGGAAGGAAAGAAGGAAAGAAAAGAAAGAAAAGAAAGAAAAAAAGAGAGAAGGAAAGAAAGAAAAGAAAGAAATTGATTGGACAGTCCCAGGGAGGCTCAGAGGATGGACAGAAAGGCTGCGTTTCTCAGGATCAGGCCTGGAAAAGCCACTGACCATACCAGCTCTGGATTTCTGAGCAATAGGAGCTGCTCATTAGCCTCTTTGGTTATGCTGCCAGAAAACTGTGTTTCAGCTGTGCTCAAACTTGTGACTGCTCTGCTCTTGGTTTGGATTCCAGAAACAGAGCACCTCACTGGGCTTGCTTGAGCCACATGTTCCTACACAACATCCTCATCTTGGCTGAAGAAAGGCAGGATGCCTTGATGTCCCACTAGCTCTATCTGGAAGGAGAAAGTTAACTTCTCAGAAGGAAAATGGCATGCTGTCTGAGCCAGTAGAGTGCAGAAGGCACCCTTGAATGGGTGACCGGGGAAGAGGTCAGTATAGTGCTGTTACAGAAGTGTAGGCTAAAAGAGGTAAGTGGGGAAGCACCCAGAGACCAGGAACAATAGGAAGCCATTACCACCCAGAGCCTGAAGGAGCCAGGAGAGGGAGTATTCGTAGAATCTGAGAGAAGTAGAGAGGTTGCACGGACAGGAGCTGGGGTAGTAAGTAGAGGAGGAGGCCACTGCCAATAGCAGCTCAGCCCCAAGTGTTTCAGAGTTCTGAATACCCATACCCCTCTCATGCCCTCCAAACCCCTGCCAGCACCTTCCAATAGAAATCCAGAGATCAAGGGAGCTGGGTGATGCAGTCTTTAGTCTATAGTGATCAATCTTCAGAAACATAGACAAGGACAAAGAATGGCAGAGAACGGATCTGAAGGGGCAGTTGAAAAATATCCAACACAGGTGCTACTATCAGAAGCAGCTAGGCTAGATGCAGCCAGCCTGAAAATATCACAGGTCCACTTCAGGAGATCAGAAAAAAAGCACTGAGAAAACTCTAGGAATTAGAAAAAGAGACCCCATAGCTTCCCAGCTTAAAGGTCAAGAAAACACGTACACAGAGAAGAAATCTCAAGTCATATGAGAAGAAAGTTTCAACTGCATGGAAATAGATGGCTTTGCTTCTTATTTTTAAAAGCCTGGCTTCATTAAAGTGATTGTATACAATATATCAAGGTACCTTTATTTTCCTGTGGAGAAAATGAAACCAGGGGTAAAGTTTTGAGGCGATCCCAAGAGATTTCCTGTTGAGCACCTTGACAGAGAATTAACTGTTTATCTTCGTCAATATGCTGAATATTGTAAACTGTAATGCAAGAGTGCAGACTACTTCATCACCACCCCCATCTCTAAAGAATAACAGCTAATTGGAATCCTAGTGCTGTAACAGGCATAAAAGCAAGGCTCTTAGCAGAGATTGAGAGAAAGTAGCACTTAAGCAATCACACCTCCTTTACATGTCAGAAGGAGTCTCTGCCCAAAGACTCAGTTCTTGGCAAATATGGGTGAAATTACATCAGTGGAATCTAAACTGATGGCCTGATTGAAAAAGCACATTGTGTTTTCCAGCCCACATTATTCCTGTGTCCATTTCATGCTTTGCAACTTGCAATGTATTTGTACATATGTTTTGTCATTGACCCTCACAACTGGCCTACCTGGGTGGGATTATTATCTATCTTCCACAGTTAGAAGAACTGAGGGAAAAAAGGTTCACCTAGCTAATATTTTAGGCTGAATGTCTCCCAGAAGCTTAACCTTAAGACAAGACTTGAATACAAGTGCTTTATTGGGAAGATGATCTCAGTTAATACTGGTGTGGGGTGAAGTGGTAAGAGACAGAAGGCAAGAAAGCCAATTCAGAGAAACATGTGACCCCTGAGGGCAACTGGGGCTTGGTCCCACAGAAAACTACCAGGAAACAGGTGAAATATTTCTCGGAGTTGCCCCACTCAAGGGTAAAGAGCTGCGGTATGTCCTCCATCTATAATTTGCCAATGACTTGGGGCTGCTCCCTGGGGTGTAACTTCCCAGAATTAAGAGCCTGCCTAATTGTGCCAAGAGAAAGCCTCCAGTTTCTCCCTGTAGAACCCAGTTTATATATACTGGGATGGTGAGTGACAAGGGGCTAGGGCCAGGCAGTCTGCTAGCAGATCCAGTATATCACAGCTGGTTACCAGTCAGCAGCATACCCAAGCCCCTTTTTCTCATTGGCATCCCAGAATAAAGGCTTTCCTAGCCTCCTCTACATTAAATGTTGGCTTTGTCATGGCAAATGAGATGTAACAAAACACCCCCTGGGGCTCCTGAGAATGATTTCTCTTTCCTGATAAAAAGAAAGGGAGGCATACAGAGTCATCTCACCTCTGGCTTCCCATGTTTCTGGCCTTTGGACAGGCTATGGTAAGGTCA
The DNA here is from genome assembly GCF_001604975.1 of Cebus imitator. Taxonomy (NCBI): domain Eukaryota; kingdom Metazoa; phylum Chordata; class Mammalia; order Primates; family Cebidae; genus Cebus; species Cebus imitator. The sequence continues at coordinate 371,976 of NW_016107378.1, read as the reverse complement.
TGAGGCCTGGGGCAGTGGTGCCAGTGGGTACCAAGAGGGTAAGCCCAACATCATTTATATTCTAAACAGTTATTAAAACTGCATACATCCAGACTCATTGTAAAGTTAATAACTGTCCGTATGATTTATGCTACTATTAGTTCAGATTTCTGTTATTTGCAGCTAAATGCATTCCTAACAGAAAATTTGAGTTCATCTCTCTTAGAAAGTTTGTATCATTGTCAACTTAGCTTTTCTTCCTTACTCTGCTAGGTGTTGTAAAATATAAAGGAAGTCTTTGCCTTAAGCGTTTTAATAATCAACATAAGGGTAGTGGTTTCAGCATGTGTAAACATATGTGAAAACTTAAATTGTGCAACTGAAATAATCAAAATAGAAGACTAGTTATCATCTTATTTTTTGTGTGGTTTTATAACTTTATTTGACAAAAAGTAGTTCTTATCAAATTGACTGTAGATTTTTAAAGTGATAACAGGTACATAGGTAACCAATTTACAGAGCTTATTTGGTGAATCTTCATTCTCATTAGTTTTTCTGGACAACTGCACATGGATGTGGTATGGGATGTTCCTTATTCCTTTGGCCCCAATAGCTTTGTTGAGCCCAATATCAATGCGCACATTTAGAGTTCCTATCTCTTTCATGACAAATTTCCAGATTTTTTTTTTTTGAGTGTCCAAGAGACTCACTTCTTGAAAGCCCACTTTCTGGATGCACCTGTGAATATTGATGGTGCACTCTCATTTTCAAATCCACTTTCAAATCTTTATTCCAAATATTAGGAAAAAGCTTCTAGAGACAAAAAATAAGCTCTCTGATCGTCACCCCATTGATGACAGAATAGCCCTTCTTCTTGCCACTGTTCTTTGCAGGAGCCAGTCTTCCAGGCACTGGGTTGGACTACGTTATAATTTTAATAAATTAATTGATGTTGTTTTTTTCCTCAAAGCTCTTTTTAGCTTTTCTATCTTAGAATTTATTCCAACCCAAATGCCCATCTATGATAGACTGGATAGGGAAAATGTGGCACATATACACCATGGAATATTATGCAGCCATCAAAAACGATGAGTTTGTGTCATTTGTAGGGATATGGATGAACCTGGAAACCATCATTCTCAGCAAACTGACAGAAGAGCAGATCAAACACCGCATGTTCTCACTCATAGGCAGGTGTTGAACAATGAGAACACATGGATACAGGGAGGGGAGCACTACACACTGGGGTCAGTTGGGGGGAAATAGAGGAGGGACGGTGGGGGGTGGGGAGCTGGGGAGAGATAGCAAGGGAAGAGATGCCAGATGTAGGTGATGGGGAGGAAGGCAGCAAATCACACTGCCACGTGTGTACCTATGCAACAATCTTGCATGTTCTTCACGTGTACCCAAACCCTAAAATGCAATAAAATAAATAAATGGGAAAAAAAAAAAGAATTTATTCAGGATATTATAGAATTTCTCCCCTTAGCACACCATCTCTTTCTATCCCCTCTTGGAACACAGTTCATGAATGAGAATCAGATGCAATACAGACCAGCTCAACCATAGTGGGAAGATGGAACACAGGGCAGCATTGGCAGAAATCAAGTTCAAAATGAATTGAAAACAGACAGAAATGTAAACAAACCCTTAACAACAGACACCAAAGGGTTGGTTATTCAAGAAACCCGGAGGCAGGCAAGCCTTAGGATAAAAGGGGAAGAGCAGACACAATAGGGAGTTGTCGTAGACTAAATGTTTGAATCCCCCCAAATCCATATGCTGAAGTCCTAAACTACCTAATGTGATGATATTTCAAGATGGGGCCTTTGGGATTCAATGAGGCCATCTTGATGAGGTCAGTGCCCTTATAAGAAGAGACATCGGAACGCTATCCCTCTTTCTCTCTTTTTTTCTCCCTGCCTCCATCCACCATGTGAGGCCATAGGGAAAAAGTAGCTGTCTACAAGCCAGGAAGAGGGGCCTCACCAGAAACCAATCATGCTGACACCTTGATCTTGGACTTCCCATCCTCAAGAACTGTGAGAAAATAAATTTCACGCTATGGTATTTTCTCATGACAGCCATATCTGACTAATACATGAGCCTCAGGTTTGACTAGAAGCTCAGCCAAAAAGTAGACACTAGGCTCTTGGGTAGATCATTTGTTTACTTTAAACCCCAGTTCTCTCTCCAGTAAAATGAAAGATTTACAGTAGTCCCACCTCATCCATGGTTTTGTTTTCCACAGTTTCACTTACCCTCATCAATGGTGGTCCAAATATATTCAGTGGAAATTTCCAGAAATAAGTCACTTATATATTTTAAGTTGCAAGCAATTCTGAGTAACATAATGGAATCTTCCAGCACCCTGCTGTTTTCTGCCCACGGTGTAGAAATCATCACTTTGTCCAGCATACCAACACTGTACACGCTCCCAGCCTATCCGTTGCTTGGTTGTCTGGATTATCAAATCACCTGTGAACTTTTGAGGTATCATGATGGTATTTGTGTTTAAGTAACCCTTATTTTACTTAATAATGGCCCCAAAGTGCAAAAGTAGTGATGCTGGCAATTTGGACACACAAAAGAGAGGCCGTAAAGTGCTTCCTTTACGTGAAAAGGTGAAAGTTTTCAACTTAATAATGATACAATATTCTGTATGTAAGATTCAGATTCAATATAATATGCAGTTTCAGGCATCTACTGGGGATCTTGGAACATAGTCCCCCCGCAATGGATAAGGAGCTACAACTGTGTAATAATTACCTCTGATACCATAGGATTCTAATCATGCCCTGATTTCTCTTATTTTCTGGTTAGATTTTTATATGTCTGTCTTCCTCAAAACTGAGCACATCTGTAATTAGAAGTTGCAGCCAAAGACACCACATACCACTTTCAAATCTTTATTCCAAATATAGTTGGAAAAAGGTTCTAAAGAAAAAAAATAAGTCAACTGTGCCAGAAACGGAACCCACATATTTAAAAGTCTTCGAGTGCTACAAAAGCAAGCAGCATGTTAATATGACATTTACAAATCACCCCCAACCACTCTCTAATTAACTTATTGTGTGCCTTCTCTAAACTAACATACACAGAATTAGAAGAGAAACACTTATCTGTTCTGTTGCTAAGGAACCAATATAATTTGCATAGTGAAAAAAATCATTAGTATATTTAAGCTGAAATCCTGTCTATTTATAATGTCCAGATTTAAAACATGAGATCAAAGTCTCAACATTTTTTTTCACTGTCTTAAGTAAGTAGCTCAAAGCAGCAGTGTGGTTGCGCCTAATACATAATATTAACAGGAAGCCCTAAGCCACTTGGTGTTACAGATTGTTCCATAGCCATTCACAGGGGCTAAGCTGAGGAAGTTCAAGGTTGTACAATGCAGGTAGACAGATGGCTTTGTTTGAAAAGATGTGTTGCACAACTCTACATACACCTGAATTCTGAATGAGTTCAGATTGACTAATTCTTTTTTAGTCTCTCTAAAGAGATGAATATATTTTCTTCCTCACTTCTCAGAATGATTCCTCATTTCTATTTCTCTAGGGGTGATAAAAAGAGCACTAGATTGGAGGCAGAAAACCTGGGTTTAACTTGGCACCCACATTAGCTGGGTGACTATGGGCCAGTGTTATCACCTCTCAGACCTCAGGTCCTTCCCCTGTAAAGACGGCCTGGCATGGCTAGCATTATTATGAGGAATAAAAGACAAAGTGGGTCAGAAAGAGCCTTTCCAAGAAGGAGGTTATTACCAGTTAAAACTTTGATAAAGTTTTTTTTAAGCAACTTGATATAAGGATATCAAAATTTGCATAGAAAAACAATCATATGAGAGCCAGGAAAATTCTGAAAATAAAATTAATGAAGGGGCTAGTACTACTATATTTTAAAATGTATTATAAAGCTGCAGTATTTAAAACAGTATGGAGCTACTCCAGAGCTCAGGAGGCAGAACAATGAAAGACAATTAGGAGGAGTCAAGCTAAATGCATGTGAGGATCTTTTAAGAAATAAAAGTGGCATTTCAAATTGATGGAGAAACTATGGTTTATTCAAAAAGCGGTGCTGAGAAAACTGAAATTAATCATTAATGCACTTCTAACTACTTACAGATGTCTCAAATATTTAGATATAAAATATGGAACCATAAAAGTACTAAATGGAAATCTAAATAAACTTGTTTTAATAAAAGCACAGTGAAAGGCCTTTTTCAACTGTTGCATAACACCCAGAAACTATCAAAAGATTGGCAAATCTGACCACAGAAAAGTAAAACTATTCTCTTTGGTAAAAAAATAAATAAATAAATCAGAAGACAATCTACAATGATGCAAATAAATGGGCAAAGTACATAAACTTTTTTTTTCCAAGAGAAGTAGTAATGGATAATAAAGTATGAATAGATGGTTAAACTTGTTAGTAACTTGGAAAATGTAAACAATAAGTTATTTTTAAAAATTACTGTATTGGTAAAGATGGAAATACTGGATAATGCTCAGAGTTATTGCCTTTGAAATGCAATAGATGTTCTCAAATTCTATTTGGAGAACATGTATTTGTTGCAAACCTATTTGGTGTAGAGTAATATTGATCGAATGTTAAAAAATACATACTTTTGGTCAGTCACGTTAGCTCACGCCTGTAATCCCAACTATTTGGGAGGCCGAGGGGGACAGACCACTTGAGGTCAAGAGTTTGAGGCCAGCCTGGCCAACATAGTGAAACCCCATCTCCACTAAAAATACAAAAAATTAGCTGGGTATGGTGGTGCATATCCATAATCCCAACTACTGAGAATAGCTGAGGCAGGAGAATTACTTGAACCCAGGAGGTGGAGGCTGCAATGAGCCAAGATCACACCACTGCACTCCAGCCTTGGCAACAGAGTAAGACTCTGTAAAAAAAAAAAAAAAAAAATAAAAAACCAAACCAAAAA
>NW_016107378.1:258522-366906 GCF_001604975.1 Cebus imitator | reverse complement strand
AGAGAGAGAGAGAGAGAGAGAGAGAGAGAGAATACACACATGCCTTTGATCCAATAGTTCACTAGTTTCATTTCTGGGAATTTTTTCTTATACATGAACTCACACAATTACACAGATATATTTGCATAAGAACATATTGCAGTATCATTTGTGTTTGTAGTAGCAAAACCTAGAAAACAACCCACCTGTCTATTAAAAGGGGGCTACTTAAGTCTACTTTAGCACATTCATAAAATAGAATGGTAAGTGACTTAAAAAATAAAGTGAGATCAATTATCTGCTATAGAAAGATAACACATGCCAGCTCCAATTTAATGCTTAACATATATTAATTAATAGAATTCTCACAAAGCCCTACAAGAGAGGCACTTTTACTCTGTTCTCATTTTATGGATTAGGAAACTGAGTCATAGAAGGGAGAATAACTTGTTCAGGATTATACTTCTGCTGGGTCCATGGGCTAAGGCTGTCTAGCCCCAGAGCCGTGCTCTAACCACAAGGTTGCACTGCCTAGCTATAAAGCCTAGCTACATCCTTAAGTGGAAATCAAAATAAGTTATGGAATAACTCACCGAGAGTTGATAGAAGGCAGAAGGTAGGGAGAGAAAGAAATAAGACATCTGCATAAAAATATCCGGAAACAACAGTTGGAGAGTGGGACAGAAGGAACTGACTACTTTTCATTGCTTATAAATCCTGCTGCTTGCATAAAAATTCTAGCCACTGTCATGAATTACAATAATATATTTTTAAAAATCATGGTTAATAAACTTCCCCTGGGTGAGATTGCCATAGACCTCATCTCCTATCCTTCCTCCTTAGCAACTGCCCACTCGCTTCCCTTTTTTCTCTCACCTATTGGCCTCCACATTTTTTTCCAGCACAGAGCAAATGTCACTTCACTCATTGGCCTCTGTTGAAGGGTCACCCACAGTCCAGCAAGCTGCCCAGTGATGTCAGCCTCAACCAAGTTGCAAGGCCACTTCTGAAATCCCCTGGGAGCATGGTAATATCTCAGTCCTGTGCTCTTCCCCACTTAGGTTAAGTCCCATCTTCCAAATGTGACTGAAGATGACTGCATGTTCCTCAGGGACTGAGTTATGACTCCTCTTCTTGGTTTTCCCTATGGCAGTTCACTGACTTGACCTAATGACCCAATGGCCAGCTGGAGTGAGTGGCCCTGAAGAACACCTCCAGGCAATGGTGACTTAACAATGGTTCTTGTAAGAATGGCTATGATTAAAAAGTGAAAAAATAACAGATGCTGATGAGGATACAGAGAAAAAGGAAGATATTTATACACTGTTGGAAGTGTAATTTAGTTCAGCCATTGCGGAAGACAGTGTGGTGATTCCTCAAAGACCTAAAGACAGAAATTCCATTTGACCCACCAATCCCATTATTGGATATACACCAAAAGGACTACATTGCTCTATTATAAAGACTTATGCATGTATATGTTCATTGCAGCACCATTTACAATAGCAACGACATAGAATCAATCTAAATGCCCATCAGTGATAGACTGGATGAAGAACATGTGGTCCATATACATCATGGAATACTATGCAGCCATAAAAAGATCTAAATCATGTCCTTTACAGGGACATGGATGGAGCTGGAGACTACTATCCTCAGCAAACTAACATCAGGAACAGAAAACCAAATACCTCATGTTCTCACTCATAAGTGGGAGCTAAATGATGAGAACACATGAACACACAGAGGGAAACAACACACACTGAGGCCTATCAGAGGGTGGGGGGCAGGAGGAGAAATACAATAAGCAAAAACAACTATTGGGTAATAGGCTTAATACCTATTAAGTACAGCAAACCCCCATGACACACAGTTACTTATAGAATAAAGCTGCACACATACTCCTGAACTTAAAATAGAAGTTAAAAAAAACTGGTCCTCTAGGGTGCAGAAAAGGCAAGTCCTGATTTCTAATGTTTGTTGATTTTGTGGTGTAAATATTCCTACTACAGCTGATTCCTACTACGGCTGAATTCTGGCTACAAACAGGACATCACTGATCGTGTAGTCGGAAAGAGATACATAGCAGAAAGAACACACATGTATATGACTTTCCCACCTTACAGATGCAATAGGTATAAATAATCTCAAAATATCAATACAGAAAAAATTGAAAGTTGTGAGTTTTTAATCTAGATTATCTTTTTTTAAATTTTTTTTGAGACAGAGTCTCACTCTGTTGCCCAGGCTGGAGTGTACTAGTGTGATCTCTGCTCACTGCAATGTCTGCCTTCCAGGCTCAAGCAATTCTCCTGCCTCATCCTTCCAAGTAACTGGGATTACAGGTGCCCACCACCACACCCAGCTAATTTTTGTATCTTTAGTAGCAACAGGATTTCATTATGTTGGCCAGGCTGGTTTTGAACTCCTGACCTCAAATGATCTGCCCACCTCGGCCTCCCAAAGTGTTCTAATTACAGGTGTGAGCCACCACGCTCAGCCAATTATCTTTATTTTTAACACTATTTACTTAATTGAAAGGTTATGCATTTTAATTTGTAATAAAGTGGCCATGTCTAAAAAGTCAAGAACCAAAAGATGCTGGTGAGGCTGTGGAGACATAGCAACGCTTTTACACTGCTGGTGGGAATGTAAATTAGTTCAGCCATTGTGGAAGGCAGTGTGGCAATTCCTCAAAGACCTAGAGCCAGAAATACCATTGGATCCAGTAATCCCATTACTAGGTGTATACCCAAATGAATGTAAATCATTCCATTATAAAGATACATGCACACAAATGTTCATTGCAGCACTATTCACAATAGCAAAGACATGGTATCAACCCAAATGCCTATCAGTAATAGACTAGATAAAGAAAATGTACATATATACCATGGAATACTATGCAGCCATTAAAAGGGATGATATCATGTCCTTTGCAGATACATGGATGGATCTGGAAGCCATCATCCTCAGCAAACTATTTCAGGACTAGAAAGCCAAATATTACATGTTCTCACTCATAAGTGGGAGGTGAACAATGAGAACACACTGACACAGGGAGGGGAACAACACACACTGGAGTCTGTCAGTGGGGAGTTGAGACAGGAAGGAGAGCATCAGGGAAAGTAGCTAATGCATGCTGGGATTACTACTTAGGCGATGGGTTGATAGATGCAGCAAACCACTATGGCACATGTTGACATATGTAACAAACCTGCCCATCCTGCACATGTACCCCAGAACTTAAAATAATAATAATAATAATAATGGTCATGTCTAACAACAGCTCACACACTTCCTGAAAAGTTAGCAATTGGTTCTTGTGGGATGGCACAAGCTGGGTCCAGCACCCAGCTGCTCAGGTTTTTGAGACCTGAGTGGTTGAGCCACACATACAGAGTCATAATTTGGAATTGAAACAAGTTTACTGATTACAAACAAAGAGTATTTTTACTCTGAATTATTTTTCTTCTGGATTTTCCATTCATTTTAAATCAAGTTTGACTGACAATTATGTCTGAAGGCATAATGAGCCATAAATTGCTAGTCCTCTTTCCATCAGCTCCATCATCACCTCCTCCAGGAAGCCTTCCCGACCTACAAGCTCATAGCACCAAACCACTCTGTTTCATGGTACTTGTCCCTGTTCCAATATTGTACTGATTTATGTGATTCATTAATTGTCTTCCTCTCTCACTAGACTGTAAACACTTTGAGGTCAGATTATTTTGTTTTGTTTTGTTTTATTTTAGTAGAGTTCTCTAGAAGGCTTATCATTTGATCCCAGCTCCTATGCCAATTGCCTGGCATAGAAAAAAAGCTCAAACAACATGCGTTGAATATCATCTCAGAAAACCGTATCAGCACTGATGAACTGGTTATAGCAGTTGCAAGTTTTTGTTTTGTTGATTTTATTTGTTTTATTTTGTTTGTTTAATTTGTGGTTGCCAGAGATAACAGGTTCCTTAGAGAAGATTGTGTCCAACTACCTCCCATTTCACAGGCTGGAAAACTGAGATCCAGGCATGAGGAATGCTTTTCTTTTCTTTTCTTTCTTTCTTTTTTTTTTTTTTTTTTTTTTTGTTTGAGAAAAAGTCTTGCTTTGTCGCCAGGCGCCAGGCTGGAGTGCAGTGGCGCGATCTCGGCTCACTGCAACCTCTGCCTCCCAGGTTTAAGCAATTCTCCTGCCTCAGCCTCCTGAGCAGCTGGGACTACAGGTGCGCACCACCATACCCAGATAATTTTTGTATTTTTTAGTAGAGTTGGGGTTTCACCATGTTAGCCAGGATGGTCTCAATCTCTTTGACCTCGTGATCCACCTGCCTCGGCCTCCCAAAGTGCTGGGATTACAGGTGTGAGCCACCGCACCCAGCGAGGAATGCTTTTCTAAAGATCACATAGCCATTTAGCAGGAATACCCAGATGTCCTTAGTCTCAGCTCAGGACTTGCCTGTCACAATGTGTTGTCTCAAATAAGTTATTTATCATAATCCTGGTAATCAGATGAAAATTAAATATAAAAGATGGCAGTCACAATAATCCCTTCTCCCATAAGACATTAGGGCTAAGGAATATTCTGAAACTTTGACATATTTGAGCAGAACTCTAGATTTAATAGCAATTATGAATCGAGGGTTTTATTTGAGTTTTTGTTTGTTTTTTCACATGTGTTCTCCAAAATGCCCAGTCAAGGGGTATTTTTGACCTACCATTTCTTCCTTAGGGAAAAGAGCCGCCACACATTTCCCCAGCTATGCTGAGTTTAGCTAACCACATTTTTAAAGCACAGCCTGAGTTCAGGTGCAGGAAAGAGGAAAGAAGACAGAAATAGAGGTTTGTGCTTGCTGGGCAGACTCTGGGTTTGGTGTCTTAAAATAAGACAGTATAGCTATATAATCATGAGAACCACCTGATACATTTGTTAAAAATCCAAATTACTGGGCTTTACCCTGGATCATAATTAACAGAGGAGAAAGCTCGGAATCTATATATTCTTACATGACTATCTGGGTTCATTTTGATCAGATATGTTTGGGAAAACCTGGACTAGTGGTCAAGGGTATAGACTTGGGAGTTGCCAGTGCTGGATTTTACTAAGTAGGTGACCCTGGGAGATTTACTTAACCTCTCTGGGCCTCAGCTTCCTCATCTGTACAATGGAAATAATAATAGCTATTTTATAGGGTTTCTAATACTCAATGTCTGCTCCAGGTTTTGAAAAGACTATTTTAAAAGAGCTTTCCTAGTGAGTGCCTTAGCCAACACAGCTAAACATGTTGCTACTAAGACAAGTATACTATTATGGAGTATAAAGAGACAGGAAAACAGGAAAGCTCCTATCACTCAGCCACTATGATGGGACTACAAGGCGACATTTTGTAGTTGCCACAAAGCATGCTGTGCTGTTGGGTGAAACTGAAGAGAATGACAGAGTCAATGAAGAACAAATATAATCGTCAAAATACACCAACCAGGGAGAGGAGGCTGTAAAGGAGCACTGGCAGAGAGGTTCAGAAATCATAGTGTAAATTTCAACTCCAACACTTACTAGAAGGGTTAAGTTAAAAAAAAAAAAAAAATCTCTCAGCCCAGTTGCTTTATTATGTAATGGGGCATGACAAAGTGTTCTTTATCTGAAACTGTAGTGATCAAATGAGATAATAAATGTGATATGATTTTATTTTGAAATAAGAGGTTGATTCTTTTATAAACACTCACTTAATAAAAAGAACATCCCCAAACACAGTTTTTAAAAAGGCTTACACATAATCTACCTAATCTGAAACAACCAGTGATGTAGAGTTTTTTTTTTTTTCTTCTAGGTTTTTAACATATATGATTTGGGATTGAAATTTTTGAAAAAAAATTTTTTTTTGTATTTTCATGTTGCCATCAAGGGCACTTATAGTTTTATATCTTACTTTTTATTTAATTTTATCACATAAGTGTTTTTGCATCATTGAAATGGCTGTGCATGACCACTATTTGCTAAAACAATCCTGTTGTTGGACTTTTGCTTTGTTACAAGCTTTATGCTATTATAAAAATCACTGTCATGAACATCTTTGTGTTTTAATATTTTAAAACACAGATTTACTACTTTTTGCCTTTTGAAGTCATTCTAAAGGAATGTGGAATTACTGAGTCTATGGCACACAATTTTAGTTATAGGATGCTTTTTAAACCCACAAAGTGCAGTGAAAATGTAAGGATGGGTTACAGCTCACATTTATCAAGTCCTTCCTGCAGCAGGCATGGGACTGTGCTGAGTACCTGGAGAGTAACTCACAGAGCAGCTGGGAATCCTTGTGTCAGTTCTAAAGACACTAATAAGTTAACAAAAGTGACAGAGATGAAATCGGCAGCAAGTCAGCCCTCAAGGAGCTCTCCCTGTGGAAAGAAGGACAGCATCTCCATAAATAACCTAAATCAAGCTTCTGCCCTCACTCAGAAGCTGTGCTACCTTGGGCAAGACACTGTATCTCTCTGGGACTCTTTCCATACCTGAAAGCAAGAAGCTGAGATAATCTCTTGGGTCTTTCCAGTTCTAAAAGTTCTCTGATTCTGCCCTGACGTGTGGTCCCTGTCTTCTGTCTTCTGGCAGGGGTTTTAAATAGCTCTAATGCTACAAGGCCAACTGCTCACCGCTTGAGCAGTAAGATGATATTGATTGTGCAGGTGCAGAGGAGGCAGAAGTCCTGGCTGCATCATCTGTAACTGGTGACAAGCCACTATACACCACGGACGGTTTGTCTGGGGAGAAGACACACTTGATCATTATGCCCTGGGTCCAAGGTCTTTCTTTGCCAAAGCAAGCATCAGTACTTGGGAGAGACTCATATCTCCTAGTAAACATCCTGTTTCCTTTACTAGTTTTGTAAGGGGTGAATCTTGAGTAATTCATGTAAATAAATTCACCTAAATAAAGTGAAATTAATTTTATTTTATCAATGAAAGAAAAAGAAAATACTATGAAGGCCTAACATGAAAACGTTTTCATGTCCCAAGTGTAAATAAAAGTGGAATATTTTATTTCAGTGACTAAAATATAGTGAGTCATAAAAGTGGTACAGGGTTTTTTTGTTTTTCTAGCTGTTTCACATTTATGATTTTGGGTTGGATTTTGGAAATTTTGTTTGCATTTTTCATGTTGTGATCAAGGACGCAGGTAGTTTTACATCTTATTTGTTATTTAATTGCATCACATAAGTATTTTTCCCTTGTTGAAATTGTTATACCGAACCATCATGTACTTAAACAGTCCCTATTGTTGGAACTTTGCTTTGCTATAAATTTTTGCTGTTATAGAAATCACTATTATATGTGCTATTATATAGCATTACTAAGATTTTTACTTTTAAAATGCTTTAAACTAGTGCACATGGACCTCAGAAAGTGTTAGCTTAAATGTGAGCCTGTGTTTATGTGCAACATCTAATTACAATCTAGTTACAACAGAGGGAGGAATCCAAAATATCTCTACAGTAACTTCTGTAAACATTTTTCTGATGCTGCTCTTTTAACTCAAATAAGACATCTTGCTCCTCTGTGGAGTTCAATAACTCCCTTGTTTTCTTGAAGAAAACTTCACTGGTTCTGATCTTACTGATTTTGTAGAGTGGAAGACAGGCTAGACAGAGGCTGAGAGACCAGAGTCTGCCCCACTCTCTGCCAACACCCTGGGAAAGGCATTTTCTCTCCTTGAACTTCAGTTTCCTCATAATGGAAACAAAGAGAACTGTGTTAGATATTTAGTAACTACAGGAGTCTCCCTTATCCTGGTTTTGCTTTCCATGGTTTCAATTACCTTGGGTACACTACAATAAGATATTTTGAGAGAGAGAGAGAGAGGCCATATTCACATAACTTTCATTACAGTATATTGTTATAATCGCTCTAACTTACTCGTTATTTTTGCTAATGTCTTACTGTGCCTAATTTATAAATGAAACTTTATCGTAAGTATGTACATTTAGGAAAAAACACAGCATTTAGAGTTTTGTGCTATATATATTCAGCCATTTACTGAAGGTCTGGTAAAGTATCCCCATGACTAATTGGGACTACTGTATAGCATTCAGTAGTACAATATTCTAGGTTTCTGTAGTGCAATAGACTAGCTAGTGAACTGGGGTTGAGTTGTGATATTCCCTGCATCTAAGATAAACAAGTTGCCAATAAAGTGACAGGGAGAATTATGCTCCTGCGCTTAAAAAGGAGACGGCCTCACTGGCCCTCATGCATCACCTCTCCCTGGGTCTGTGCCCTTTGTCATGCATTTGTTGTCTCTTCTGCTAAAGGTGAAGCACGTTGTCCTGTCTTTGACTTTGGGCTCAGCCCTGTGACTTACTTTGGCCAGTGGAATGTTCACGGCCATGATGCCACCAACAGCTTGCAACTTGCATGACTGTGGTTGTAAAGTTAGGCATTTTCTTTTGCATCACCCCAGGAAGGTCTTAGCCTGGCTAGCCTGCTGGTCCCAGGAGGAGGATGAGAGGCATGCGGTGCAGAGTTGGCTCAGCTGCTGAGCGTTTCACTGAATCTCTCCAGTTGGCTTACAAATGTGTGAGCAATAAGAAATCATTGCTGTTTTAAGCTACTGAGTTTTGGCATTGTATGTTATGCAGCACTGTTGTGATAGCTAACCAATACAGAGGGCAAGCTCTTTTCTAAAAGGAAACATGTATTTCCCTAAATACAAAATATGAAATATAAATGAGCTTTATTTGTGGTACAATATAGGTATTAAGACTTCCTGGCTGGGCATGGTGGCTCACGCCTATAATCCCAGCACTTTGGGAGGCAGAGATGAAAGGATTGCTTAAGCCCAGAAGTTCAAGACCAACCTGGGCAAGATGTAAGGCCCCATCTCTACAAAAACATTTAAAAATTAGCCAGGAGTGGTGGTACATGCTTGTAGTCCCAGTTGGAAGGCTGAGGCAGTAGGATATCTGAAGCCTGGAAGTTTGAGGCTGCCATGCGCTGTGATCACCTCACTGCATTCCATCCTGGGCAACAGAGTGAGTGAGACACTGTCTCAAAAAAAAAAGACTTCCTACACTGTAGTTAGCCTGTATTGGGTTAATATCTGTGTGACTTTGGCTCAGTTAACTTCTCTTAGCCTTGGTTTCCACATCTGTAAAGTGGGGTGCCTGTGTAATTAAATTTACTGTAAGGATTAAATCAGAGCGTACATAAGAAACAAAACACAGTGCTTTCACGTACGTGCTCAATAAATGGGATGTGTTAGCCTACCATTTTCTAAATTCCTACGGAACTTAGAGTGCATGCTCCAAAATTCAGCACATATCTGAAAAACAACGTAGAAATATATTCTCAAAACTGACGGGCAAGTATTTTCTCACCCAATAGACATAAGCACTTTGAGGGTAAGGTTGATTTTTGTTTGGTTCCAGCTGGGGAAACAGCCACTGTGAGCACTTTGAGTAAAGTCAAATCCTTTAGTCTCTTTCACTGTTCTTTTCATCCTCTGATTATCAAAGAGATATTCTCCACTGGTATTACAACAGCTTTAACACCTTTCTGATACAGAGTAACCTCCCTTTTCATGAAGAATGAAAATGCCTAAGGTTCAGAGAGCCTTAGATAAGCAACAATTATTTCGATGGTTACTTTGTATCAGTTACTTGTTGATGGACTGTTGATTTCCTTTTATAAAAGTGATAAAAACTTTCTTTTAAAAATAAATTTATTTTATTTTTAAAAAGTAGGTCCGCTTGAAAAAAATAGATAAGTGATCATACAGTAGTACTTAGATATGGCCAAAAATGTTATAAAGGTGGTACTCAAATAAGTGATGTTGAGAAAATGCTGAGTTAATAAGTACTGAACTGATTAAAGTGGAAATTCTGTTTACAAATGGAAATCAGAAATTATATCTACTTCGCTAAAGCATTCACTAATTCAAACTTGATACCAGTTTTGATCGACTCTATTTCATCACCTCTGAACTTAGCTCAGATAACTGAGTTTAGCAGTATTACGGGACTGTAAGCATAACGAACACTTCTAAAAAATCAGCATAACATTTTTCATGTCAACACCAAGGGCACTGACAACCAGCTCCTTTCAATTGTCTGGAAAAAAAAACAAATACAGATTTTGTGTTTTCTGATTTTATTGAAGCCGCCAGAAACCATCTGCACATGTACCAGACATGCAGGGTGACACCCATTTGATTCCAAATAGGCTGGCAAAGTAGGCCAAGTGTATCTTTGTGTCTACAATTATCAATTTCAGATCCTGGAAAGATGTCTATAGAAGGGAATTAGGAAGAAACAGGGCGCTCTCTCTCATCTCCCAGTGCAAACAGCCATTGTTCAAGACCAATTAGCATGACTGGTTGGCCCTTCTTCTTGAAGGTTACATGTCCAGGCTTGGAGCATCTGCTGCACGTTTCTTCATTTCTTTCCCATCTTGAGCAATTCGGTTCCTAAGATCTGTTTCCTTGTGGCTTCCTGGAGCTCTGATGACAAACCGCCATACTTTGTTCCTGTCCTTTAAGGCCCTAAAGGGCACTAGAGAACACACAAAATTTGTTTCTAATTTTGCATCTGCCAAAACATTCCTATAACAATACAAGACTTTAAAAATAGGATGCAACATCCCTCTAATTCCACAAAATAAACAAATCCAAAAGGAAATTAAACACAGTCCTTGAAAATGCAGCATAAATATTTTTACACTCATTCCCCCTTTCCTTAGCTGACAAAAACTTGTCCCTGAATTATGATTTAAGATTGCATATTTATCCTTTTATGTTTACAACAGATAATCATGACATAAGCCAATGAAAAGAAACACTAGGGCTTTCTTCTTCTTGGTTTCATGTTTTGTAAAATGAATGTCCCTTGGGACAGTTTAAGAGAATGTGGAATCCAATTTCCTCACTGGCGTTAGGAGTTTTATTTTTAACTCAAGTACTCAAAATAATAGACATTCTCTACGTACCCTTATCCGCAGTTGGAGTACACCAGACATGGAGCAGAATTATCTTTCCATTTTCATTTTTAGATAGTTCAGGGTAACTCAGCGTTCTGAATTCCTGAATCTTAGCCAAGGTGATGTCATTAAATCTATAATGAA
Source organism: Cebus imitator (assembly GCF_001604975.1). NCBI lineage: Eukaryota > Metazoa > Chordata > Mammalia > Primates > Cebidae > Cebus > Cebus imitator. Next base: position 355,818 of record NW_016107378.1, on the reverse strand, counting down.
AACAGTGTCACTGAGAGAATTAATTCATTATGGTGGAATTAAGTTAAATCCTTTATGATATGCTATTAAGTACCCACACTAACTAGCTTGCATCAACCTAAATGAAGCACATTCAAATGCAAAAAAAGAAAAACAAGTTCCAACCTCAAAGCTCATTGAATATTAGGTAACTTTCAAAGTTAAATTTGTTTAACTATTAAAAATATTTATAAATCTCATGGTATTTAAGACATCTTAAATGTGTTACAGTGGCCAAATACTTTGTGGTTTATATAACATCTTTGCCTGAGGGAGTATAACTTACTGTATAAATCATTATTTTGTATTTTATAAATGTTTTTGCCTTATGACTTGCTTCCTGCAATAGCCAAATAACACAAGAACTGCCCAACGTTTCATTAATCCTTAAAATGTTATTACACTCAGTCCAGATATGATAAAACAGTGTTTCCAGAGTTTGAAGTAACTTGATCAAAATTTTAAAGACATTTCTAATCCCCAAATTTACGATGTAATCAACAAATACTTATTTTGTTAGGTTCTGCAGAGAAAAATGAACAAATGGATTCTATTCCCTGACCCCTAGAATTTTACAGTTCAGTCCGGAGCCATGACATATTTGTGTAAAAATCTATCCCCTTGAACCTGTGCAGAAGAGGAAGAGCTACGTAACTATTAGCTTACAAGGGACTATTTCTGCTTCTGACACCAAATTTCTGCTGAGTCCAGGGAAACTTCCCACTTCCTCTCTATATCCTGGCTCACTGCATGCTTATCTAGGATAATGACTGCCTTGAAGGGGGTTGGGTTTCTTAGAGGAAAAAAACTTACGATGGTATTCAGTATGAAAACTTGAATGTTAATAGTTTGGTTTTTTTAAATAAAGGTTACCTATTCAAAAATTAGGTCATTTCATGCTGGTGGAAAGAACATACATTCTCAGAAGATAACTGAAAGAAATCACAATTCATGTTCAAAGCATCTTGCTTCTGACACATGGCTGTTAAGTGACAAATGGAAATTTCCTGAGCTCAGTAAAACGACTTGACAATAGGCTGCATACAGTTTCTATAGGAAAGCGGAATGTCAAAAAAAGTTGTAGGAATCATGCACCATCATTAATGATGATCAGCCAAGCTCTTTGTCTGCAAGGACTATGAACCAAATATTGTCACAGTCAGTCACTGACTGTGCAAGACTCTTTTCGTACCAACCTTATGAAAAGAAATTTTATTTTTATAGATTGGCTCTCATTACAACAAGTATTACCCCAAACCCTTGAAATAACAAAAAGAATTCTGAAGCCTAGCCAATGACCTTCCTGCTTTATACAATATTGATAAGACAACCCCCTGGGCTACAAAGGAATCTGATGGTGCCTTGGTTTTCTTTGTAATGAGATTTGGCCAGGATCAGGAAAATCATGTATTTATTTAAAATGGATAGCCTGACTGCTTCTCAGAAGGTTTGAAGTGGCTTGCAAAAACAAACCAACCAAACAAACAAAAAACTAGGATGTATTAAGACTTAAAAATGTTTAGGAGTACAAAAAAAGAGAAAGGAAATCATCAAATGCATTAGCAGCCCAGGCAAATGCAGCTCCCTTAATTGAGCATTAAACAAACTTAAATGTAGCATTTCCTGTTCCACAGCAAGCAGCACTGAAACTTGGCTGGTGTACCAGTAAAGCTTACCAGTTGTGTTTTCGGCTGACATCCACTCCAAATGGATGATGCTCATGCTGTATTATATGTTAAATATTGTTATCACTCCAGGAGCCAGACAGAGAGTAGGCACTCAATAAATTGTAGCAGTTTTCAGTATTTTTGTCCTGCATTCCCAGCAGCCATGTCACCGGCAGCATTCAGTTAATATTTATTTGAAATTCACAGAAAATATATTCACGTTTTCCCTTTAAGCAACTGCCTGCTAAGTGCCCTCTACCAGCAAACGGAGGCAAGGACTTGATCTTTCTTGGGGCTCTATTTTCCGCTATAAGAAAAATGAGTTCAAGAGGCCACAGCTCAATCGATGTTTACCAAAAATCTGATTTTTTGTTCCTAGCTGGGATTTTGCAACCACATTATAAATAACCTGAATAACACACAAGGAGGATGCATCGATTCTGGTCCGCTGCTGAAGAGTATGCAAACACTATATGGAGTTTCTTTAATGTCTGCAAAAAAATGGGGTACATTTCTCTCTTTTTCTCTAATTTTCTTTATATTTAAGTTTTCCACCTCTGGAGGAGTGCATGGAGCTAATTGTGCATTTCCCTGTGTGAATAAAGGACGGAGCGTCTGCTTTCACTTCAAATTGCTTGGCTCTCAATCAACATCACCATAAATGTGACATATGAATATTAAATCCAAATATTTTATTGGTGCAGATAAATATGATTTGTAAAAAGAGTCAAATTAACAATCCATTACATACTAATGGGCTCTAATCAATAAGTTTAATTTGACTAAAAGGAGAGGGGCGGGGGATGGGGGAGAAAAGAGACTCAATTACACCCAAATGGTGCCATTTAAAATTATAAAGGTGACTGACTTCTACAACTTTTCAGGTGTATTCTGACTTGGGGGCTTATGGACCCAACATCGGAGCTATGTTGAAAGTGAGCATCTGTCTGTGTTTTGTACACTCATATTTCTAATTATTTTTCTTTAAAATGAATCACTGTAAATACAAAAAGGTACTGAGAATAATGCCAATGAACAAGATCCCACAAAACAGAAAGAAAAACATGTCTTTAAAAGCCATATTTGCTCCAGGTTACTTCAGTTAAAACGAAAAATGCACATCAATCCGAAATATCTTTTGTCCCATCTCTATCCTACGCTTCTCTTTTCCTTTCTCCTTCTCCAGCTGCTGGACTGAATGTGGTATGTTTCCTTCTTGCCCTCATTTCTGTGCTTTTACTATAACTACAGGAATCCAGGAGCCATGTGGAGTATCACGTGCTGTGTTTGTAAATTCTACAACTTGCTTTTTGCAACTGGCAACCTAGTTCATTCCTTTTAACTGTGGTGTAATATTCCACCATGTGATTCTGCCACTTTCTTTATTCTTTTTTATCTCTCTCCTTCTCTTACTGATGGATAGTTAGGTTGAATCACCTTACTATAGTTATTCTGACACCAGTTAGGAGAAAAATGCCCAGGTTCTCGATGACTGAAGTCGATTTTAGGTCCTTGGACAGATCGCAGCCTCACCTACGGGAAGAGCTACATCCCCTCCTCCAGGGCTCTACCAAGGGAGAAACAAGGTAGAAAAGCATGCCTTTTTTCTTTGGCTGTTGCTTTTGCATTTTATACAAATAGCCGGCACATGGCAATGTGGCTCAAGCTGGCAGCGCCCTTTGAGCATCAAACGTGTCCTCTTTCCGCCTACCTACTTCGGCTCCGGGTTCTCTCCCGAAGCCCAAATAAAGAAGGTAACAGACAACCCGTCTACTGGCAGAGGCTTCTGCCTTTTCCGACGGGCCGTCTACAGCACATCCGTAATCCTTATGTCAGCCTGCACTCTAGCGTTGCCGGCCGGTCCAGCATCTGACAGCCACGAACCCAAAGCGCCGGCAGCTCGTTTCTAAGCAGCCGCTCACAGCACCAGCCGCCCTCCCGCAGAAGGGGAACAAAGCCCGGCGGACTATCGCACTATCTTCTGGGTGGCAAGGAAATCTCAATTATACACCCAAGGGATGTGGTTTGTGAAAAACTAGAAAGAATGTTTAAATTGTATACGTAAATTGTTTTGTTTTACAAGCTGGGGTAGATCAGCACATTTGCAGCCCATATTTATCTGATCCACTCCGTAAGACTCTTTTTGAATGTATGCCCTTGATGTGGGGTAGATGCCTATGCAAAACATAACCGACCCCTAAATTCAATTAGGGCATTGGGGGGAAAATGGAAATTTTGCTTTGGGGTTAGTCATGACTGCTGAGAACTTCTCGGAATACTTTCTTGGCTGTAACCAAAGATTGAAATCGAAGGATAAAATTTCCAACGGATGCTAAGTAGTCAGAATGTTGGTTCGAGCTAGCCCTTTTAAGAAAAAGATGGCAAATGAAAGGCCTTCCTTTAATCTGATTTCAAGCTCATTTTTAAAAAATTCTTTGTGTCACCCCCAACATAGCATAGTCAACATTTATTGAGCTGGATATAGTATAAGTAATGCTCTCTATCCTGATACCAATACATGGTGGAAGATGAGAATGTATCATTCCATGGGACAAACCATAAATTGCAAAAAATACCCCAAGGAAAACAACATTTGAAAAGAGAGTGTTTTATTTTTATGCACCTTTTAGCAGCAGTGCACACCCCAGGGATGTGGTTGAAGAAGAAGTAGGAGGATTTAAATTGTATATATAAACTTTTGTGTTTCACAAGCTGGGATAAATCACAGAGAGAGGTCATGGTGATCAGGAAAGTTTGAGGCGGTGTGGAACCTAAGCAGAAATAATCTGGCTTTGACAACGGACTGCTGAACCCTAATCGCTGATAACAGCCGTCGAGCAGCAGAGAAACTCCACTTCATATCGATGTGGCATTTACTCTTTCAGAAAGCCCCCCACTCTGGCCGGCACTTATGGCAAGATAATTAATAGTCCCCTGAGTTATAGATTCCGAGCTAAAGGTAACAGTACATAATGGAAGTCAAGGTCATCCATAATACAGTAGCTTCTGTAACAAAGGGGATTATTACTGCAATTACCGTCCTGCTGGAAAGATTTTATAAGTTTTCTTCATTTTAATTCTTAAATCTTCCTCTTGCCAGTGAAGTTTAAACTCTCCGATTTATGATGGAGGAATAAAAGCCTCTCTCATCCCACCACAAAAGCTTTCTCTTCGGAGCAACCGAGGTGGTTTCTAGTGAGGTCAGTGAGAGAAAGGCAGCCCCATTTACCCACGAGGCCTTCGTGAAGTCTTCCCAGGCTGGGCATGTCCGCTTTGTGGTGTCCCGTCCTGTGTCATGTCAGAATACTAAAATACACTCAGACCCCTGATGAAACATATTATTTTCTGCTTGAAAATGGGAATATTTTCTAGTGTGGTTGATAATATTATTATTCATTTCTAGTTGATGGTATTTTTCTTCTCCTCTTGGAGCCAATGATTTTCTCTCCCCTCATTCTCACCACGTCTCAAACATGCTGAAAGGGTCTTGAAAAGCTTCTCTCTGGCCTTTTGCCTGTTGTGTCCGATGAAGACAACAGCTCTGTTTGCCAAGGCCTAAACTCAGGCCGAACGCCGGAGCACATTTTCCACCCAAACTATTTATTGGCTAAATTTGCTCCTGGCTGGAAAAACTCCAGTTCCCGTCATTCATACACACACACACACACACACACACACACACACACCAAAACAAAAGATGTTTGAAAAGCGCTTCTAAAAACAGAGCTTAGGTCTGAAAATTGTAATTAATGTAGTAAGACATCCTGCCCAGAGCAGATCAGATGCTATACGAGCCATTTGGGTGAGCCCATGAGCGTGGCGACAGACAGCATCACTCCAGTGCTCTCTGAAACGGTTTTGCACTAACACAGCACGCATTTTTATGATGTGGGCCATCTTGCTGTCTCTCTGCTCTGGACAAAAAAGCAAGCAGACACAATCATCTTTTGAGAATGATGGCATCGTCATTGTCTGCATAGCAGGACTGTAATTAAGCACCAGAAATAGGACAGCTGAGAAGGGACAAAGAGCAGGGAAGGCAGGGGACTGCAAGACAGCATCATGGGGGGAGGCTGCACCAAGATAGCAGCTGAAATCCAGTATCTGCATGTATGAGGTCATCCTGGGAAAGAGTATGTGTCCAGATGGAAAAAAATTATATATGAAGCAGGCTGGAGGAGGAGAGGCCCAGAGAGCTGCTTAGTAGTCAGGGCCCACATATCCCCTCCTCCAGGCAGACCTCAGGGATGTCTCCTGGGAAAAATTACTCATGTATCAAATATTCACTAAGGGCCTACTATGTACTGAGCATTGTTTTAGGTGCTCAGGATTCTCAGCAGTGAGTGAGACAAACCAGGTCACTGCTTTTGAATTGATCCCAGAAGGATCCAGGTAGGTAAAGATCTGGGAGGAGAGCCTTCCAGACAGAAGGGACCCCAAGGACTGTCTGAAGAAGGCCAGGATGCTGGAGCTGAAGATGCTGAAGAGTGGAGCAGGACCTACGATCAAAGAGGTGGGCAGGGCTTCCTCTGGTAAGATCTGTGAGCCCCAGGGAAGGAGCTGAAATTTTAGTTTAAATTCAAGAGTCTGCTGATGGAGCATTTTCAGCATGGGGCCTACAGGATCTTTCATTGCATGGAGTCCTGTGAATTCACAGGGGCCCTTCCTTCTAGGCCTCTGTTCTCCCACCCAGCACTTACACACAGTGACACCTGTAGCAGCCGCCTCATCCACGTGCAAGGACATGGCTGAGTTGAACCCGTAGACTGTGCACTTGTTCTGTGCTGCAAGCAGACCTCACTTTAATGCTCAACGGGCTCCCTAAAAGGCTGGTGGATGATGACAAATAAAGTAAGGGCTAATTCTGAGATTAAATATGTTGGGAGGTTTCGAAAAGAAGGACACCAATAGCATCTTGATTGTCTTTGATTTTTCTGCTTCCATGGCTGATGAAGCTACATACAAATGTGTTTCTCTCTAGAAATCAAAAAATCATTTAATACCCACCCAAGAGATCCCTTGTGGGGACTGAATGAGAACATTTAGATAAAAGTGGAACACAGGAGTTCACTGCAGGAAGGAGTGAAGGAATGAATGAATTTCATCACTGGTACATCAGTGGGCTCTAAGGGTTTTGAAGTGGAAGTAGGACCTGAAGGAAGAGCACTAGCTTATTCCAGTCCCAGCAATGCCCCTGAGTTATTAGAGTGTTGGGGAATGGAGTGTTGGGGCAGCAAGTTCAACCCCAGCAGGAAGTTGACACCAGAGAGAGGAAGGGACTTGCCCAAGGTCACTCTGGCAAACCAGGCCTGGAATTCTGCACAGTGCTCCTTCCAGTGTGCTCCGCTGCTTCCTTTTAGGATAAAGAAGGGAAGGAAACATTGGCCCAGAACACACACCATTGGGTCCTTAAGTATCAAAGGACAACTGGACGGCAGGCAGACATCTCTCGCACTCTCCCTCCTGATCCTGTGCTGCAGGCCACACATAACAAGGCCCTTTCAGTGGGGCACAGTGGGCTGTGGGGTACCAGGGCATCGTCTACAAGAAGAGCAGGGGCTTTGCTTGAGCACAGCCCTTAGTTTCCTCATCTGTAAAGCGGATATAATTTTATATAATTTGTAATCTGGTAAATTAACCTACTGTCTTATCTCCTGATAAATGCAAAGAGTTCCCACAGTGTCTGGCACATGATAAACCCCCCAGAAATAGTAGCCATCATTAACATTTCTGATGATAGAAAACACAGAAAAATACACCAAAAAATCACCCATTACTCTGAAACTAGAGAGAACCAAAATTAATATTTTATGGATTATCCTTCCAGCCCTTCTTCCTTCAAGCCTGTATAATATATATGTATACATATATACACACACATACATATACACATACACATACACACATATATTTATACATGCACATCCATAAGTATGTGTGTAAATATTATATGGTACACATTATTTCATAATTTCACATTATCTCATAATTTGTTTACTAATAATAATACTCAAATTAATAATTTGAGTATATGTTAAGCATTTCCTATGTCACAAAAATCTTCCAAAATATGATTTATTTATCTACTTATTTTCAGACCGAGTCTTGCTCTGTCACCAGGCTGGAGTGCAGTGGCACCATCTCAGCTCACTGCAACCTCCACCTCCCGGGTCCAAGAAATTCCCCTGCCTCAGTCTCCAGAGTAGCTGGGAGTGCAGGTACACACCACCATGCCTGGCTAATTTTTTGTATTTTAGTAAAGACGGGGTTTCACCGTGTTGGCCAGGATGGTCTCAATCTTCTGACCTTATGGTACGCCCACCTCAGTCTCCCAAAGTGCTGGGATTACAGGCATGAGCCACTGTGCCCAGCCTCCAAAATATGATTTTTCATGTTTTTTTTTTAACAAACCCCATGTTACTGGAGACTTCAACTTGTTGACTTTTTCCTATTACAAAAAATCTTTAGTAGTTATTCCTACAATAAACCTTTATAAATAATTCTGATAATTTCTTCAGGATAATTTCTCATGGATTTGCTGGGACATAGAGCATGCACAGTTTTGAAGATTTTGACATAAATTTCCAAATTGTTCTCCAAAATATTAAACCACTCCATTTCCTCCTGCACAGTGTAAAGGTGTGTGAGCTCACGTCTTCACCAACCCTGGGGATCATCACTTTAAATGCCTTTGCCATTTTAGATAGGCCCAAAAGATTGCATCTTGTTGTTTAATGTTGCATCTTTGATTGCAATGAAGGCTGAATCTTCATCTGTATTTATTCACTTATGAACTGCCTGGTTAAGTTTATTTTTCTACTAGGGTGCTTGTCTAAGTTGACTATGTCCCAGATGATCAAATTTGTTAGAGGATGCTGTATAATTGGAATGCTCATGTTCTGCCATTGTGTCTACTGAAATATTGTTCCCATATTGTCTTTTTGGTACCTTTTAGCATCTTTTTGTTTTTTTTAGATGGATTCTTGCTCTGTTGCCAGGCTGGAGTACAGTCGCGTGATTTCAGCTCACTGCTACCTCTGCCTCCTGGGTTCAAGGAATTCCCCTGCCTCAGCCTCCTGAGTAGCTGGGACTACAGGCATGTGCCACCACGCCCAGCTAATTTTTTGTATTTTAGTAGAGACAAGGTTTCACCATTTTGGCCAGGATGGTCTCGATCTCCTGACCTCATGATCTGCCTACCTCAGACTCTCAAAGTGCTGGGATTACAGGCATGAGTCACCATGCCTGGCCTTTTTTAGTATCTTAATCAAAATCTTGCAAGAGTATGATCTAGGCATGATGTCCCTCTGGTCCTGACATTCTGTCATTGATGTCTAAACAATCTCATTCATGTTTACTCCTGTTCTTAAGACTGTTTTTCCATTCAGGGCAAAAGCCACTCCAGCATGGCTCCAGTTTCCTGACCATGAGGGTTCTTCTCACATCACACTGGAGTACTTCCCCGGGCCCCAGCACCAACTACTGTCTAATAACGAAGCTCTCTGGGGCCTGTCCCTGTTGCAGCTTGGACTCTCCATTTCCTAAGCCCAACATCTACATTCAGTACCCAAAAGCCCTGGTGGGTCAGAGGCCAGGAATATTGTCTTTGAATAAAGTGGGGGCATGGGGCAAAGGGAAGAGAAAGGAGAGAGCAGCTAGTTTTTTTGTTTTTTTCCGAAGCAACCTAATTTAAGTGTAAAAATCAACTTTTCTCTAAACAACGTGTCAACAACCTGAGAGCTGTGAATGATGGTGCTAAAGCTGAGCAACGTGTGAGAAAAAGCTTTTATCGAAAGCCCCGGGGGAAGCTGGCTCTGTGCTTGTAGCAGACATTTCTGAACTGGACAGATCACAGCCATGCTATGCCTGACATTCTTCAAGATCTTCATTGCCCCGCCTGCAGTCCCTGAACAGGAGCCACGTGCCTTCAGCAGTGTCACAGACTCTGGCTCATTGTGCTCGACCTTGTGCTCCCCAGCTTCCATTCTTCCTCCTTCTAGTATTGGGGCTAACAGTTTCCACTGGCAATTTCCCATTCTCGGTTGATGTGTGTTTTGGGAGACATTGACTTTCAGGTGGGGATTTGACGCACAGCTGGCCAATCAGAGCTTGTGGTCTCAGCTGTCCTTGCAGGGATGGGTGAATGATGCAATTCAGGCCAATAAGAGCCAAGACTCTTTTGACCCAAACTGTTAGGGAAAAGAGCCCTCCCTTCCACTAGGCCAGTATGGTGAACATGGAGGTCTGGAGCATAGAGGTCTGAAAGTCTGGTTATCTTGCTACCCTAGGACCCAACAGACAGAAGCCAAGTGGAGAAATGGAGACAATGGGGCTGAGTTCTGAAGACATTATTGGGCCTGCAGATCAAGCCATGCCCGAGGCCCGTGGCGGGACTTTTTAGTGATGTGGGTCAATCAATTCCCTATTTTGGCAAAAGCACTTTTGAGTCAGTTTTTGTCATTACTGGGGAAGGAGTCATGATTAACACAATCTATCCCAAATGTTAGATCTCTGCCTTGAACAGATGAATTGCAGATATCCAAATCCAGACAGGGTTCCAGGCTTCACAGCTAAGCGGGGCATTGGCAGCACAATGAGCTCTTAAGACAGAGACGTGGAAACACACATGCAGGGAATAGTTGGTGAAACACAGAGGGCAACTTCAGGGAGAGTGACAGACTGTTGTCATGCAGACCTGGCAACATAGACTATTGTATGAAGACCTTTTAAAGCTAGATTTTATAACTCAGTGTAAGAAAAAGTTACTAACTCTCAGATGTGAGGAGGTAATGAGCTCCCTGCTCATAGAAGCATTTAAGTGGAAAGTGCCTAAAGGGTTAGGTCATTTAAGGGATTGAAGCATCAGGTGCAGCTGGGACCAGATGCCCTTTACATCCCTACCATCCCTGAGTTACGAAGAGTCTGTTTTCAGGATGAAGATGTTAGTGTTTGAATCAAGTCTTTCTTCTTTGTGGCACAGCTTCTCCAGTGGGGAAATATGTTTATGAGGGTCAAGTTACTATGGAGATGACTTAAAATGACAGGGTCAATGTTTAAAGCAAAGAAACAGAGAAATTGCTTTTTGAATGTGGACCCTGAACCCCCACCTGAAACCTTAACTACTCTTCTATTACCTGCCACTTACATATGCATTGAGGGCCTCCTCTCGGGGGAGCTTGGCTGCCAGAGATCCAGTCACAGGCTCGGTAGAGCAGGGAGCAGGGTTGACATCTTGCTGCAAGATTGGCCTGTATGAGGGTCAGGGACCCTGGCTGGGGGTTCTGCTTAAGGGTTCTTCTATTGGTTCGTCCCTAGTAAATATGGTATCCTTGATTCTGCTGCTGTTCTGTGTCCACCTCTTCATAACCTGGAAACACCTGTTTATTTCTAAAATGGAAACTGAGTCACTGAGTCTCCCATGTTCACAGAAACATTCTTGTTGTGTTTCTTTTAGGATGTTGCTATATATTTTTTTGAAATGTTAAAAACTACCGTTGCATTTATATTAAGGGAATTGTTTTGAGAATCATTTAATATTAAAAATAATTTTTCTAGTTAATGGTGTTTGTTTTTACTAGGTTGGTGCTTTTAAAGTGTATGTATGTGTGTGCTTTGTTGCTGTGTTGAAATTCAGTTCAAATTCATGGAAAAAACAGTTTCCAAAATAGAGATTAGCTGTTTACGGTCTTTTTAAAGGGATGTATCTAGTGTGCCACACCAGCCATGCCTGAACTACAGGGGTTTTTATGACATTTCTGTAGGCCTGATAGAGCCACTGGGAGAAAGCTGTCTTTTTAACTAAATTTTCTTAAAAACAGAAATTAGAGGTTTTCCTCTTATCTCAACATCTTCCACCTCTCCCTTTTCTGTTAGTAATTTCCCCCCTCTCTCCTCATTTGGGTAAATATTTCTCATGCCTGGAACTCTTATGATCCACAATCCACAAAAAATAAAAAGTGCAGATGTTTTTTAAATGGGCCAAAATGGATACTTTCAACATCCCATTCCCCAGGGTATTTTATTGTTGATTTTTATTTAGGGAAAAAGATGTATCATCACTTTTGGCAATGAAGCCAAGGCTATTGCCTGCCTATGAAAACCGTGTCCTGGTAACACTGACAGGAACACCTTGTGTAAGTGAACGTGGTAATTAGGAAACACTCCTTAAGATAAAACGCCAGCGTATTAACAGTGTCATCTTTGGGGTGAGAGAAATATGATTAATTTCTATTTTTGTTTTTACACCTTTCAGTGGCTTCAGATTGTGTATAGTAATTGTGCACTAGTTTAAAAAATAATTTTAATTAAAGAACAAATGTGAGATTATGCATTCCTAGATAAACATTCTGGCATAAGGTTAGAACCCCCTTCAACCCTGTTCCCTTCCACACTGGGTCCTTCTCCAAAAAGAACCACTATTATCAATTTGATCTGTACCTTTCCAGACCTTTCTTTTGTTAATTTACACACATACACGCCCATGTACATATGCATTTATGTATTTTTAAAAATCAAGGGAAAAGACAATGAATTTGGTGAAAGTGTAGTCTACAGTGCTTACAAATGTTTTTTGTAAAACAAGAAAGAGTTTTAAAGACTTCCTAGTGTAATTCCCTCACTTAGCAAACACTGCACTCAAGAGCTCTCGCACGCCTCTCTTCCCACAAAGCCGCCCCGTGATGGGAGCCACATTTTGATATGTGGGTCTTCAGATGGGCAGGCAGATGTGTAAATACTCATCTCCCAGGCCTGAGTATGATTTTTAATAATCGAATATGGAGCTTGAGCCAACATTTTATTCAGGCACTAAATTTAAAAGTGGAGCCAAGAGACCTTAAAAAATTTATGATTCCACAAATGCAGGGAATTTTCTTGCAGGATTGCTGTCTCAAAACTAAAAGCGTAAAACCGGCCCTGGGTGGCTTGGCCCTCTTTCCTGAGCTCCAACTCAGGGGTGTTCTTGCATCTCTAGTGAGCTTCCCGGGCTGAGGTTCACTCCAGATGGCTTGGGTGGGGGATCCTCATGCCCACTCCCACCCCATCCCTGCCTGAGGCCCAAGGAGGACTCCTGAAGCCTCTTGGCTCAGTTATTGCCCTTCTCCCTTTCATACAACCCTTGGAGCAAGTGCCTGAGTGCCCTGTGATAAGATAGCATTTCAACTTGAAAGCATAATTGCTGACACACATTACTATTTCCCTGGAGGACATCAGTCCAGACAAATCTTCTGCAAACCTAGGACAGCAAACTCGGCAGTTTATGACGGAAGTCTGTGTGTAGCTTGTGGTCTCCCTGGTGAAGTAGTTCTGTCTCCTTTTTAGGACTCAGATTCAAACACCTGCCACATCACAACAACCCCAACCCTTCCCCTCTGCTCTCCCTGACCCAGGTGAAAAGCAGCAGCCGCTGACTGCTGGTACTGCCTGTCCCATCCTGCCAGTCCCATCGCCAGGATCCAGACCTCAAAGGCTTAGGTGAAGCTCTGCTCACCCACTATATCCCTTGGAGATTCCAGGGGACACAGCAAACCCCTCCAAGATGAGGCTCTGAAGACTGGGGCCAGGGGATGTCCCTCCACCCCAGAAAAGAAAAGACCGATGGATACTTTCATGTGAACTTGTGTTGGCTAGGTTTCATTTGTTCATTCGTTCATTCATTCAACAAATATCTATTAGCACCTACTATGCGCCCAGCACAAACAAATATATGTCAGGTGGTAGTAAGCTCAAGAAAGAACAATCAAATGAGGGGATAGTGAAGGTAAGGGGGTGGATTTGCTGTTTTATAAGTGGTGGTCAGGGATGGTCTCAATGTTTGAGTGACATCTGAACAGAGACTTGGAGGAAATAAGGGTGTGAACCACGTGGAGATCTGATGGACTCAATCTAGGCAGGGAACACAGCTGCTCAAAGGGCCTGAAACAACAGCGATAGAAAGGCAAGTCTGACCAGAGCAGGACATGTGAGGGAGAAGGTAGATGGAGCTAAGATTAAAGAAGCATGGAGAGGGGATCTTTTATGGTCTTATAGACCATTGTAAGGATATGACTTTCCCTCCAAGTAAGAGGAGACACCACTGGAGTGCTTTGATCAGAGGAATGACATGTTCAGATTTAGATTTTTGCAGGAGTATTCAGACTCTTCCTTCTAAAAAAGATCATGGTAAGAAAGGAAGAACCGACCCATTAGCTGAACATTGCTGTCATCCAAACAAAAGGTATTGGTGGCTTGGACTAGGCTGGTCAGAAATTAATTTTGAATGCCTTTTAGACACTCGAGTAGAGATGTTGAGTAGGCAATTGGGTATAGAAGTCTGTAGTTCAAGAAAGAAGTCTTGCTTGTCTAGAGATATTTTTTTAAATGATATTTAAAGCCATGAGATTGGGTGAGCAGCCAGTGAAGAAAATTACCAACAGCATGAGTATAATCAAAGAAGAAAACAGAAAAGGGGAGAAGAAGAGAGAAAAGAGGAAGGAAAGGGAGAGGAGAAGAGGGAAAAGAGGCCTGAGAACTGAGCCCAGAGATGCTTCAACATTTAAAAACTAGGGAGATATAGAAGACCTCCCATTAAGAAAGAATTACTATTGAGTTGGGGTGACATCCAGGGAAATGTGATAGTCTAGAAACCAAGAAAATAAAGTGCTTTCTGAAGGAGGGAATGATCAACGAGGCCCAACACAGTGAAGAGGTTGAGTAAGACGAAGTCAGAGACTTGAACATGGATGAGATTTAGCCACAGGAACGTCATCAGTGACCTCAACAAGAGCTTTCTCAGTGGAGAGGAGCCTGACTGGAGTGGGTTCAAAAGAGAATACAAGGAACTGAAGCAAAGATACTGAGAAGAAATGATTACATTAAGGAGCTTACTTTGAAATTCATAACCTCATATCATGGTGTGACAAAAAGACAATACCTGCACGGACTTCCATGGAAGTGCACGAACTAGCTGCTCATTAGGCACTGCATCTGCATGTACCTACACTTGAGAACTTTCTATCTTTAATAAGTGTTTTTTAACAAATTAAAGGTCATTTCTACTGCCCTATTTTCTTTTTAGTAGAAAAACTCCTACTACACAAATGAAATTCACCTGGTGGCAGTGAATGGTCTCTGCCCAACACTCTCCTCATGATTTGGCTTGGAGGATTCTATAACTCTCGCCTAAACTTATAAAGGCTATCGAACAGTCTGTCTTCTTTCCAGATCAATAAGGAAAGAAAAAGATCTGGTTTTCAACAATTCATCTGGAAAAAAAAGATTCATGGTCCAGATGTAATGCTTTTTACTATCATTTTTAAAGTTGTTTCAAGGCTAGGAAGTACTATGTTTTTACATGCATCATCTCATTTAAGCTTCATAGCTATATAAGATGGGCAGCAATTATTATTTCCATTTCGGAAAAGAAAGAAGAAGAAACAGAGATTCAGAGAGATTCATTACTTATCCAAAGGTATTCAAAAAGTGAATGGGGACCCTTCATGTAGCACTACTGCTTCTGGCTCCCAAACCCATGTGGATTCCAGGGCTTCCCAATGCATACCTGCTACAGGATGGATGCTCACGGCACAGAATCTGAGGCAAAGAGCCAAAGATTTGCTCATTGGATGTTTCCCCTGAACTAGGTGGTTTTCTTCCACATATTGAGAAAATCTTTGCCCAAATCTGTACCATGGGTTGACAGGGAGTGAGCATGGAAAACCATGTCTAAGTGCCTCTGAGGGGTTCTAAAAAGGAAAGAGAACCTTGCCTTCTTAGCACTTCACCTGACCAACTTGTTTGTCCTTGTCTTTTATAAAAGCTCCAGTGATATCTGTCAAGACCTCCCACCAACCATTCAGAAAATAAGTCAAATGACTAATTGACAAACACAGTGATTTCAATCAGAGCCTTGATAGACCACTGCACCATTCTGATGGAAGGCTGCCAGTCATGCAACATCCTAACGGTAATAGGTCCATGCTGTCTTTGACCTCACATCCAAAGTTCTCAGTTTTATTGAGTATTGACTTATTTTAACCGACAAGCAACCGCCATTGTAAAACCCAAAAAGGCAGAGAAAGTTCTCCTCACAAGGAGGAGAAAGTTCAGAAACCAATTCAAATTTGCATATTCATTTGTTTGATAAAGGAGTTATTTCCAATAAGTCAGGAAATTAATAATGATTTAATGAAATTGTGGAGTACAAATTCATCAACCATTTAGAAAATACCAGGTTAGCAGTCACCTCACTTTCCAGGTCCAAATAAATACCAGTCCAATTAAAGACATAAATGTAAAACTAAAAAAAATAAATAAAAGAAATAGACCAGATGATAGGGAGTTTTTTTTTTTTTAGATGGTGTCTCACTGTCTCACCGAGGCTGGAGTGCAGTGGTGTGATCTCGACTCACTGCAACCTCCACCTTCCCGATTCAAGCAATTTCCCTACCTCGGCCTCCCGAGCCGCTGGGATTACAGGTTCATGCCGCCATCCCAAGCTAATTTCTTTTTAATTTTTATCTGAACTTGAACTGGAGAGGATCTTTGTAAACATCCACAGAGGGAAGAGAGGTGTGTGTGAAAATGTTAATGATTTGACAATTTAAATATGTTTATGTTTTTGTTAAAATGGAGTCCTGTTCCCTTTGGCCTTCTTCACCCTTATTGTTAAAATCTATTTTTCTCTCCTTCCCTGCATCCCTAAGGCCTTCTTCTATCCAAGAAGGATCAAGGGAAAACTCTGCACTGCTCATCTTGAGAAAAGGAAGCCAGAAACCCAGGAAAGGGAAGCAGCTTACCTAGGAACAAAGAACTTGAGAGTAGCCAACAGCTAGACTCCCTGGGTTTGAATCCCAGCTCTGCTACTTACTAGCTGTGTGGCCTTGGGTAAATAACTTCCCCTGTCTGAACTTTAGTTTCCTCATCTACAAATGAGGAGGGAAATGATGCCTGTCCTGTCAGCTTGTTCTGAGGACTAAATGAGTTAACCTGTAGTGCTGGGGAAAATGCCAGCTCTGAAGTAAGTTCTCCGTAAATATTAAGTTTATTACTAGACTAAGATCAGCCTTACCTTACCCTGGAGGATGGGGGTTGGCTCACACATGTCTTCATCACAATGACAGTTGCTGGGCCAGCATCAAGCCCTCAATAAATACTGATTTTAGATAGAAACTGAGTAACTGTGTATAGTGCTTGGGACATTCCTTTTAGATCTATTATTTTCTGTTAGCCATACGACAATATTGAGATGTAAACAGGCTGAGTATGATTGTGTACCCATTTCAAAGGTGACAAAACTGAGATGAGAAAAGCCTTGTGTAGGGACACAGAGCATTGGAATTAGACTCAAATATTCTGGCTTCTCCAGTACACATTTACACCCGAACCTAAAACTACACTGAAACCTTAACCCTGCCACCCACCAAAACACTAGCCATGATGTGCTTGGTCTTGTTATCAACAGTGTCCATTTATAGAGCTAATCCTATACCCAATCTGCTGCTAAGTGCTACACATGAGCCATCTCATGTAATCCTTGGGGCAATTTCACAGAATCAATTTTATCATCTCCATTTTACCCATAAAAAAAACCAAGGCCTAGAAGGAGTAGGTAAGGAGTTCAAGATCACACAGGGACAGAAGGATATCCCTATTCAAATGTGGCCTGTGTGATGACAAAGCTCAGCTTCCTCACCACTACTGTAAACCAGGGTAGGAACTGAAAAGCTCAAGGCCCAGGCCTCTCCATAAAGTGGGTCATCATCCATCCAAGGAGGATGACATAATTCAAAATAGGCAGCACTAGGATTTAGACTTAGCTGATTGACTTGGGAGCCTATACGTTAGTTCCTATGCTACCATCCAGTTAGTCCCAAAATAATAATACTGAAACACTACTACAGAAATAAATCATTATATGCCTACTAAGGACAAAAACATGGGGCCAGGTTATATGAGAACCACAGATGGACTCATAGTTTATTAATGTACCAATAGATTCAACCAATGTACGTTTAGCACCTGCTATATGACAAGCACAATTCCAGACATCTAGTAACATAAGCCACCTGCTACCAGAGAGTTTGCAAAAAGGTGGAGAAGAGGAGACAGAGTTAAGCAATAAGTTAACTAATTAATGATTAAAATAACAGTTCAGATAAAGACAGCATTGGCTTCATGGCTCCAAGAGATAGATCCCTGGTCTCTGCCATCGAAATACTCAAGACCTTTTTGAGAAGGCAAGACACACAAATCATCAACAGATAAGTTCAAAGACAAAAGTAATTGGTATATACGACAGCAGAAAGATAGTCATCTAGAAAATGATGACTAAATTGCCAAGGGAGGGATTTGAACAAAACATGATTCTGGAAGGGTTTGTGGGATTTGGGAAGCGGGGGAAGATTCATGCAGGCTCCAAAGCCTTAGCTGGCAAATCTGTGGCTTATGGCCATCATTAGCTATTCTTTTTCACAGTTTAAATGAAAAAAAAAAAAAACCCACTAAAATAAAATAATAGAGGAAAGATGGTGTCCTCCTGGCTTCTCCTTCCTTCATCATTCTCATCCACAGATTCTTCACATTGTCATTCACCTCTTTCTTGGATTGCCTGGATCCCCATGTCTGATGGAAATTGAGGCAGGCAATAATTATGAAGACATGCTCCTTTCTTCCTGCTCACCCCCACCCCAAATCACTCCTGACCCCACAGTAAGGAGACAATATTGAAAATACTCAAAAATAACCCCACTAAAAACATGAATCAAAAAGTCGCAGCTCATGGACATGTTTTTAAAATTGCTTAGTTGCATGCAAGTCCCTTTAGTGCTCGAAGGACTTTAATAAAATTGATTTTCTGAGTATAGCCTTTTAGCAGCTACTGTATAAGCTTGAAATATGAACGCTTCATTGTCAAAAGTGTTTCATTTTTGCCCTGTTACTAATGATGAAGGGAAAGTGTGGGTTTGGAATTCTCTGTGGCTGACATTCTCATAATTAAATAGTGTTAATAATAAAGCTTTGCAGATTTTAAACAAACTGGCACAGAGGTGGAACGGTTTGCCGTATTTCATTTAGCAACCACAGCAATTAGCCCTTAATGAATAGTACACAGCGACATATAAGGGAGTTATTTCTACACACTGTTTATTTGCCAAATCACAAAAGGCGACATTTTCATTCTGCCGATTGAAAATGATTCTCAGGATCTCTTCTGAAGGCCTCTTAAGTAATTGCATTGTGAAACTTAAATAAATAAATAAAAATACAGAGAGGAACGTTAATTGCTTTTAATATCTACTGTCTAATTTCAGCTTAGCACACTAAGAGCTCTGCATCTCAAGCTCTACAACAATGGATCAAAAATAGAAGGCTCATCATGGTTGATATATTTAGAGGCTGATGTTTTTGTTTTATAATTTTAGGAGAGATTTTGTTTCCAAGCACATTGTTAGTCGTCTCTGTGAACTGGTATGGGGGTGTTTTTAGAGCAGATCCCGGGTGGGGTGACTGTGAAGTTGTTGCCAAAGGAAAATGGCAATGCTTATCTGAAGGTGAGACAAGAGAAAGAACTGTTCAGCTGTCAAGGTCGTGAATGACAAAGGAAGGGTTATCCTTGTAGAGTCTGCCCTGAGGCTTCTAAAGAGCAGGATAAATTATTTTTTTTAAGGTAGGTGGGCTCTAGACCTATTTTTACACACTTGAAAATAGTATTTCTTATCTTTGAGATTTAGTGATCTCTTCTGTAGTGAAGGAAGGAGAGAGAAGAAATAGTGACTTAGCTAGACAAATCCTAAAGTCACCTCAGTGCTGTGGAACACACAGATTTCCCATTTCTATATGGGATTTACTGAATTGGAATTTCTGAGGAAAGGGCTTAGGAATTGTGCCCTTTGAGAAAATGATTATGAGTATCTGGTAAACTTGCTAAATACTTACTAAGGGAACCTTTGGGCCCTTCAATTCCCTGACTGTGGACAGAGGCAGGGCCAGCCATACTTTGAAGCAGAGCATTGTGGGAGATAACAGGTGCTGCCTGGAGGGGTGGTCACTTGAAATACTCACAGGCCCCCAGCCTAAGTGATCTCTTCCAACCAGTCTGACACAGTGCTGTAAAGGTCCCCAACAAGGGACAATGCCACTCAAATGAGCAAGGGTTGTAAATAGCAGGACTGAGGAATGGTACATTTAAAAATAATAATAAAGCTGCATGGAAAGTCAACTAAGGACAAGAGGGGGTTAAGGTGCCACAGAGACTCCCATGGAGGGATCAGTGCTTAATACAGTACAGTACAATGACAGGTGAATGAACAATCAGAAATCACAATTGCACTCTTTACTGTGCTATTAATTACTGAGTAATGCTGGGGATCTGTCTCCTTTCTGGGTCTCAGCTTCCCCAGCTAGAGGATGAAGCGGTTGAAGTAGGTCCCTAGGGCCCCTTCAGGCTCTGCTATTACAGTTCACAGGGCCTGGCAACTTTGCAGAGGGCTCATCCTGGCTTCTGCTTTGGGCCATCTAGCCTAATTCTGCTTGGGAATAAGAGCCTTGGTAAAGCACTTTTCTTTGGCCTTCTAGTGAATTCCAGGAGGGGTATAACAGGAGTGAGCCAACTCCAAAGTGGTCAATGCTAAGCTTACCTCCAGGGGTTTTAGGAATTAGACGGTTTTTAAAACTGATAAATAAAGTAAGATTTTTTAAAAATATACTGGCCGCTCCAAATAAAGAAAAATTCAAAACAACCTAATATAAATACCTCTCATTAGAAACAATCTACTTTTTAAATTTTTTAATCTTGTACTACCATTTAACCTTTTTCTAACCCTCTTGCAAACTCATTAGTAGGACATGGTTCATATAACCCAGAGCACCTAGCACAGCAGGTGCTCAACATGTGTCAAGTGAACTAATTGAAAATATTAGTAATTTATTTGGTGTTTCACTGTGCTAAATGTTTTCCATGCATTTTATAATTTAATATGTACAATAATTCTTTCAGGTAGGATTACGGGGTGAGTGGTATTATTGTCCCATTCTTCAGATGAGCAAATTTAAGATAAAAGAACTTAAGTAACTTCCAAGGGTTACACTCACAATGAATGACAGAGCTGTGAACCAAATTCAGGCACATTCAATCCTAAGCACATTCTCTTAATGACTGGGTGCTGTGGTCAATTCATAACATCATAAAACCTTAGGAATCAAAGGGAACTTTGGAAATCAACTGGTTCAAACACTTTATTGAACAGAAAAGCAACTGAGCACACTGCCTCATTCTAAGCCATGCAGGGAGTCAGCAGAAAATCCAGAACCAGACTTAAATCTCTCCCAGGCCAGTCCAGGGCCTTCTCAGAATCTCAAACCAGGCAGTAAATCTTTCAGTCTGCAAAGGAAAGGCAAATATAAGGAATAGATTGAAAAACTGAAAGTCGGAAGAATTCACGGAGGCCACTTGTAATTCCTTCAGCAAATTCACCCTAAGACAAACATACCAGGAGGCCTAGGTGGAATGAATCACACTCAACTCCAGCTTGCCCTGTCCATAAATAGCTGAACAACCACCAGAGAACTCAGACCCAACTGATGCCCAATGTTTTAATGCTAATATCCTAGAGGAGACTTCTTCCACCTCCAGTAGGATCTAGAAGTGAGCTTGAGTTAACTTCAGCCTATTCTGTAAGCATTGGAGCCAATCATAACATCACATTCCCCTGACCTTCTGTGATTGGTTCAGACAGATTTGACCCAGGGTAGTACCTAATATAAGTGGAGTCATTCCATATTTGTCATTATGTGACTGGCTTGTTTCACTTAGCATAATGTTCTCAAGGTCAACCACGTAGAAACATGTGTTAGAATTTCCTTCTTTTATAGTCTAAATACTATTCCATTCTATGTATATACTACATTTTATTTATCACTGTTTGTTGACAGATTCATGAGTTGTTTCCTGCTTTGGGCTATTGTGAATAATATTGTGGTTGAACATGAGTGTATGGTTTGGCTGTGTCCCTACCCAAATCTCATCTTGAATTCCCACATGTTGGGGGAGGGACCTGGTGGGGAGGTAACTGGGTCCTGGGGGAAAGTCCTTCCCATGGTGTTGTTCTCCTGGTGGTGGATGGGTCTCATGAAATCGGATAGTATTATAAGGGGGAGTTTCCCTGCACAAGTTCTTTCTCTTTGCCTGCTGCCATCCATGTAAGATGTGACTTGCTCCTCCTTGCCTTCTGCCATGATTGTGGGGCCTCTGTAGCCATGTGGAACTGTAAGTCCATTAAACCTTTTTCCTTTGTCAATTATCCAGTTTGGGGTATGTCTTTATTAGCAGTGTGTAAGTGGACTAATACAGTGTGCAAATACTTCTTGGAGTCCCTGGTCTCCACTCTTTTGGATACTTACCCAGAAGTGGAATTGCTAGATCATAAAGTAATTGCATTTTTAATTTTAGGGGGAAACGCCATACTGTTTTCCATAGCAGCTGCACCAATGTACATTTCCCCCAGCGAGGGTTCTAATTTATCTATATCCTAGCCAAGACCTGTCATTTTCTGAGCTTTTTGGCTTTTCTTGATACTAAGCATCCTAATGTGTGTAAAGTGGCATCTCATATGGTTTTAATTTGCATTTCCCTAATGATTAGGAATGTTGAGCTTCTTTTTATGTGTATATTAACCACTTGTATATCTGTTTTGAAGAAATGTCTGTTCAGGTCCTGTGCTAATTTTTGTATCTGGCTGTTTGTTTATTGTTGTTGAGTTGTAGGAGTTCTTTATATATTCTGAATATTAATTCCTTATCAAATGCATAATTCATAAATACAGTCTCACATTCCATAGGTTGCCTTTTCACTTTGTTGTTTGTGTCTTTTGATGCACAAAAGTTTTAAATTTTGATTTAATCCAACTTTTCTATTGTTTCTTTTGTTACGTAAGCTTTTGGTGTTATATCTAAGAAATCATTGCCTGAATGATTTTGATGCAGCCAAATTTGGAAACCTTTAATATTGTCCATAGTTTAAATCTTTTTTTTTAATAAAAATGAGTGTAATAACACTTTCCCCCTTAATTTTTCCAAACCAAAGCTCACACAGAGAACCTATCAGTGACAGAACGAAGAACAATTTGGATGAATGATTCCCTTTCCTCCATGTCCCACTGATCTATAAATATTTGCAGAAGTAGCTCCTGAAGAACCACAAGTTTGAGAAGAAGCATTACTCTAACTCCTCACCTTTTAAAATGGGGACGCTGAGTACTAGGGAAGGAAGATGTGTTTCTAGTGATGGACAGCATCTCTGTTGCCTGCTACTTAACCCATGTCTAGAGGCAGCCCAGAGGATCTATGGAGCTGTCCAGAGGCCATCAGTAGCCATGGTTGATGTGAGAACTTCTTGGATTCACAGTAGGTCATAATGACTTGTTAGCAGAAAGATCAGTGGAGAAGGTATTTCTCTGTGTGCTATGCTCTGAATGTTCGTTTCCCCCCGAAATCCCTATGTTGAAATTCTGAGCCTCTCAATGTGATGGTATGTAGAGGTGGGGCTTTTGAGAGGTAATTAGGTCATGAAGGCAGAGCCCTTATGAGTAGAATTAGTGCCCTTACAAGAGACAAAGAGACAGAAGAGCACACAATCTCTCTCTCCCTGCCGTGTGAGGATACAAGAAGACAGCCATCTGCAAACCAGGACAAGGGCCCTTATCAGACACCAGACCTTCCAACACTCTAGTGTTGGACTTAGCCTCCAGAAAAGTAAGAAACAAATGTTTGGGTTTTTTTCAAGCAACTCAGTCTACAGTAATTTGTTATAGCATCCTTGAAATGACTAAAACAGTGCATGTGGTTATCATTAGAATAAAAGCACAATGCTAGCAGGAAATATCACTGTCACTACCTACTGTTAATATTTCCATCACAGTACCATCTGTCGATAACAAGGTGAGAAAACATGTTTTCTATTTTTTAAAGAAAAGAAAAAGCACTCAAGTTTAACTAGGTAATTAATTAATTCACAAGTGAATCCAAAGTGGGAGTGATTACTAAACAATGACTAATGATAAAGAATAAACCCTAAGGTAAGTGATGATCAAGGAGATGAAACAGTTTTAGTTTAGAGTCCTATTACAATTCTATTTCAATATAAATAAGCTGACACCAGAAGCAAACAATTAACCCCAAAGCCACTGGCTGTTCATTAGCTAAGGAATAATTTTACATTTCATTATTATTCATGTTGGCTAAATTTCCATTAAAACCAATTTAGTAAACTGGCCCTCTGATGGGCTTGAAATTAATAGGATGAAGGGGAGGCAGAGAGGGAACCAAACAGAGGACATTATTTAAGCATCTAGGGACAGGAAAACTCATGGGGGCAGATTGCCACTTTAATTAAAGATAATGTCTCAATTCACTTTCAAAATAAGTATCTGGAAAATGTCTGGGAAATTTTCCCTGGCCAGGGTGTCTGGCTTACTCACCAAGTGGATGATTTCTGCTGCTGGAATTTCTGATTGAGTGGAGAAATGGCCCGCTCAATCTTGGGTCACCCTCCCCACATCCCCAGCTCTCTGCAGCACAGTCTCCATTGCGGAGGAAAGACACTTGGAGCTTCTAAAATAGTCCCACAGCCTGGGCGTGAAAGCCACTGTTTCATTCTTTGGTCCAACAGGCAGGCTTAATGACTTTTATTTAACATGTAAATGTGACTGTAATACCAGTACCTAATTAGCTCACATTTAAGGAACTTTCACTTTGGCCAAGCAGTATGATAAGAGCTTTCTTCTTGTTTTTTTTTTTAAAGACTGGGTTTCACCGTATTGGTCAGGCGGGTCTTGGACTTCTGACCTCAGGCGATCCACCCGTCTCAGCCTCCCAAAGTGCTGGGATTACAGGCGTAAGCCACCGCACCTGGCAGAACGTTCATGAACCAACTCCTTTAATTGTCTCAATCCTTCTAATGAGGTGGAGTCTATTTTTTCCCCCCATTTATTTATTTTATTGCATTTTAGGTTTTGGGGTACATGTGAAGAACATGCAAAATTGTTGCACAGGAACACACGTGTCAGTGTGATTTGCTGCCTTCCTCCCCCTCACCTACATCTGGCATTTCTCCCCTTGCTATCTCTCCCCAGCTTCCCACCCCCCACTGTCCCTCCCCTATTTCCCCCCAACTGACCCCAGTGTGTAGTGCTCCCCTCCCTGTGTCCATGTGTTCTCATTGTTCAACACCCGCCTATGAGTGAGAACATGCGGTGTTTGATCTTCTGCTCTTCTGTCAGTTTGCTGAGAATGATGGTTTCCAGGTTCATCCATGTCCCTACAAAGGACCCAAACTCATCGTTTTTGATGGCTGCATAATATTCCATGGTGTATATGTGCCACATTTTCCCTATCCAGTCTATCATCGATGGGCATTTGGGTTGGTTCCAGGTCTTTGCTATTGTAAACAGTGCTGCAATGAACATTCGTGTGCACGTGTCCTTATAGTAGAACGATTTGTAATCCTTTGGATATATACCCAGTAATGGGATTGCTGGGTTAAATGGAATTTCTATTTCTAGGTCCTTGAGGAATCGCCACACTGTCTTCCACAATGGTTGAACTAATTTACACTCCCACCAACAGTGTAAAAGTGTTCCTATTTCTCTACATCCTCTCCAGCATCTGTTGTCTCCAGATTTCTTAATGATCGCCATTCTAACTGGCGTGAGATGGTATCTCAATGTAGTTTTGATTTGCATTTCTCTGATGACCAGTGATGATGAGCATTTTTTCATATGTTTGTTGGCCTCACGTATGTCTTCTTTTGTAAAGTGTCTGTTCATATTCTTTGCCCACTTTTCAATGGGCTTGTTAGTTTTTTTCTTATAAATCTGTTTTAGTTCTTTGTAAATTCTGGATATCAGCCCTTTGTTAGATGGGTAAACTGCAAAAAATTTTTCCCAATCTGTTGGTTGCCGATTCACTCTAATGATTGTTTCTTTTGCTGTGCAGAAGCTGTGGAGTTTGATTAGGTCCCATTTGTCTATTTTGGCTTTTGTTGTCAATGCTTTTGGTGTTTTGGTCATAAAGTCCTTGCCTACACCTACGTCCTGAATGGTTTTGCCTAGATTTTCTTCTTGGGTTTTTATGGCGTTAGGTCTTATGTTTAAGTCTTTAATCCATCTGGAGTTAATTTTAGTGTAAGGTGTCAGGAAGGGGTCCAGTTTCTGCTTTCTGCACATGGCTAGCCAGCTTTCCCAACACCATTTATTGAGCAGGGAATCCTTTCCCCATTGCTTGTTTTTGTCTGGTTTGTCAAAGATCAGATGGTTGTAGATATGTTGTGTTGCCTCCAAGACCTCTGTTCTGTTCCATTGGTCTATATCTCTGTTTTGGTACCAGGTGGAGTCTATTATTATCTCCATTTTACAGTTGAGAAAGCTGAGGCACACAGAGAGGGGGAGCAATTGACTTTCCACAGCTAAGGTGGCACAGAGCTGGGATTCGAACCCGTGTCATTGACTCTAGACCTGTGTGCATAACCGCTAGGCTATGCTGCCTCTGGTAAAAATAACAAAACAACTAAGGGTTTTTTTGGAAGTATCCAAATCAACAGAGCATAAATTACCTGGTCAGTTGTTTGTGGTAGAACAATGTGTGAAGGGCTTTGAATGCCAGGGCAAGAGCTTTGACCTTGACTCTTTGGAGCTTCCCAGAGTGCAGTGTCCAGTCCCCTTGAGATCCATGAATAGAATTCAAAACAATATTTAGTAGTTATATTATTTTAAGGTTTATTATAAGTGAATTTAACTTGCATATGTCATATAACTGGGTAAAAAAGATAATTCTCATTTAAGAAAGAAATAATTTTTAACACTTCCATATAATCTTATGTATCAGGCATTGTTCTAAATATTCTGCTTTTTAACCCTTAATCATTATAATAAGGCTGCATGGCAGGTGGTATTGTTTACTTTGCTTACAAATAAGAAAACTGAGGCACAGAGATTAACTTGTGCTAGATCTCACAGCCAGCAGACAGCAGAGCAGAGTTTTGAACCTAGACATTTGTTTCCAGACTCTGTGCCCTTAACAATTATGCTAAGTGATTAGGAGGAATGGAGGATGCGATACGGCTGAAATCACAGTGGTGGCTGACTCAGGTTGGCACCTGCCGTGGGGGTGGAGCCCATCATGTGCTCTTCACAAGGACTGCTGAGGGAGGTTGCCCTGAAGCCAGCTCATAACCATGCGAGGGGCATTGGCAGCAAAGCAGCAATTCTTAGCCAGCACGGCAGGATTCCCAGCACATTTCAAGAATCAGTTGTCCACAACAGAAATGAACCCAACCCTTGGTGTCCAAAATCACCTTTAGGGGAAGTAGAGCTTTTTCCTTCATGTACCTGGACAAGTAGTTTACTTTCTCTGGAAGCTGGAAGCCCCATGGACTGCCCAGGCCAGATGCTGTGGAATGTGGCAGAGAAAGAGGGTGAGTGGGTCTGTATGTCTCCCATGTTGGGAGTATTACGCAAACAAGTGAGAAATAACTATGCTTCATCTCCTGGCCTACAGGAGCACTTGAAATCCTGCTCATCTGCAATCCCTAGGGCTGGACTCTATATCAGAGAAGTGGATACTCCATCTCCATCGAGAACCCGATGACAGGTAAGTTTCCTACTTGGGCCACCGTTACCTAGGATCCCCACTTCCTAGGATCCCCGTTACCTATGATCAACCCACCTGCTTTCCTGTAAACACCACAAAAGGAGAGGCTCTGTCCTTTGTACTTCCTGGTCCTGTGTTGTCACTGAGCATCTGATGCCTGATCCAGAAGAACACAGTGACCACCAGCCCAGACTCAGTCACTAAAAGGACGTAGGTTCCAATTCCTACTTTCCCAGCTTCCTACTAAATGGCCTTGGGCAAGCCCCATGAACCTCCTGTGCTTATTTTCTTCATCTGTAAGGGATGACAGCAGAACGACCTCACATGGATGTTGTGAGGGTTAATGAAATAATGTATGTAAAATATTTCACCCAGTACTGGACACACATTGAAAGCTAGATAAGTAACAGCCATGACCCCTGACACTATTCATACAAGCTTCAAGTTTGATGACCGAGATCTGGAGTTTGGAAACTTGCAATCCTAATTTACAAGGCTACCACCCCTGCCTGTGTTGGGTTCGGCATCCAGCAGCTACTGCAACCTTCCAGACTTGATGCCATCTTTGCTTTACTAGATCAGCTTTCCCTTTCTGGCCTCGACAAGTCTTTACTTCTTTACCTAATGGGAGGCCACAAGGAGCAATTCTTTGCAAGGAAAGGGGCAGATATCCTTAGAAAGGCATCTAAAACGCTGCCATTTGCAGTGCCGAGAGAAGGCCATAGGCAGTCTCTCAATGACACATGCACAAAAGCTCTTGTTGTGGACACAAATAAGAAAAGTTGAACCCCTTGCCCGACGTAATTCACTTCATTTATTGACCTGAGTTCTCTCCCTGCAACCCTCGATTCCTTTGCATTTGTCAGCGGTTCAGAGACCCCTGGCATTCAACATGATTTGTAATGTAAATTATATAATTGTACTTTCACATATTTTAACATCAAATGAAATGATTGACTACAGAATCGGAGCTGTCTACAGGTGGGGGCCAATTACCATCTGAATAATCACAGTGCCACACAAGAATAGCATAGCCGCTGAGCGTGACATATTTTTATCTCTATGCATTTCAATGAAGTCAGCCTGGTACATAAAAGGTTATCACCTAGGAAACATATTTTCCTAAGCACAAGTTAAACATGCAAGTGAGATCAGCAAAGATATTCAATTTAGCCAGTCAACCCTAACCTATTAATATTTTAACAAAATCCAGTGAGGATAATTTTTTTCTTTGATCCCATTTCATGTGAGCAGCCGGGAAAGGGAAGAAAAATTAAAAACAAAATAGTCAAGCATACAGAATGAGGTTATGTATTAAGTGGGCTATTTAATGTTTCTGGCATTTCATAGCCCAGGGGAAAGTGTGGATGGATTTAACAATCAAGTCCTGTGTTCCCTTGGCCACAAAGTTCGAGAAACATAAAATAATCTATACTTCCAAGCTGACAAATCGTACCTGACACCCAGCTTCATCTCACCGGGACTCCTGAGATCAGTATTAATCATATGTTACAGGGAGTAAAAAGAAAAGTAAATCACACCACGCTGAAAAGTGAGATGGAAGGTCTTCGGGCAAGGATTTTAATCAATAATATGTGGGATGATAACCGGAAGTTATTGTTTTAATCTTCCAATATGAAAAGAAATAAATGCAAAACACAAAGCTACCAGGAGCCAAGCAGCTTCCATGATGCCTTGTAAGAACCAAAAAGAGTTTGGCAGCTCAACTTTCTAGTTTAATTCATGACAACAAACATGCAATTTCTTTGTAAAGAGATACAGTCAGGAGTGTTCTTTATGTTTCCTGTTTCTGGAGCCGTAGCTGTTGCTCGGGTCTCAGGACATGGGTACTGGATTACTCAGTTTTCCTCGTATTGGTTTTTCCACGTTTTGCACGTCTGACATCTATTCACACTGCTTCTTCCACCATCACTTCCTTTCTCCAGCCCCACCATCAGTCTTTGTGGGCCGTGTTGACTTTACTAATGGTTCCAGAGAAAAACGGGTAGCACGGTGATTAGATCAGGAATGGATATGTGATGTATCTGAGCCTTGAAAAGGCAGGCGTGGCGGTTCATGACAGTACTGTCATAAAAGAGGCTGTCATGGTTTGAGGCTGTGTCCCCACAAAATTCATACGTTGAAGTCCTGACCCCCACTGCTTCACAATGTGACTTTATTTAGAAAGAGGGTCATTACTCATGGAATTCGTTAAGATGAAGTCACACTGGAGTAGGGTAGACCCCTAATCCAATATGACTGGTGCCTTTATTAAAAGGGGAAATTTGGACAAAAACAGATGTGCACACGGAGAGAATGCCATATGAAAATGAAGGCAGAGATTGAGGTAATACTTCTATAAGCCAAGGAATACCAGAGACTTCCAGGAATACCAGAGACTTCCAACAAATCACCAGAAGCCAGGGAAGAACAAAATAGCTCCCTCCTCACAGCCCTCAGAAGAAACCTACCCTGCTGATAACCTTGATCTCAGACTTCCAGCCTTTAGAACTACAAGACAATCCATTTCTGTTCATTAAGCCAAACAAAGTGTGATACTTTGTTACAACAGCACTAGCAAACTAACACAGAGGCCCACTGTCTTTTATTATCATGTACTTAGAACCTTGATTTCAGCTTGACATGGCTCGGATTTATCTTGCCTGCAAATAGTGCCAACGCATTAGAAAGTTGAGCAAATACCTATGTAGCTGCCTACCTCATGCGGATGTTGTTCAAACTCCTGGATCCAGCCATACCTGAAGTTCTGTCCCTGACTTTGAAGTTATGTGATCTATTAAATTCCCACTTTTACTTAAACTGGTTAGAATTGTGTGTTTGTCACTTAGAACCAAAAGAACCCTAAATGATTTATTCTGAAAGCAGCCCATGAGATCTTAGGATGAACTGATAGACATGAAGTCTTTGGAACAAAGAACATGATTGTATTAATCAGACCACAGGGAGGTTGCATTCAGTTTGAGGCAACGTATGTTTAAGAGGAAGATGGGCAGTTCTGAACAGATTGATTAGATGGTAAGAGAAACGGACACCGAATCACAGGAGACATGAGAGATACTTGTCTTATTGAAGAAAAGGGGTGTATAGAAAACATAGATGGCCTCAAATATCTACAAGAACGGCAATCTGAGGAAGGATCAGGATTTATTTGTGCAACCTCCAAGGATAAAACTAGGAAACAATGGAAACACATATTTAAAGGAGAGTGATTGTCTAATGCTCCCAGCAATTAGAAGAAGGAATGAAAAGCCCCTGAAAGCAGCAAGTCCTTGGATTTGGGAGGTGCTTTTACAGCAGAAGGGACTCTATGATTGACTGGATGACTTTAAGGCCCCTTCCAGCTTGGATGTTTAGTTTTATAATTCTTTTACCAAAATCCAACATTCTTCTGGCTGAAACACACCATTATTCTATGATTCCAACTCAGTTCTTTCCACCTCAACTTCTTTCCAGACTCTTGAGAATTCTTGCACTTGCTCAGAACATGCAATGTCATGCCACTAATCTTTGATTTACAGAATGGCTAACACTGTAGATGTGGGACTCTTGGTGGCACAGATCATGTGAAGAAGGGATCAAATGCTATTTTTTCCCCCTAGCTTTAATTAAATGACCTATTCCACAGCAGAGAGTTGAAGGATGATATTAAGCTGATGTAAACAATCAATCTGGTTATAGATTTTTTTAATAGATGGCTCACGTTAGACACACACTATATTTTCCTGAGCTATTTGAGGTATGTGAAGACACACACTATGCTTGAAATCAAGTGTCCAGTTAAGGTATAAACTAGATAAAAGCTTAAAATTGCATCAAAAACCCTCTCTAGTCTTTCCTTGAAAGAACTTGAGACTTTGGGACATTCATATATGTTATAGCTCCAGGTGGCCACCTTAATTTCTACTATTAGCATTTGTAACAGCTTGTCAAATCTCCAGACACCCTTCTGATGACTCAGCCCAGGGGTTGATGTTACAGAGAAGCCTGGGCAACATAAGAGAAAACATTCTAGTTTTGCCCAGCATGGATGTGGACTGGGCCAACAGAGGAAAGAAATCTCTGTTTATAATCAGAAAAGGAATCGGGAGCCCATGATGGGAGAGTTTCCATCCTCTGTGCTGGAAGGAAACCCTGACTATGCTCAGCAAATAAGTTCCCAGCCATTTCAAAGAGGCTGCACGTGGCTCTCCACGATTTTAGCATCCACTTATTGCCTTGGCCTGATTAAGTTCTTCCTTGATGCTAAATTATTCTCCAAGTCAACAATCTTTAAANAAAAAAAAAAAAAAAAAAAAACCCGTAACCTTTAAAACTCGTCCCCAACACAAACAGGAAAGCAGCCTGTTAAGAACATCTATAAATTGACATTATTTTGAGGACTTCGCCTACTACAATGAGTAAATCCATTTCTCAGGTGGGAAGAATTCTTAGAGTCTGAGGAAGTTACAACGTTGTCCCTTCAAAAAAGAGTAACTGTTTATGAAAATGAATCCCTTGATCTTACATCCTCGGAGTCTTTCACCTTTAAGTAATCTTATAGCTGAGAATTCATCAGATTAAAAAAACAAAAAGAAGCCAGGCACAGTGGCTCACGCCTATAATCCCAGCACTTTGGGAGGCTGACGTGTGCAGATCACTTGATGTCAAGAGCTCGAGACCACCCTGGCCAACATGGTGAAACTCCATCTCTATTAAAAATACAAAAAGTAGCTGGGTGTTGTGGTGCATGCCTGTAATCTCACCTACTCGGGAGGCTAAGGTAGGAGAATCATTTGAACCGGGAGAAGGAGGTTGCAGTGAGCCAAGATCATACCGCTGCCCTCCAGCCTGGGCAACACAGCGAGACTCCATCTCAAAAAACAGAGGAGGAAGAAGGAGGAGGAGGAGGAAAAGGAGAAGAGGAGACTAGAAAATAAACTCCCAAGGTCCCTCAGGTCTGCATGGAGGGTCTTAGGTTTGCAAAGCACATGTGCACCCAAGATCACCGGAGTCTCCCCACACTCTGGTGAGGAAAGTAAGCCTGGAATTATGATTTTCAGTTTCCAGGTGGGAAAATTGTGGTTCTAAGAAGGTTAAGTGTCTCAGAGTTCCCTCAAGGCCGCCAAGCCAGTAATGCACTGCCTGGGCTGGAACTCAGCTTTTCCCGACTCCATTTCCACTAGGATCAGCTGCCTTTGAATGCCATTAAGAGCAATAGGTAGACTTGGCCCTTGGACAACATAGGTTTGAACTGTGCAGCTCCGCACTGTGCGGATTTTCATCTACCCTTGCTACTCCCGAGACCCAAGACCAACACCTCCTCTTCCTCCTCCTCAGCCTACTCAATGTGAAGATAAGAATGAAGATGCTTATCTTTATAATGATCCATTTTCACTTCATGAATAATAAATATGTTTCTCTTCCTTACGATTCTTGATAACATTTTCTTTTCTCTACTTTGCTTTATTTTAAAAACACAGCGTATAATACATATACATGCAAAATGCATGTTAATTGGGTGTTGATGTTATCTGTAAGCCTTCCGGTCAGCAGTAGGCTATTATTAGCTGAGTTTTGGGGGAGTCAAAAGTTATACACTGATCTTTAACTGCATGGGTGGTCAGTGCCTCTAATTCCTGCATTGTTCAAGGGACAACTGTAATGGAAAGGAAAAATTTCCTGATTTAGACACCTCTTTGCCAGTTCCTTAGAACAGAGGTTCTCAAAGTGTGGTCCCTGGACCAGCAACATTAATATCATCTGGGAACTCACAAGAAATGCAAATTCTGGGGCCTATCCTAGACCTTCTGACTCAAAATCAGGAGGCAGGGCCAGAAACCTGGATTTTAAAGTCCTCCAGGTGATTCTGATGTATGCTCAAATTTCAGAACCGCTGCCTTAAGAGGTGGTGGTATTTGGTGAATTTGAGTGAAAGGCTACCGGCAGATATACACACCCAAAATACAAACTCATCACCTCTGAATTCCATTTAGCGAAGGTCAGGGTCCAAAGCTCTAAAATGCTTATTACTATTCAAAGCCACTTTGGTTGGCTCTGAGAACAGACTAGACTCACTCACACTCACATACAGGCCTGGCACCAAATTCTCTGCTGGTCACTCACCATTGATGCAGAATCCAGCCAGGCTCAGCAGTGCAGCTGATTATATTCTGACCAGTCACTTTAATCATGTAATCTTTGGAAAACAAAGAGCCAAAGTCTCCGGATGTCTGGGGTATGCAGAGGAGGCCTGTGGGGTTCTAGTGTCGTCTGCATATTGCTGGGCTCGGATTTAAGCATTCTGTTCGGGGACAGATTAATATGCAAAGAAAACAAACATCACCAGAAAGATGGAAACTACAAAGAGTCAGTGATTATTAAAGTTGGGATACCAAGAACCAGCTATTTTTCCCACCCTCTAATGGACTCTGGAGCCCACCCAAAAGCAGTCGATGGCTCCCATAGAAAGAATTCAGCCTCCCAAGCTCTCTTGGCTCTCCTGTGATGCAATGGTTCAACACAGAATATCTGTCTACAAGGCCTACTGCCACTGATGATGCTAGAAAAAGAAGCAGACAAAAAGAAGAAAAATCACAATGTCTTCAAAAGCCAGGAGAGTTTAGGACAAAGTTGAAAATTATGTGCAATGATAAAAACCAACGATCTTTGCTAACAGGTAGTTCTCAGGCTAAGCTTGGCCTACAGGAGGGTTTTGTTTGATCGATACTTGTCCCAGTTCAACAACAGTCTTGTTTTTAAAGGTGAATTTGTTGCCACTAAACAAAAATCAGAAAATCTCATACAAAAACACTGGATTGTCCTTGCCCCAAAGCATACCAGACAGTCTAGCCACACCGAGTCCGCTTCCTCATGGGGCAGTCGCGTCCCAGTCCCCATTCCAAACAGCTCCTCTCATTTGATACCCACCTGACCTCACTAAACATTTGATTTTTCAAGTCCTAAATTAAGCAAATCCTAAGTTTATACAATTTAGTATCAAAACCCAAATGATTTCAGTTCTAGGCTAACATAGAACTGTTGACTCCTGGGCAGTTGCTTTCCAATGAGCAATTGGCAGAGACATTGATAGGAAATGAGAATCTTTAGAAGACAAGTCACAGAGAAGTCTAAAATCGATGACCCAGTAAGTGTTCACATTCTCTGCCAATAAAATCAAATGGAAAATGTGATAATCTATAAAATTACAGTAATTAAGAAAAGCTAACCAAATTACTTAAATTTTTAATATTCACGTATGTCTTTATTGTCTGCCCCTTCTTAGGGTTCATAAGCCCCATGGGGCAGGGACTTTTTTCTAGTCTTTGTCATATGCCCAATACTTAAAATAATGCCTGTAGGCACTTTTCAGATGTTTGTGGGGTGAGTAAACAGTTGTATTCATTGAAACTTTACTTATGCTAGGCATGGCTCTAAGCACTTTATGAGTATTAAGATCTCAGAGCGTTCGTATGAGAAAGACTTTTTAGCAGATGTGGAAATTGGGGCAAAGGGGGCAGTTAGTGAATGTCCCCTGTTGCCCCACTGGCTAGTGACACAGCAGGGATGAAGAGACAGGTGCTGGCCCACCCTTTCTTCTCCCTAACTGTAGCTACATTGCTTGGGCTAGAACTAGTAAACCAAAGACCCAGAAGCCAACCTGGGTCTTTGAATCTCTTTCTGATGCAAACTAGGTACTCACCGAGAGGTGGCTGAATTTGTTATTTAAATTATTATTTCTCTGAGAATAAAAATAGAAAGGCTGTTAAAGAAGCCCTGTCATCTAATGGAAAAGCAAGCAGTTATAAAGTTACAGACCCTCTCAGGGTTCTATTTCTTTTTTTTCTTTTTCCCTTAAGTAAATCACTCCGCTTTTATAGCTTCCTGTTTTCCCGTCTATCAAAATTGGGAAAATACTTTTTCCTACATCCTTTTCAGGAGGGCATTCAAAGGGCAAAATGTGCTAGAGGAAAATGTAAGGCATAAATATTGATAATGACAAAACTAATTTTACAAGTTTGAGGCATTGTTTTCAATTTATTATTCTCGTTTTCATCAAAGACCTCTGTTAGGATAGGGATTGTTAGCTCCATCAAAATGAGGAAAGCAAGGCCAGGAAACATCGGATCACCAGCCAAAGATCACAGAGTTGACAAATACTAGAACTGGGGCCAGAACCAATCCATTTTTACACTGGGCCAAGTGTAACAGTGTAACGAGAATTGTGGGAAATGGGGTGTCACTGCAGATGTGCTCTGGGAAGTAACTGGGCCAGGGAACAGATATGCACACAGTGAACCATAGAACCAGGCAGGATGCCCCCCAGGAAAGATGAGAGAGCAAGTTTCCCAGAGCTATGGAAGGCCATGCACAGGACAAGAGAGATAGGAGGAGAGGATCCCAGGTAAAGGCCATGGGCAATATGGTTTAAGGAATGTTCCAGAAGGGGTTTGAGAGTGCTCTCTGTGCTGGAGTTGAGATGCTGGCAGAGACAGAAGGGAAAGGGGGTGTTGGGATCTTAAGGTTTTCTTAGTGGAAAGAACTAGGGCATTGGAGGTAGAGAGTCCCAGGTTCAAATCCTGAAGCGGCCTTTTTTGTTTCTGAATCTCTATTTCTTCCTTGGTTTGGTTGACTTGAGATTGGAAAGGGGCAATGTCTGAGAGCTCCCAGCCCAGAGCCTGGCACATAGAGCTTGGTCCTCACCCATGAACAGTTCCTGCTCTGATTCTTCCGAGGATGGACTAGACAGGGAGAGAGATGAGGCAGGCAGAGGAGAGGAGAAGCTCAGAGATGCCCTATTGCGAATTCCTTAGCAATGTGAGACGGAGAACCATTTTCCCCTCAAGCTTTTGCTGAAGCGCGGAAGTATCCCAATAGCTCGTGCAGGGACTTTCAGGCTCCAGTGTCGATTTGTGTGGGTTTTATACAAAGAACTGTCTCACAGCCAGGCCTGTAACTGTGGAAACGCTGCAATGATCTCCCTCACAGGGCTGATGCCTTCCACCTCTCCAATCACCTTTCAAGTGTGTCTTTGAGGCCTCTCTTCTCTTCCCAGATTGTTCAGAAAAGTCTTGTGTGTCTAGATAATCGCCTTCCTGGGATCCGCTGACCGGCAGCATGCAGCCTCGCCAACAGGACCATGCTTCCTCCATAATCAGGCTTTCGACATAGAAAGGCCAGCTTTATTGCTGTTTATATTTTCTTTGTGATCTATAGTTTAAGAAACAGATTCATTCAAGGGGCAACAGGCAACTACTAACAATTAGACGGAGGGAAATAATTGCTTTTTAATATATTATGTATCACCTGTTCAATTCTAACATCTTTCTTGTCTGACTCATAACTTCAACACACTAGAAGTCTCCTATTTACTCACCGTTGTATTAATATAGGCAGTAAAAGTGTATTGATACTAGTAGCAACGACAGGCATTCTTTAAGAAATTTTTCTTCTGTTGTAGACATTTTCCTTACTATTCTGCTTCAAACCTTTTCTTTTGTCTGTGTCAAGTCATTTCAGTGTGGTAGAAAATAACCTCTTGCTGGGCTCAAACATAGCCCTTAATAAACAGCATTTCCATTCTAGTGTGTTCTGGGATGTGTGTTTGATCACGGGCCTGCATGTCTATCCATTGAGGGGAGGCGATTTTGTTGGGGTCGAATTGAGACCTGAATATGCATGTCATTGGCTTTACTGAACACCCCCCCGCACTGCTTTGGAATTGAAAACCCTGCAAGGGCTGGCTGAGGTGGGGATGGCTGCTCAGGTCTTGTGTCCCCGTGGCAATGCATATCCTTGCTCTGCCATTTTCAAAGTGCTCACGACTGCCCTCAGGCCAGGTATCACATGCTTACGCAAGACCAGAGCTTCTGCTACTCGCCATGGTGACTGGTGAGGAGTCATCACTTTGCCCCATGGGCCATGGTCACCATTGGCAGAGTCATCTACTCCAATCCATACGAATCTCAAAAAGACCCCTTGTGCCTGTGCAAAAGTATCTGCAATATTGGCATGTTTCCCAGGCAAAGAATCCTTAAACCCGAAAGGAAACATACAAATCAGCAGCCACAAACTCTGTACCAGGAACAAACACTGACTTCAGATTTGTGTGACCTACATGTGTTTTGTTTATAAGTTTTAATTTGTTATCCACACTTAAGCATCAGAAGAGTTAGTATTAAAATACGAATTTCTCTTTCTCTGGAGAAATCGGCTCTGGCCACCTTGGTCCCTTGCCCCGTGGTCACAGTTAAGTGGGGTTGAGTGACAGCTGTCCTGATGAGTGAACTTGAGCACTCCAGCTCACCAAAGTCCCCAGGGGTTCGCTGTGGCTTTATACTCAGTACGTTCCCTGAGTATAAAGAACAAAGTTCTTTATGTTACCTATCTGGCTCCATAGGCATTTACAACATTTAAGAAAATCTATTTAATTTTTGGCTATGAAACTGATGCGTGTGGAAGGAACTACAAATAGTATAAAAGAAATAAATAGTGAAAAAGAAGAAAAGAAGGTGCCCTCTCACCCTGACCTGCAGTCTCCCAGGATAGTCACTGTTCTCTGTGTCCTGTGTCTCTTTCTAGAGATACAAGATGAATATGTATGCGTAATATATCATTACCCTTTTAAAATACATGAATGCACACAACATTTTGCCATTTTACATAATATATTTTAGGCATCATACCTTATCCTTACACAGAGACCTGTCTTATTCTTTTCAAAGGCTGCATAGTATTCCTTCATGTGGATGCACCATAATCTATGTCACCAATTTTCTACTGATAAACATTTAGGTTGTTTCTAGTTCTTTGCTATCACAAACAGTGGTAATATGAATTCCTTGTGCCTGCTTATCTGTACAAATGTGTGGATGCATCTAGAAGAAATATTCTTAGAGGTGGAACTGCTGGATCAAAGAGAATGTAGCCTTTCAAATTGTGATAGACATTGCCAAATCTGTAAGCACATAAGTGCTTGTGCTAATAGATAGTTCTATTCACAATGAATAAAAATGTCTCCTAGATCTAGGATCTGATATGATGCAATCCCCTGGACAAGTGAGGAAACTGAAGTCTAGAGAGGAGAAGTGATAAGGCATGTAAATAGCACAGCACAGACTTGAGCAGGACTGAAGATGCCATTCGCCACTTCCCTTCCACCATGCTCCAGCTGTTCTGTTTTCCAGCTTCCCTGTGTAGGCAACTAAACCAAGGGGCCCTGGGATTAGCTCTGGGGTTCAGCAACTGGACCCAGACCAGCTTTGGGGGAGCAGATGTTCTGTTAACAAACACTTCCATCATGACTGGCACACGCTGTCACCTTGGTGGGCTAGCTCAGCAGTGAAGGCCAAAGATTAAATGGACCATGGAAGCTGAATTACCAACCCAGCCCTTGGTGGTTTTTAAATTATAGATTTTTTAACAAAGCTAAATATAGAGCAATTA
Source organism: Cebus imitator (assembly GCF_001604975.1). Taxonomy (NCBI): domain Eukaryota; kingdom Metazoa; phylum Chordata; class Mammalia; order Primates; family Cebidae; genus Cebus; species Cebus imitator. The sequence goes on along the minus strand of NW_016107378.1, from coordinate 317,071 downwards.
AGAAATGGCTCCACGTTCTACTCCAAAGAACAAAACAGCTGAACTGGAGCTGAACACGGCACATGCATATGCATGTGAAATAGGCGAGGAACAGAGGGAGCTGGTTAGAGTAAAATCCAAACTCCTTCCTGCGGTTCTCCCAGCATAGCCCCCATACTCCTGCCTCAGGGCCTTGGTACATGCCGTTCCCACTGCCTGACACACCTCCCCCATTTTATTCTTCTCATAGCTGGCTCTTTCTCTTCCTTTAGAATAGAGACATTCTTAAATTCTTCCCATTCTTCCAATTCCTACCTCAGTCTAATTTTCTCCTTCCTTCTATCCTATATGACAACTGGCCATTTTCTCATTGATTTACTTTTTTTTTTCCTGATTCTCCCACTAGTGCCAAAATCTCCATTTCTTCATCTGCACCATTAAAATGACATTTCCATCCCACCTGTTGCTGTGAGGACAAATAAATCATTCTGAGCCAACCCACCCTCAGCGATCACCTCTCCTTTGAACTCAGTAGTGTTTCTAGTCTGTGGCATGAAATTGAAATCTTTATTGTATAGTACAGGGGTTCTGAAAGCATAGCACATAGACCACAGTGAGTAAAACTGATGCCGTTATATGTGGGACATGGAGAAACTCATAAGATATCTTTTCATTGTAGCTACTCCCTAGCAACACCCTAGTCTACAGCACTGTAACTTCTGTGATTATTGCATCACTTCTGCTTCCTCATTGGCCTTCCTACCTTGCATCCTACAATGTATTCTGCACTCAGGAGCCAGAGTCAGAGGGACTCTGTTAAATAAGTCTGGTCATCCCACTCCTCTGCTCAGGAATCTTCTGTGGTTCCCAAGTCTCTCACAGAAATATCCCAAGTCTTTACAATGATCTATAGGACCCTGAACAGTTGGGCCCCACCCCACCCTTACTTCTTGCCCCTCATCTATGGCCTTCCCCATGTTTGCTCACCTCTAAGCACATGGATGTCCTCAAACATGCCGGGCACATCTTCACTATAGTGCCAGTGCCCTTTCTGTCCCTCTGCATGGAACCTTTTTTTTTTTAATGTGTTTGGTTTTTTTTGTTTTTGAGACAGGGTCTCACTCTGTTGCCCAGGCTGGGGTGCAATGTTACAATCATAGCTTACTGCAGCCTTGACCTCCTGGGCTCAAGTGATACTCCTGCCTCAGCCTCTTGGGTAGCTGGGACTACAAGCATGTGCTACCATGCCTAGATAATTGAAAAAAATTTTTTTGTGTGTGGAGGTGATGTCCCAGTATGTTCCCCAGGCTGGTCTTGAGCTTCTGACCTCAAGCAATCCTCCCACCTTGGCCTCCCTATGTGCTGAGATTACAGGCATGAGCCACTGTGCCCAGCCTGAACGTTTTACTCCCAGTTATCTGTATAACTTGAGTCCTCATCTCCTTCAAATCTTCATTCAACAATCAACTTCTCAGCATGTCCTTCCCCACCTACCTTCTTTAAAATTGTTACCCACTCACCCCACTTCCTGTCCCTTTCATCTACTTCATTTTTCTTCAAAGCACTTTCCACCTTTCAATGTTCCATATATCTTCCTTCCTTCTCTTCTGTATTGTCCCTCTTCCCTTCTAGACCATAAGCTCCAGGAAGGCAGGGATTTTTCTGTTTTTCATAGCTGTATTTCTCACATCCAGAACAGTACCTTGGTAGGAGCTCAATTATTAACGTCAAATGAAAAAATAAATTTGGATTATTGAGAGTGTATTAGTCATGATTCTCCAGAGAAACAGGACCACATGGATATATAGAGGCATACAAAAAGATTGATTATGAGGGATTGGCGAACACAACTGCAAAAGCTGAGAAGTCCCATGATCTACTTTCTGAAAGCTGAAAGCTAATGGTATAGCTCCAGTTCAAACCCAAAGTCCTGAGACCCAGGACAGCCAGTAGTGTAAGTCCCAGTCCAGGTCTGAAGGACTGAGATCCAGGAGTGCCAAAGTCCAGGAGCAGGAGGAGATGGATGTTCCAGCTCAAACAGAGAGCAAATCCACCCTTCCTGGGCCTTTTTGTTCTGTTTGGGCCCTCAACAGATTGAATGATATCCATGCACATTGGTGAGGACAGCTCTACTTTACTCAGTCTATAATTGAAATGCTAATCTCTTCTGGAAACACCCTCACAGTCATTCCCAAGAATAATATTTTAGCAGCTATCTGGGCATTCCTTAGCCCAGTCAAGTTGACACATGAAATTAGCCATCACAAAGAGTAAGCAACAGAAACTGACTCTTCAGAGAGTTAACAGAAGATATTAGTTACCTGGAAGGTTGCTGGGACTTAGAGCCTCAACCAGATCCAGAAAGAGCAGACTGAGAACAAGCAGATACCCAGCAATTCCAGGAGAGCTGCACTGAAAAACCCCCCCAGAGCTTCCTGGCACAGCTGATGGAAGAGCTTGACACATCACTACTTGTGACAACTGATCTTCTTGTGTCCTAGAACTGTATGCTCAAGATTCAGAGCCTGGGAGCTGTGCCTGACTACGTCGGTCTAATTGTACTCACCATTATCATGGCCCAGGGAGGGACAGAAAAGGTGGATTTGGCCTGTTGAGCTTCCACACAATGGGGCATTCCCCAAAAGAGAGATTCTGATGCTTTTAGGAAGGAAAGTGTTGGATACTGTACAGTAAAAATAAATAATAACTTTAAATATTGACCTTCTTTATGTTATTTTCTATGTATAACAAGTATAATTTTCAAGAGTGTGGTCTCTGAAAGAGAGAAAAAGATTAAAAATCTCAACATGGGGAAGTCTATTTCATCATTCACAACAAAAAGATATATAAATAGTCTTTAAGTACATAAAAAGATGTTCAACTGAACTCATAGTAACAGACATACAAATTAGAATTAGGCCTAGACAGCATAGCTCACCTATCACTTAAGCAACAATTCAAAAGCTTATGGACACACTTTGTTAGAGATGCTGCAGGGGCTCTCCTAAATTGCTGGAGGGGATGCAAGACAGCATGCCTCCTAGGGAGGAGATTTGGCAACATTTAATAAGACTACTTATACCGCTACCCTTGGGCACAGCCATCCCATTTCTAGAAATCTACCCAGAAAATACATCTTTACAAATACAATTAACACATGCATGAGGTTCTTGGCTACAACATTTTTGTTACAGTAAAATATTGAAAACAATCTAAATGCCTATCCACAGAGGACTGGTTGAATAAATTATTATGTAATCATACAGCAGAGTACTACCCAACCACAAAAGAGAATGGGAGAGATCTTGCTTAACTAGTATGGAGTGACTTCCAGCAACTATTCTTAAGTAACAAAGTAAAGTACAAACAAATGTATATGTGACCTTGGGGACATTATACGAAGTGAAATAAGCTAGTCATAAAAAGAGAAATACTGTATGATTCCACTTATATAAGGCTTTATCTAAAGTTGTCAAAGTCAGAAAAACACTAAGTGCTTTGGTGGTTTCCATGGGCTGGAAGAAGGGAGGAAATGTAAAGTTGCTTTTAAATGGGTACAGAGATTTTGTTTTGCAAGATTAAAAGTTCTAAAGATCTATTGCAGAACGGTGTGGATATACTTAGCATTACTAAACTATATACTTAAAAATGGTTATGATGGTAACTTTTATAATACTTTTTTTTTTAACCACAATTAAAAATTTTAAGTCTGGGTGTGATGGCTTACTCTTGTAATCCCAGCACTTTGGGAGGTTGAGGTGGGAGAATCCCCTGAGGCCAGGATTTGGAGACCAGCCTGGTCAACATAATGAGACCCTGTCTCTACCAAAAAAACATTAAACATGTATATAATATGCCACCATTTGTGTAAGAAAGAAGAGCAAGTAAGAGTATATATAGGATTTACTTATTTTTGTAAAAAGAAGCTGAGGAAAGATCAAACAGAAATGAGTGAAAATAGGTTCCTATAAGGAGTAGGTAGGAAAAAGGAAAAGGAGATTGAGATGGGAAGGAGACTTTACTGCTTGTTTCCTCTTACATGGGTTTTAGATATTCAAACTTTGTAAATAGTTTAAAAGAACAACAGTAAATTTAAAAGAATACAGAAAGTAAACCCTAACACCAAACACAAACAGAAAAGAATGAAGCATATACCACAATGATAATGTAACCATACACCCACACAAAAAGTAATTCTAGCAACTTTTAAACACAATATTCTGACTGTACACTTATAATGGGATACAGTCTAAGAAAGAAAAGCATATAAAGAAATCCTAAACTTAGAGTATTCTTTGTTAATAGGAGTATTGATGTAGTAACTCTGAAACTATTTTACATGTATCGTCATAGGATAGGGCAAATGAATAAATACATCAATCGTGTTGGAACACAGTGTTTTCACTGTGTGGGAGGGGGAAATACAGATATGAAATGGGGAAGAGTAAAGGACACTGTGGGTTTGGTGATTGAATTGAAGGTATCACATAAACTCAGGAACTTTATCCTTGAGCAGAAGTGACACGAGGTCAAAATTGGTTGCAATAATTCTCCATAAAGATGGCTCCCAGGAGCATTCCATGTGCTTTTACTAATTGGCCTTCCAGAATAGTTCTTGATTCTCCCAGTGTGGCCTTTTCTATATTTTTGGAACCACTCCATGCCCCACTGTTTTCTATGTCACCTTGGCTTGGCCATAGTCCCTAGTTATTTAATCAAGCACGAAGCTAGTTGTTACTGTGAAGGTATTTTGTAGATGTGATTAAAGTTCCTAATCAGTTGACTTTAAGTAAGGGTGATGATCCTGGACAATCTGAGTGAGCGTGATTTAATCAGGTGAAAGGCCAGAAGAAGAATTTCTACCTGTGGACAGCAGTTCAACCCATGCCCAAGACTTCCAGAAAGCCCGTCCTACAGATTTAGGACTTGCCCAGCCAGCTCCACATTACATAAACCAATTTCTTGCCATAAACCTCTTAACATATATCTTTTGCTGGCTCTATTTATCTGCTTGGGCTCAGATTAATACACCCTCTAATAAACTTATTTTGTTTCTCTCTTAATGTAGTTAGTTTCTGCTACTTATCACCAAGTAACAGAACCTCACTTATAGTACAATGTTGAGGATGTTGCCATAACTCTTCCTGTAGAAGTTTCTCAGCATGGAGAAAGTCAGGCATAGACATAGCCCATCAGATATGGGCTCCATATTTACCAAGGCTTCCTCCTTCCCAATGTGGAGGCCCCATTAGGATTAGCAAGAGGCTGTACAGTCCTCCGGTTCTGGAGCTCCTGCCTCTGTGCCCTGCTAATCAGGCTCAGGATTTGTCATCAGTCCTGAAATATTCATGAACAACTGTTTCAATGATTATAACAGCTGCACAAATAGAGAGGGGGTCCACAGGGGAGTCAGGGAGGAAGGGGAGCTGGGGCTTTCATGTCATCTTCCCTTCTGTTCTCAATCCCATCAGACAAAGGAAGACTTTGGGAAATCCCAAAGAGCTTCAGCCAGATAGCGCCAGGCTGCAGCCAGAAGCCACAAGAGCCCAAGAGCCAGAGCATCAGCTTCCCCTGAAGGGCTTGGTTAATCTCTGTTAAAACACAGATTGCTGGGTCCCATCGCACAGAATCTTATTTAGGAGGTCTGGGGTAGGGCCTAGGATTTTGCATTTTTTGTAGGTTTCCAGGCAATTCTGGTGCATCAGGTCTGGGAACTATACTGGTCTGCAATATTAAGATCACAACCCCTCAAAAAAAGAGACAGATGTAAACAGTCAGTGCTTATTTGCCTGAAGAAAACCCGCTTGAGTCTTGTGCTTATGAGTTTCTTCTCTGAGCCTCAGGGTTTGCGCTGAACTTCTGGAGATACCTGGTTACCCTGGGATATGGTCAGAGGCTCCCACGTCATTAGGCTGAGAATGGTTTTGAGCAAGACTGACCTCAATGTGCCCAGATTCCAGTCACTCCTGTATGATCTGATTCCACTACTGTCTAGCTGTGGATCTTAGAGAATGACTTTATCTCCCTGTCCTCAGTTTCCTCATCTACAAAATGGGGACAACAATAGTAACTGCTTCAGGACTGTTGTAAGAATTCCATGAGATTGTGTGCATAAAAAGGTGGTTCATAGCAAGCAATTGTGTCAATCAGAACCCTGGCAGGAAACAAATTTAACTCAGAGGGTTAAATGAAGAGGCTACAGTAAAGGAACTACTAACAGGGGTGTGGCAGGGTCATGAAGGATATCAAGGCACCTAAAGACCAGGAATAGTAAAAGCCTATTGTATCTCCTAGGGCTGAAGAGGAAAGGACAGGAAATTATGCTACTGGAGGCCAGAGAGAGCTAGAGTTTGCAGGAGAACTACCCTGACAAGGGCTGTAGTCAGGGAAAAAGAAGCCACTGCCAAGGATGCTGCACCAGTGCAGGGAGGCAGCAGGGAAGAAATACTCTGGTTTCTCTCTCCTCCCTTCCTGGATCTCCTGCTAAGCCTCCCATTGGCTGAATCCAAGGGCAAAGGAGCCAGAGGTGCAGTCCACAGGAGTTCACCTCCTGCAGCACAGAGCAGGAAGAGCGGGGCACAGAGTGGATGGGGTGGGACACTGGCAAATGGAGAATCAACATTTGATGCTTGATCAATGTCTACTGCTATTTGTTATTGGTAGGGTGAACATACATCCCAGCTTTCTGGGACAATTTCAGGTTATGGCTGATGTACATTTTCACTCTCAAAGGTATTTCACATCTCAAAGGAGGCTTACACAGATACTCTCAAATCCTATCATTTGAAGAATAACATCTACAGTCATTCTAGTTCTTAGACATTATCAAAGTATGTGAGAATCTGATCTGCAATGGAAAGAAAGTTCCAAGGAAATAATTTTGATCCTTTAAACACAAGATGCTTAACCCAGTGTTAGGTTCACTGATGCAGGTGGAGCCCTCAATTGGTGAACACGTACTTATAACAACACAATGTAGAAAAGTGCACATTTATGCTTTATGTGCTTTTCTGTGTTTATAGGATGTGTTAATAAATATGTTTATTGTTTTTAAGTATCCAAGCCATGTCACTTTTGAAAATGATCAGCTTAGCTGGGTCAAGAACACAGAGAAAAGCTGTTTTCCTAGAAAAACTCAGCATCCCTCTGAAACGTTCTGCAAAATCCCCTAACCCAGGGAACAAGGCAGCAGGTGCACCAGGCCCGTGTATTAGAAATTCTCCAAGGAGACTTTGAGGAGCCAAGACAGAGTTAAGTCCTTGTCTCCAAAGAATCTACTGTGCATCTCCTACCTACTGGCTTTACCTGTTTAGCAAACTCACCCCACATCTTACCTCTTCTTTGTGCCTGACATCTAGGAGGATCTTTGAAATTTATTTTCTCCTTTTAGGCTGCTGTATTTTTAATGTCTGAGTGAAAGAACAAAGGAAGGCAAACACCAGACAAGATTGTTTCATTGCTCCATGAGCTGTTTGGAGCCCGGCTCAAGCTCAGCTACCATAAATGTTTTAAAATTCTGTCTTTGCAAGGGAACAAGTGCTGGTGTAGTCATCAACACCAAAGTCAGGGCCCTGTTTCTGCCTTTCCTTTGGTGGCATAAACCCCCCTGAACCCCCACATCAGTCATTAACAACCTATTAACACAAGCAGGCTAGAGAAGTTTTTTTGGTCTGGTCAACCATAACGGAAGAAATTCCTGCTGCCCAGTTGGCCTTCCCATGATCAGCTCATGCAGGCTGTTTTCAGTTTAGAAAAAGGCCTGCTGATTTCTCTTTCATCTCTCTCTGAGTAACAGATACCTGGCCAGCCTGCTTTTCTCCTCCCTCACTGCAAAATTATCCACCTGCCTCCTCGACTTCTGGTATTAAGAGCTGCTTGCACAAACACTGACAATATTGATTGTGTCCAAGTGGTGTGCGGGGCTGTAAGATGTCGGCTCGGCATGGGGGCCAGAACTCAGGGCTGTTTCATCCACCCACGTCAGAGCAAGGATGGTCTTGAGGGGTCTTGAGGAAGCAGGGTCTGCCTGGTGTTTCTGACTCTTGAATTTAATTGGTTTTGATTTGAAGCAAAACCAATCAACATGATGATTTTTAGCTAGTCAATCAGAATCTGTTTTTTATAAAAAGCCCATGTGCCTTCAGTGATACATTCTGGAAGTTTGCAGATCTAGAGAATTGTATTCCAGTCTTCATTTCTTACCTTCGTGATCAATTATATATAACATAAAAGTTATCATTTTAACCATTTTTAAGCATAAAGCTAGTGGCATTAAGTACACACATAATGCCGTACAACCATCACCACCATATATCTCCAGAACTTTTTCATCTTCTCAAACTGAAACTGTACCTATTAAATAATAATTCACTATTTTCCCCTCCCCACATTCCCTGGCAACCATCACTCTACTTCTTATTTTTTTTCTTTAAGACAAAGTTTCATTCTGCCGCCCAGACTGGAGTGCAGTGGTACACTATCGGCTCACTGCAACTTCCATCTCTTGGGTTCAAGCAATTCTCCTGCCTCAGCTTCCTGAGTAGCTATGACTACAGGTGCACACCACCATGCCTGGCTAATTTTTTGTGTTTTTAATAGAGACAGGGCTTCACCATGTTGACCAGGCTAGTCTTGATCTGCTGATCTCAATTGATCCACCTGTCTCAGCCTCCCAAAGTGCTGGGATTACAGGCATGAGCCACCACACTCACCACCTTCTTGTCTCCATGAATTTGACTACTCTGGGAAGCTCATATCAGTGGAATCGTCCATTATTCGCCCTTTTGAATCTGGTTTATTTCACTTCGCATAATGTCCTCAAGGTTCAGTTGTGTCGCGGCATGTAAGAGAAATTCATTCTTTTTAAAGGCTGAATAATGTTGCCTTCTATATAGATATCATACTTCATTTACCCATTCATTCATCAACAGATATTTGAGTTGTTTCCACCTTTTGGCTGTTCTGAATAATGCTGCAATGAACACTGTTACACATGTATCTGCTTGAGTTTCTGCTTTCAGTTCTTTGAGGTATATACCCAGAAGTGGAATTGCTGGATCATATGGTAATTCTATGTTTAAATTTTTGAGGAAATGCCATAGTGTTTTCCACAGCAGCTGCATGATTTCACATTCCCACCAGCGAATGCACAAGCGTTCTAATTTCTCCACATCCTTGCCAACACTATCTTTTTTAAACAATAGCCATCCTAATATGTGTGAAGTGATATTGTGGTTTTGATTTACGCTTTCCTAATGTCCTCAAGATTCATTCATGTTGCAGCACGTATTAGAATTTCCTTCTTTTTAAGACCTAAAAGCATCCCATTGGATGTCTATACTACACATTACTTACCTGTACATCTGTTGATGGACTCTTGAGTGGCTTCCACCTGTTGGCTACTAGAGGTCTACTAGGGTTCTCCATTTAACACAGATCTCATGAGCACTTTCTATGTGCTAAACACTGTGCTGGGATAATGCAGAACTAAACAAACTGCTCCACACTTTGCTTCTTGTAGTTGGGGAGAAAATACATGCATTAATCAAATAAACATGCAGATAGGTATACAATTACACATTGTGATAAGTGCTATGTAAGAAAAGAACAGATTCCTGAAAGTTATGTCAAGGAAATAGAAGACAATCTCTACCTGTCAATTTACAAGCTCCTGAAAAGGCATTTTTGTCTATCATTTATTCATTCAGTCAACAGACATTTAGTATAAGTCTCCTATGTACAAGGCCCTGGACAGAATGGATGGGAGAGGAAACCTCTGCTAGGGAGAGAAGTATCAAAAATTGGTAAGACACAGGTCCTGCCCTCTACAAGATTATAGTCTCATTAGAGAAGCAGAGAAGTCAATGGGTAAATGGCAATACACTGTGATTGGTGATGATACAGCAAAGGTGCATCAGTCAAATAGTCTGAGTATTTAAAACAGAAGGAATTGAATACAGGGAATTGGCTACCAGTAATAGAGGATGTAACCCAAACATGGGGTTGTGAGACAGCTAAGATAGTAACAATGGCAGGAGGAGCTGCACCCCTGAGCTGCAGGATATGGGATCAGAGAAAGATGGACTATGGCAAGTCTATCCGGTGGGAACTGGAGCTACAGAGAAAACAGCTGCTGCTGGGAATTCATGAGAGGCAGAGGGAAAGTGGGAAACGCCCTGGCTTCTCTCTTCCTCCCACCCTCTAGGTCCCAGCAGTGCTTCCCTTTGGTTGAATGCAGCTGGAGGACAGCTGACCCAGCTCCAGAAACATAGTCTGTAGGTTGCAGCCTCCTCCCTCTCCTGCAGGGGAAGGATGGGAAGCAGATCCTCAGCACAACAGGTCTGAACAAAATTCCAGAAAACCTTGAAGTATGGGAGCATTCCCCAATAAGAGGAGGAAGAAAAGCATTGCAGGCAAAGTAACAACATGAGGAAAGGTTGAGGTGTAGGAAACGCACTTCCCCCAGTCACATCACCAGGGCATCTAGTTTTGCCAAGCAGTGGGTATTCTTGGCACACATCCCCATCACAGCTATGTGCACTCATGCACACATGCACACACACACACACACACACACACACACACACACCACTGCTATCACCATCACCACTATCACATAGAGTTCCAGTCTCCCTAGAATATGCTTCCCAGTCACTGTCTTCCCTCCACATAAGTCCGAAGTCTCTGTAGCCCTCACTGAGCTCACCTCTGCTCACTCCTTGTATGGGTCAGGATGCCCAAACAGACAAGGTCCTTGGATCTTCTAGTCCGGCATAGAGGTCTGGGGCTTAGTCTCAAGGCACCCTACTGTGCCAAGCATTAACACTTTAGTTGCTGGATCTAGAAGGGTTTTAAGGAGCCCCAAGGAAGGTGATAAGAAAGCTAGGGTAGCAGAGTCATTCAGGGGATGTGATGGGTGGAATAGTGTGTCCCCGCCACCCCGCAACAGCGTTGATATCTACCTACCACTTCAGATAGGTGCCCATATTCAGAAAAAGAGTCTTTGCGGGTGTAATGTTAAGGATTTTAAGATGCAATCATCCTGGATTTAGGGTGGGCCTAAGAGAAGGTATAGAGAGAACCACAGATAAGAAGGCCATGGAAAGACAGAGGCAGAGGTTGGAGTGAAGCTGTTGCAAGCCAAGGAACACCAAGGCCACCAGAAGCCGGAAGAGGCAAGGAAGGATTCTCCTCCTAAAGCCTGCAGAGGGAGCAAGGTGTCAACGGCTGATACCTTGATTTTGGACTTCTAGCCTCCAGAGCAGCAAGAGAATACTGATGTGGTTTGGCTGTGTCCCCACCCAACTATCATCTTGAACTGTAGCTCCCCCAATCCCCACATGTTGTGGGAGGGACCTGGTGGGAGATAATTGAATCATGGGGTTGGTTTCCCCACTACGGGGCTGGATTCCCCCCTACTGTTCTCGTGGTAGTGAATAAGTCTCATGAGAGCTGACGGTTTTATAAGGCGTTATCCCTTTCACTTCGCTCTCATTCCATCTTGTCTGCCACCATGTAAGACATCCCTTTGCTCGTCCTTCATCTTCCTCCATGATTCTGAGGCCTCCCCAGCCATGTGGAACTGTGAATCCATTAAATCTCCTTCCTTTATAAATTACCCTGCCTCGGGTATTTCTTATAGCAGCATGAGATGGATAAATACAAACATATTTCTGTTGTTTTAAATCCTCCAGGCTGCAGTTGTTATAGGAGCTCTGGAAAATGATATAGGGGGGCGTTTCACCAACAAGGATTTCCATATTTAACAACTCACACAGCAGAATTGCAGCACATCTGTGCAGTCCTGGTCTAATCTCCTTGTATTCCAGGTGAGAAACAGAACCTCAGGATTAACCATGGGGTGCAGATGGAGTTATATCTAAAAGCCAGGAGTTCTGCTACTCCCTTTCACATTCTTTTCCTTTCATTCACCCTCTGAAGGAAAGGAACTGAGAAGTGGGGAGCGGGCATATGTTACTGCTCTGTCCCGGCTCTTCTCCCAGCTCCCTTCTCTCCTGCCCACCCCTCTAGGCTGTTTGTTTGTGCTTCTCCAGGCACCTCAAGCCACCCCGCCTTGTCTGGCTGCTAGAACCTTTGTCAAAACCCATATTTAGTTGCTGCAAGTTCCTTGCCTAGTGTCTCTGAAGTTAATGATGGAATCTTTGAAAGTGACATTAGAAGCAAAACATAAGCAGCAGAAGACATGAAACTACCTCAAGCCCATCTGTTCAAGCATGATCTACCTCAGAGCTCCCATTTCCCATGTAAAACAGAAGATATGATTTATAATTTATATCTCACTGGTACAATCCTGATTGAAGCAAACCACTTTGATGAAATGTTGGTTTCATGCTAGTAGAACACCATTCCAAATCAGAGAATATTTAGAACTCTAACTCTTCTGCTGCTGCTTTGAAGTAGAAAGATTTGTATTTTATGTGCTTTTCCAGGAAAAAAAAAATATGTACACTTCAACAGGCATGTGGTGAAAATATGAAAGCATTTACGTGTGAATCAGCACCAAAATGTAATTAGTACACTAAGCACTGAAAATATTTATAGACTCATATCTCGTGTTCAAGATGTGGTTCCAATAATTCTCAGAAAATTGCAAAGTTCGTACTTTGTTTTCTTGTGACTAACTTAATTTACTTGAAATCTACAACACATGAAGAACAAAATCAAAGACTATCAACTTTCCATCCCTCCAACTAATGATCTAATAAAGTTATTTTGAGTATGTGCTCTATGTGTATATATGCATATGACTTCGATTGGTTGAGAAAGAAACAGAGGGAGAAATAGAGAGCAAACAAATTGGATTTTCAAGACAGTTCCTCCCATTTTTATGGGAATGACAAAATATCTATTACAATATGACTAAAACATCAATCAAGTTAAATCTCTTGATTATTTCCTTCGGTGACAAAACTAGCCAATTCATTGACAACATAATCAATAACTGGTGTTCATTGAACCTCTCTGTGGTAGGCACCCATCCAGAGGCTGGAGAAAGTGTGATAAGCAAGAGAGACAGCCCTTACTCTTATGGAATATGCTTCCCAGTGAAGGGTTAGACAATAAACAAATTAATATATAGAACGCCTTTATAAAAACCATAATAAACAATTTTTTAAAGCAGAGTGAGGAAATAGAGAGAAAGGGTGGGGGTATTATTTCAACAAAGAAGAGGTAACATTTGAGCAGTTACCTGAATTAGGAGAGGGAGAAAGTCATGCAAAGACCTGGAAGGAGAGCATTCCATGCAGAGGAAAGAGCCAGTGCAAATGGCCTGAGGTTGGAATAGGCTTGTATTGGAAGGCTGTCCTGAGTAGAGAGGAATAAATAAAGTGGAGATGGAGATGTAGTCAGGGAGATGGGCAGAGCCAGATGCTGCGGCATATGACAGGGATGCCTTGCAAACCTCATTCTGCATCAAGTCCAGCCACTTGGGCAGATGGGGAGAAAGAAACAGGAGTGAATTTAGGGAAATCAGATGGGAGCTTCCGCAGAAGCCAATCAAGGAGAGAAGCTGCTGGTGGTGGGAGTGAAAATGGAGGGAGAGAAAAGTAGTCGTGGTCTAGAGCTATGCAGGAAGGCTGCGATGAGTCTCAAGCTGCAGGTAAGTATGGTCATGTGACTTGTTTCAGCCAATGAAGTGTGAGCAGAAGTGACTTGTGAGAATTCCAGGGGGAAGCTTTAAGAGCTAGTGAGTGAATAAATGGTTCACCTCACTCTCTTTTCCCTTTTGCCAGGGCAACTGTCATCATTCCAAATGGTGGTTACTTATTCAGCCGGGGTCCCCCGTGCAGGGGAGACCTGGAACAGAGTCCCAGCTGGCCCGCTGGAGATGTAGCACGAGTCAGAAATAAACTTCTGACATCATAAGTTCCTGAGACTGGGGGTGTGTTTGTTTCTGCAGTGTAAGCCAGCTGATCCTGCCCAAACAAGAAATAAAATGGACATAACTAGGGGGAATAGAACAGAAATGACAATTATTCTGAGAACTCTCCAGTGCTTGTTTTTAGATTGTTTTCAAGCACAACTCAGCACTCCAAGCAAGTCCCTTGCTCCTTGTCCCCTTCAAATTCAGTCTGATGCAATCCAGTGTGACACAAAGGAAAGTGAATCTATCTTCAGCAAATGTGGCCTTTAATGGTAGCAAAGTGCTTTGAAGATGAAAAGTTCTCTGCAAGTGCTAAGCATTATTATTCTGCATCAGATGTCAGTATGCACTTTAAAACAACATTCAATTAAACTGCCTTGCCATTGTTTTATGATACAGGCATCAGACATTTTCAAAAGGGTCAAGTCATAACAGGAATATTTAACTCCTAGGAGGAGTAGGAAGTAATTGGAGTGAGCTGGAGGATGATCCAGAAATGGAATGACAAGGTGTTCACTTAGCAGTAGGATTCAATGGAGCTAGCAGGCTCATTTAAAGAACTCAAGAGTACAGACCCTTTGTGGGGGACTGGTTGAAGTCCCAGTTGAAGTCTGTGTGTGAACAGGTGAGGCTGAGACAACCCATTTCAGAAACAAAGAAGTATGGATAAAAGCAGGTGGCTTCCCACTCCAACACACACACATATGCACACACACACACACACCCTTGGTTCCTGGTGTTTCCTGTATGCTAGTATATCAGATAAAAGAATCTGGAGCAGCTGGGCTGGAAGATAGCAAGCTGTCAACTCAGGCCCATCACCCCGATTTTATATTTGTTATTGAACTTTTATAGTCATTCGATGCTGGGCCTCTTTACTACAAAAGAGGAAGAGGATGAGGAGGAAAAGGACAATATGGAGAAGGGAGAGAAGGCACACTGGGTACTATCTGGTGGCTGGGTTGGAGACAATGGGCAAATGTCCTGGGGTGTCATGTAAGTAGTCCAGTCCTAGGCTTTCACCATTAGAGGGTGTTGGGGGGAACTTGCAATTTCAGTCATGCTATTACATAGATGCACAAAAGAAACATAGCTGTTTTATTTACTGTAAGTGATCTTATCATCTACACAAGCCTCTTGCCAGTGGGAATGTGTGTTTGGTGGTGGGTTCAGAAGTGGATATTTTAAGCTTGTGCATTAAAGATGACTCTGTTTCTTCAGTTGGAAGCATCTCCTCCCAGTTAAAATTGTCCCTTTCAGTCCTTGTGTTTATGACAGTGAGAGAGGAGACCTCTGGCCTACACTGTGCCCTCTAAGTGCTCCCTGGAACCTTCTGGAGAGTGGTGGCTCCACTTTGTTCCCAGGGTTGACCCCACTTGGACGTTCCAGGTGATGCTGTTACTCACATGGAGACTGTGGCCTTGGCATGGGTTCCCTGCAGGGACAGTCAGAACACCTGTGGCACGTTGCCTGCTTCCCTTACATATTTGTGCCCTTCATTTTCTTCTCTGCTGCTGCCAGGCCAGGAAGTGGCTTCCCATCTCCTCATCTGGCTTGAGCTTCTCCTGCCCCAATTCGTATTCCTTCTCAAGGTGGCATTCACCCTTCACTGGAGCAATAATGGTGGAATGACTGTAGGGTATATGATTTATGGAGGCACTGAATGAAAACCACAAACATTTAATACTTTAAAATATTTTCTCCATTACAAGAGGTACATTCCTTTTGTCTAAAGTGTATTTTGTCTCATAAAATGCAGATATGCTTAGGAGATGTAAAGCAGAAGCTGTTCTTTCTAAAACACCATTGGATGATTTAAGTTGGTTGGTGGCTGCATCAACCCTAAGACTGCACAACCCAGATCCATTTATTCATTCCCTAACCATTGTAAGCAACCATTCGTTGGACACATCTATATGCTAGCATGATCCTAGGCACAAGAGATTATAAACTACTGAGAGGCAGAGAAAAATAAGAATAAGTAATTAATGATTGCCATGAAAAGTGCCACAGTGGGAAACTGCAGGATGCTTTGAGAATGAATGACACAAATAAGGGAATCAAGGAAGCTATCTGAGCAGGTGACAACTGGCAGGCAAGGACAAAAGGAAGTTAACTGAGAGAAGAGCTATGGATGTGCAGTGTGGTGGAGAGGGGAGGTTTCCCAGCCAAGCAGGCAGCATGTGCACTGGCCTTGAAGTAGAAAGGAGCTCTGAGGGTCCTTTTCAATGGGACCTCTAAAAGGGAATGGAGGGAGGATCCTGGAGAAGAGAGGAAGAGAAGGGCATGGGGAAAGGAGGAGTTGAACCAGGGCAGCCAAAAGTCACCTCGAGAAACTGATGAGTAAAATCATGAGCTACTTTTGCAAAGCTCATTGAAGAAACCCCACAGACATTTAAGCTTCGTGCTCACCATTTCCAAATAGAATTTTTATCTCATGTTACTTTGACCAATTCCTTTTGTTTTTCAGTTTCTCTCCTGACTTTCTGGAGGAGGACTGGCTTGAAGGGTCTGTCACCGCTGCAGAGATCTAGCACCTGCTGTGTGAGCCAGTTGCAGGGCAAGGAGCATCACAGGGAACTAGCCGTGGTCCTTACCTTCCAGGGGCCCTGTTCTGGCAGATCACAGCAAGGGCAACTGTCAAGGTTCCAACCCTCCTGCCAACATCCTGGCCGCCCTTCTTCTGGGGACACAAATCCCAAACTTCAGAGGCTTTTTTGAGCTGCTTCTTCCTTAATCCCCATGGCTAGTCTTCTACCAAGTTCTCCCAATCCTACCTGCAAAATATTTCTAGGGTCTACCTACCTCGGTTCAGCCTCTCTGTCTCCACTCTTATCAAAGTAACTATAATTCCTCAACTTGATAATTGTAATACCTTCTTCACTGGTGACCTCAAATTCACTCCAACTCCCTCTGCATCAGGGCAGCCAGTGAATTCTTCCAACTGCAAATGTGATTATGCCATTATCTACTCACTTCTGAGATTTCCTTGCTCTCAGGAGAAGGGAAAGAGGGTCTTGGCCCAGCCCACAAGCCACTCATTGTGAGACCCAGCCATTCATTGCCCACCACTCCAGCCCTCATGCTCCCACCCGGCTCCCCCTCACTTCCACCTTCTCACCACCCTGGCCTTTGCAGAGCTTCTCAAAGGGGCTGTGCTCCCACCTACCTAACACCTAGATCTGCACTCCACTGTCCCTTCCTCAAGGCAACTTCCTGGATAGCCAGACCACATCAGTTCTCCCTATCACCCTTCCAAGGAGTGGTCTTGTTTTTATGTGTTTATTTGATTAATTGCTATCTAACCCCACTTGATTTTGAGCTCTTTGAGAGCAGAGGCGATTCTCATCTCTGTGCGTGTCTATGGCACAGGGATGAGAATGCTGTCTGGCACAGAGTGGTTGCTGTGATGAATATAAGTTGAATAAAAGAACAAATAGCTGCGATAGAAATGTGTGAAGACTCTGACCACCTTCCCAGCATTCTTGCACAGGAAGACTTTGCAATGACCTAAAAGCCCTGACATACAATGCACTCCTTCCCCAAGTCCCCATTTCTCTGGCATCTGCTCACCCTTCTCCCTCTAGCACACTCAGCTCTGGCTTCACTGGTGCTCTTGCTGTTCTGCAGCAGGCCAAACATGTTCCAGCCTCAGGGCCATTGCATTTGCTGCTTCTGGTGCCAGGAATTCTCTTCCTCCAAATATCCATATGACTGACTCTCTCCCCTCCTTCAGGTCTCTGTTCATATCACTCTTCCCAGTGAGGTCTTCTCTGATCTCCCTACGTAAATTCATCATCCTCCTGCAGCATTTTCAAACCCCCTACCCAATTTATTTTTCCTGATAGTCTTTATCACCTTGGGCATATTGGGCATTCCCTTATTTATATGTGTATCATCTATCTCCCGCCACTGGGATATGAGCTCCTTAAATGCAAGAATTCTGCCTGTTTTATACTCTGCTACATCGTCAATCCTTATCAGTTCCTGGCATAGTAAACCCTCAATATATGTCTGTGAACAGGTGAATTAATGAATGAATCTTGAGCCTAGAAATGACTTGGGCCTTGTGCTCAAAGATCCCTTCCCTCTTAAACCTCATGGCAAAAAAAAAAAAAAAAAAAAAAAAAAAAGCAAAAGCTTCTATCCCAACCAAGTTCTCATTTATGCAGCCCTCAAATTCCCAGCTACAAATTTATGGCAACAGCAATAACCACTATTAAATGTTAGCGATACGCCAAGTATTCTTCTAAGTGTCGTATACATGTGTAATCCTTACAGTATCACCATGAGAAAGGTAGTTACAACTTCCATTTAACAGATAAAGAAAGTGATCATCAAGGAGGTTAAGTGACTTTCCCAATGCCACACAGCTAGTAAGTGGCTAAGCTGGCCTTTGAACCCACCCAGTTTATCTCTAGAGCAGGAATGGGCAAACTATGGCTCACAGGCCAACTCCAGCTCACTACATGTTTTCATACAGCCTGCAAGCTAAGAATGGTTTGTTCATTTTTTAATGGCTGGAAAACAATATGCAACTTGATAACTGTAACAACTTTTAGGCTTTGTGGGACTGTATATAACCCACAAAGCCTAAAAGCCTTACTATAATAAATATATCATGAAGAAATTCCTGGGCACTTCCTATATGTACACAAAAGGTACAGAAAAAGAGACGTATATTTAAATGCCATTTATTGGGCTCCTCTCATACTCTCAGGAGCAGCTACCCACCTTCATGGATGTTACTCATTAAGTCATCTTACAACCTCCACCCTAGAGGCCCAGAGATAAAGTGATGTGGCCGAGGCTATATTTTAAGAGACAGAACTGGGAGTAGACTCACAGACTCACAGGGTTGGAAAGGCTTCTGAGGCTTATTTATCCCAAGCTCCTCATTTTATGGATTTGCAAAGGAAAGTAGCTGAAAGTCAGGGGCATCTGGGGTTAATGCCACAGCACCTCTCCAATCTCTTGACCAGGGCTTTACTCTCGACTAGGTTGGCTCTTTCCTCCCTGTCATTTCCCAAATCCTTCGGCGTCTCTACCAGCCCCAGCATCCAGCCTGCTTCCTCTCTGCGTCCTGACCTTCCTCCACACCCACCACTGCTGGGCCTGCGAGGACAACTCGAACTACAAATTAAGTGAAGGGGAAAACTGAATTGATATGATCTGAGCAAGGGAAGCACAAAGGCCCCAATTTCCTCTCTACATTATACAGGAAGATCTGGGC
Organism: Cebus imitator; assembly: GCF_001604975.1. Lineage (NCBI taxonomy): Eukaryota > Metazoa > Chordata > Mammalia > Primates > Cebidae > Cebus > Cebus imitator. The sequence continues at coordinate 297,974 of NW_016107378.1, read as the reverse complement.
CACGTGGGGAGCCAGCGCAGTGCCTTTTGATGTTTGCCTTCCTGCAAATAGCAAGCAGAAGGACATGAGAAGGCTTCACCTCCGCCTTGCAAACTCACAACAGCAGGTTTCCAATCATGATTAAAACAAATCCAGAGATAAAAAACGAAGAAAAGAAACAAAGAAGGAAGAGAAAGAGACGATTGTTGTTTAGAGAGCTTTCAGGACAAGGAGACCCTTTAAAATTAACTACAGGACGTGTTAAAGAGCTTACAAACACCCCCATCGCAGCCCTGGGCTGAGCTTCTAAAGGGTGTAGCAACGAGGGACTCTGAGTCTGAGTCAGGGCCCTCCCGTGGCTAAAGCTAGACCTATTCAGGAAGGGTACGCCAAGGCTTTTTATAGATGCAGTCCACCTCTCCACATCTGAGCTGGGATTTCTGAAAGCCAGGGCCAGGATGGTGCCACCATGGAGTGGAGATTCCAGCTCAATCATCGACTTCACCAGCAGGAGCAAGAGGTCTAGAAATATCCCCTGCCCAGGACAGGTATTTGTGGTTCAATGTGTGGCATGTGCCAATGCTGTGTTAGTACAGTAATGGGCAAGAAGTTATGGTGGCATTTAGGCCCTAAGAGAGGAATTCATTAATTAGTCACTCCACCTCTCTCTCTCAGTTCTCCCAATTTTTTTTTAGACAGGGTCTCACTCTGTTGCCCAAGCTGGAGTGTAGTGGTGTGATCGCGACTCACTGCAGCCTCGATCTCTCGGGCTCAAGCTGTCTGCCCACTTCAGCCTCCTGAATAGCTGGGACTACAGGTGCTTGCCACCAGGCCCAACTAAATTTTGTTCTTGTTTTTGTTTAGAGATGGGGTTTCACCATGTTGCCCAGGCTGGTCTGAAACTCCTGAACTCAAGTGATCCACCTGCCTCAGCCTCCTAATGTGTTGGGATTACAGGTGTGAGCCACCATGTCTGGCCCCCACCTAAACTTTTAATTGCAGTGAACTAGGAGGCTAATATGTAGCATCCTGAGATTTTTGTCTAAATCACCTTGGGCTGATTCTGTTACAGCGGTAGTTCTGGAACATTCAAAGGCGTCAACTAAAGATCAAAGCTCTTGTGTCTTTGCAAGGTCTTTCTATCTTTACTAACTACATTAGCCACCAAAAATTATTTAAGAACCATCAAAGAAATATACACAGACAAGAAATAGGAAAAAAAAAAACAGCTTTTTCCTTCAAGAGAGGGAAATTCAGTAAGAAGCATTGGGTCCTTCTTTTAGTTGAATCCTATATGACATGATTTTTTTTTAATCTTACCACCTCAATAACTCTATCAGCAGTATTTCACAGATGGAGGAACTAAGACTCGGAGAAGTGAATGGACTTGTCCAAGGATGATGTGTTAGGAAGTGATAGAGCCAAACATCCAGCCCAGGGCTGTCTGATTTTAAAGTCTGAGCTCTTCCAAATAATACCCACTGGTGTCCACCTTAAAATAGCCACCTGCTCCCTCACCAGCAGTGTGTGCATTTGGGTAAGCAGGGGCCTGTTGAGCCTGGCTTTTCCTTGAAAATATCAGAGTAAGTTGGACTTAGTGCCTGCCTGGACTTATACTCATCTGTGTTGTCTTCTCTGCCGGTAGTGACAAAAAGTCAGAACATGCAGGGCTCTGCTGTAGACACAGAAAAATACAAGCATGCTCTGTATTCAGGTTTATTTCCCCAGTCTGACCTTTACTCTCAACTCTCCAGACCTGTATTTCCACGTGTCCACTCAACAGCTTGGCTTGAATGGCCACTAGACATCTCCAACCCAATATGGCCAATCTACAGTCTTGATGCTTCCCCTCCAGACCTCTGCCCTGCCTTTCCCCAGGTCTTCCTTATTCCAGTAAATGGCACTGCCCCTCTTCTATTAATCTAGACAAAAGGTCTAACAGTAGCTCTTTGAGATTCAGTTCCCTCAGAAACAGACCCTGGGCAAGGCTTTGAGTGTGAGTCGTCCGTCTGAGAGGTGCTCTCAGCAAGTGGTGAGAAGTGAGAAGGTGAGATGGAAAAGAAGTGCAACCCATAAAGGGTGTGTTGTCAAGCAAGTTATCAATATGAACTACCGGAGCTTCACCCTGCTGGGAACTCTAGGAGCCAGTGCAGACCTCAAGCCTGTGGGGTGCCAGAACCGGGCTGCCTATACACCAGTTCCCATCAGTCATTGATTGAGGCTGCCCCTGGGAGATCCTCTGGCCTGCTTTGGGTACATGGGCAGAGTGGGCTCCAGCAATTAAAAGAAACCCTCAGGCAACAAAATGCACAGGCTGGCCCTTGGAAGTGGGGCCTCTAACATGATGGAGAGAGGACCTATAGATGTGTCATGCCAGTGGCTTCTGTAGAATCCCTGATCGCCACCACCCCCTTTCATACCACACAGCCACTCCACTGGAAAAACCTGTGGGTTCTGCTTGCAAAATAGATTCCAAATCTGACCACTTTTCACCACTAATTGCAGAAGACTGGTCTCCCCATCTTCCTTCCTGTTCCCCTATCACCCTTCTGTATTCAGAAGTCAGATGGATCCTTTTATCCATGACTGTGTTATTGTCTGTTCAAAAGCCACCATTGCTTCCCTCTTGGTTGGCACAAACCCACGGTCCTGAGCTTGGCCTGCAGGTCCTGCTGACTCAGCTCCTGTTTCACTCTCTGATGTCACCTCCTTCACGCTTTTCCTTGTTGACCTTGCTCCACCGGCACTGACTAATCCTCAAAAGTGCCAAGCACACTCCCATCCTGGGGCCTGTGCAGGAGCTGCTCCGCAGCCTGGCCTAAGCCTCCCCCAACATCTCCACGGCCACTTCCTCACTGCAGTTTTCTCACTTCCCTCAAGGGGAAGACCACCGGCCACTCCCACTCTCTTGCTGATGTCATTATTTTTCAGAGTTCTAGTTTCCTAAGAAAACCCCCAGTCACCACCCTTCCTTCTCTACCCTGGGTCTTTAAAGACACCAAAATAGGACAAGGAATGAGGACAGGACTGAGCTGCTTACATCCAGTTTATTCCTCCTAGAACCCATATCAATCAGCCAAGTCACCCCATCTCCCTTGTGGTAGAGTAAGGTAAGGGGACTAGAGACATGGAGCTCCTCGGGATGCCCCTGTACATGGAGGGAGGAAATCCACAATGGTGTGGTGAAATCCACAATGCTTCTTACACCTGTTGTTATATTATGATAAATCTATTGTATGGATGCATCCCTCATGTACCTTTTACTGATTCTGTGTGCCTACCCCCAGCCTCTACCACATTTTGCTTCTTCTCCTTCTTTTTCTTTCTTTTTTTTTTTTTTTGAAATGGAGTTTCGCTCTTGTTGCCCAGGCTGAGTGCAGTGACACGGTCTCAGCTCACTGCAACCTCCGCCACCCAGGTTCAAGTGATTCTTCTGTCTCAGCCTCCCAAGTAGCTGGGATTACAGACTTGCACCACCAGACCTGGCTGATTTTTGTATTTTTAGTAAAGATGGAGTTTCACTATGTTGACCAGGCTGGTCTTGAACTCCTGACCTCAGGTGATCCACCTGCCTCTGCCTCTCAAAGTGCTGTCATTACAGGCGTGAGCCACCACACCTGGCCCTACGTGTTTTCCTTCTAAAAGATTCACACCTGCGTCTTCCTTGAACCTCTGTAGCTGCCTTGTCCCCATGGCATGCAGAGAGGAAGAAAAATACCCACAATTTACTACCTGACACCCGTCCAGCCTGTAGCCAATGGACGTGGGAGTGTAAAAGCCCGGCACCCCTGCTTCAAAGATAGACAGACCCTGAGATCTAATTTATACCCCAGAGCTCCCCACAGGACCAAGCAGAGGTTGGAACCTCACGTGAAGCAGTACCTTTGCTGGCTTCTTCCCCCACTCTTGCCCTGCTTCCCTATGCCCTTACAGATGTCTCCTGGGAGCTCTTTCTTAATAAATTACCTGCACTGCAACCCTTGTCTCGGCATCTTCTTCTGGGAACATAAGACCTAAGGCACTCACTGTTTGTTGTTTGTTTATTTCATTTCCCCTACTAGAATATAAGCTCCCAAGGGCAGGAGTTTTTCTGTTTTGTTCAGTTTTGTATTCTCAGCAACAAGAACAGTGCCTTGTATACAGAAGGGGCTCAATAAATACGTATTGAGTGGATGCGTGAATTTGTGAATGTATGTCAATTGACAGAAATATACCATGAACACTCCTAAAGAAGGCTATCCCTGTTCTGTTTTATGGTCTGCTATGTCCCTCATGCCTAGAATTATTTGCAGCACAAAGTAGATGCTCAATGAATATTTATTGACCAACTCCCGTAGCCCCTGTCTGCTCTATTTTAGCAACTGCTTTAGGAAAACAGCTAATATGTCTGACCCCTGCCTGGCTTCTCCCCACCTCCCTCTCAGGCCTTGGCACATAGCAGGTCCTCAGCCTGAGATGGCTGCATTGCAGTTTCAGGACCTACTGAGTGGAGGAAGTGCTAGGGCTTAGAAAACAGGAGCGATAGACCCTATTAAGATGGGGGAGAGACCTCTGGAAGACAGCAACAGCCTAAGCTGGCAGGGAGAAGCGTCTGGGCGCAGCTGGGTCATTGGAAGCCACTAGGAGAATTTGAGATCCCTGGGTGAGGTGGGCTTGGGAGGGGTAAATTTCTGGGACAATATTAGATCCAGAGAATGGGGAGCCCCTGGAGGAGGGCAGAACAGAGGGGGAAAGGTGATGCCACTGGTGAGTGTTAGGGCCAGCTGGGCAGGAGAATATTTGTGGAGGAGTAGTTGAGCATCCTGGTAAGCAGAAGCTTATGGGGAGTAATGGGCAAATGGGGAGGGGAAACTTCTAGGGAAATCTTGGGGCTTTGTTGACAGTGGAGGCTTTGGGAAAAGTACTAAGTTTCAAAGGTATTAACACCAAAAAATGTCGGATAAGGGCAAAGTAAAAAATAAATCAAGTCTGCGCTCTCTCTGTCTCTGTCTCTGTCTCTGTCTCTCTCTCGCTCTCTCTCTCTCTCTCTCTCTCTCCCTCTCTGTCTCTCTTTTCCTCTCTCTCTCTCCCTTTGCCTCTGTCTCTGTCTCTCTTTCTCTCTCTCTTGTTCTCTCTCTCACCTTTCTCTCATATTTTTTTCTCTTTGGAGTTGACAAATCACTGTCAGTCAGTGATATTCTCCCTTAAGAAATCTATCTGACACAGAACACAAGGCATGATGTTTATTCATGGACCAGCCAGATTGAATTAAGGTTTGATTTCAGTTTAGAATTTGCTGCAAGAAATGGGACCCCCCAAAATAGCAGTGGCTTCAGCAAAACAGAGCTTTACTTCTCCCTAGTGGGATCTTAAGGCCTGTGGTCTGGGTTTGGAGTGGCTCTCCTCAGGTGTGGGAACCCTGTGCCCTCTGCCTTGCCACTCAGCATCATTGCTGCATTTCTCAAGGTGGCTGCTGGAGCACCAGCCTTTATGGGCAGTTCCAGCCTGCAGGAAGGAGGAAAGTGGAAAGAAAGGTGCCTCCCCCTAGTAAGGGCACTCCCCAGAAGTTGCACACACCACTTCCACATATGCCCATTGAGCAGAATATGGTCAAGTCACGTGATCACATCTAGCTGCCAGAGAAGCTTGGGGCAATGTAGTGCTTATTCCAGGCAGGCAAGGATCCACTTAAAAGTTAAGGGTGTTTCTTATGAAGGAAGAACTGAAAATACCTATTAAGGGACAGCAAGCACACAGATTGAGGAAGCCAACCAGGAAGGTCAGGAGCCTCAGAGAGTCCCTCGAGAGTTGAGCTTACACAGTGTCTTGGTATTTACCACTACATAACAGCTTACCCTCCAATTTGGCAGCCTGAAACAGCAAACACTTTATCTTGGGCAGTTTTTGAGGTCAGGAGTCTAGATGCAGCATAGCTGGGTGGCACTGGCTCTCTAACAAGGCTGCATTCAAGCTGCATTCAAGCTGTCTGCTGGAGCTGAAGTCATCTTAACCTCAACTGGGGCTAGAAAATCCACTTCCAAACTGACTTCACAGGGTTGTTGCTGGAGGCTTCAGTTCCTTGTCTTGTGGGTCTCTCCATTGGGCTCCTCACAACATAGTTTGCTTTCCCCAGAGCAAGAGACCCAAGGGAGAGGAGGAAAGGAGGAGGGGGGCAGACAGAGAGAGAAAGGGGGTGAGAGAAAGAGAGGGAGAGAGAGAGAGAGAGAGAGAGAGAGAGAGAGAGAGATAGACCATCCAAGATGGAAGCCACAGTCTTTTCTAACCCATTCTCAGAAGAGACACATCCTCCCACCTGTTTTCTTTTGGGTAACAGCGCCCAACCCTGGTACAATGTGGAAGAGGATATGAATCCCAGGAGGCAGATGACTGTGGGCATCTTGGAGGCTGACTACCAACCATGGGTAGGTAAATGAGTGCTAGGGGTTAGGAGATCGTATATCGGTAGAGAGAGTTCCTTGAGCTAGGAAGACTAGGCACAGGCTCAGGAAGGCTAGCTGAGTCTAAAGAGAAGTGATCAAGTGTTAAGGAGTATGTCTCAGTCTTTTTGAGCTGCCATAACAAAATGTCGTAGACTTAAAAATGGCAGAAACTGGTTCCTCACAGTTCTGGAGGCTAGGAAGTCCAAGATCAAGGTGCTAGCAGGCTTGGTGTCTGGCAAGGGCCCATTCCTCATAGGTGGTACCTTCTTGCCGAGTACTCAACATGACGGAAGGGGTGAATGAGCTCAATGGGGCCTCTTTTATAAGGTTACTAATTCCATCTATAAGGGCTCTGCCCTTATGACCTGGTCACCTCCCAAAGGCCTCACCTCCTCATGTCATCACATTGGGGATGAGGTTCCAACGTATGAGTTTTTGGTGAAAGGAGACAAACATTTAGACCTTAGCAAAGTACAACAAAATGTTGCTTTCTGATATTCACCTAATTGCCCCAAAGGGAAAAACCTTTCTACCAATTCAAGGAGGGAGACAGTTTTACTAGCATGTAATAATCAGCACTGTTACCCACAGCTCAAGCCACCCCAGACACAAAGCCAAGAACATTAAATGGATAGATGTCCTGGCAAAGTGTGGCACAGGGCACAATCAGAGAAGTGAGCACACAAAGAGCTTCATCAGCTACTCATAGACCCTGCTTGTCTTTTGAAGTGATGAATACACACAACCTGGCCATTCCAGAGCTAACAAGACCCCTCTGGCCCATTACCTGAAACTGGGGACTCAATACCATGCAGATGGCCTGAGTCCATTACAAAGGCAATTAAATGCCCAACTCCATAGCCAGGTGCCAACATGTAGGCCTTTGTGCATATACTTCTTTCAGGAGGGGAAGAATCTTTAATCTTATTTTCTCTCAAGCCTAGGATTACCTGGGAAGCCAGCTTCAGTGACTAGAACACAGAGGCTAATTTGTATGACCATTGCCCACAAGTAGGTGGGGGCGATGATGGCTAAAAGAAACCACATTGCTAGAGACAGCCTGCCATTGAATTGGATCTTAATATTCTAGTCCATGAACCAGCGGTTGCACCAGAGCTTGGTTTAAAAAAAAAGGCAGGAAAAACCCACACACATTCTTTCAATTTCTAAAGGGAAATTTGACTCGGGCTGTAGAACAAAGGACGAAGAAATAGAAGTAAAAGAAAATCAAAGAAAAAGTGATTTGGATTCAAGGGGATCAGATGTTTCATTTATTGCAGGTTGGAGACCTTCAATCAGTCAAATGAAAGGAACATTTGTATTAAAATACCAACGAGGCAGAGAGAAAGCCTTGATCGGGTGCAGGAGGGTTAAGTTACAGCAATCGTGCTGAGAGATATGAACCCACCTTCGAGATTATCTGTTCCCCATATTGAAGGTTTTCTGTGTTACAAACCTGAGATGAAAGATGGTTGTTTTGACGTCTGGGTCTGGAAGCCAGACGCTAAAATTAGCAGCATTCTTGACGTGTGCGCTGCAGGAACATAGAGCCCAGGATGGGGTGAAAATGTACCTGCTTTATTAAGAGGAAATGATGTTAATACAACACTAAGTGCCTAAGTCACCTGTGCAGGCAGGGTGTGGCTGAGGATTATGAAAACACCTTCTGCCAGGCGAGAAGGGGCAGAGAAGGCGCACCACACTGGGAATCGGAGACCAGAGGTATAGCCTCTCCTCTGACCTTGGGATAGTAGCTCCATGATGGCTGGGACTTGGTCTTTCTGGTTCACAGTGCCAGGCATATAGGAGGTGTTCGATAGATGTCAAAAAAATGCATGAATGAATAAATGAATAGGACCTTGGGCCTCTTTGGACCCAAGTCTTACAAAATAAGGAGGTGGGACTAACTGTGGATTTCTCCAGTGGGATGAATACCACTGATGGCTGGGAATAGCACATGGATGGGTTTGGGTGATACACAAAGACAGGGTATTAAACAGTACTAACTCAGAGAGAGAAAGGTATCGCTTTTGAACTCTTTTTTTAATTATTATACTTTAAGTTCTGGGGTACATGTGCAGGTCATGCAGGATTTACACATGCCATGGTGGTTTGCTGCATCCACCCCCCATCACCTACGTTAGGTATTTCTCCTAATGTCATCCCTTCCCAATCCCCCACCCCCTGCTATATCCCTTCCCTAGTCCTCCCAGCCCCCCAACACACCCCAGTGTGTGGTGTTCCCCTCCCTCACATTGTTCAACACCCACTTATGAGTGAGAACATGCGGTGTTTGGTTTTCTGTTCTTTTGTCAGTTTGCCGAGATTGATGGTTTCCAGATTCATCCATGTCCCCGCAAAGGACATGAACTCATCCTTTTTTTATGGCTGCATAGTATTCCATGGTGTACATGTACCACATTTTCTTTATCCAGTCTATCATCGGTGGGCATTTGGGTTGGTTCCAAGTCTTTGCTATTGTGAATAGTGACACAATGAACATATGTGTGTGTATCTTTATAAGAGGATGATTTATAATCCTTTGGGTATATACCCAGTAATGGGATTGCTGGGTCAAATTGTATTTCTATTTCTAGATCCTTGAAGAATCGCCACACTGTCTTCCACAATGGTTGAACTAATTTACACTCCCACCAACAGTGTAAAAGTGTTCCTATTTCTCTACATCCTCTTCAGCATCTGCTGTCTCCAGATTTGTTAATGATCACCATTCTAACTGGTGTTGAGACATCATCTCATGCTTTTGAACTCCTTCTAGCCTCTGATTCTCTCTAAGAGAAAGTCTCAATCAATTACAAATATCTCTTTAACATCTCTGCAATGTTTTCAACCCTCTCTTCATAATGATAAGAGGGGGAGGCCCAGCCTCACATTCTTAGCAGGTAACAGCATCCAACTCCATTTTATAACCTGATTTCTTTCCTTTGTACTTACTTTCACAGTTGCCTTTCTATTTAGGGCAAGGGACGGTGGTTTTTCCATGGCAGAACTGATCTTTTTAAGTTTTCTTTGTCAGACAAATGTTTCTAAGTAAACACGAATTGATGTTTCCACCATTAAGGAAATAACAGCTCCAGTGGGATGCAGAGATGGAAAATATCATGATGATGAGACACGGTTTGGAAAAAAAAGGAAAACTGTCCCAGCTGACCTTGAAGGGCCCTTCTGGAAACATTAAGCATCCAAAGTCTAGGACTCCACTCTTCTGGTTTGTGTAGAGCAAATCCAGCAGTCTCCAGCAAAGAGGTAACTACAATCCAAACCTTTGGAAGATGAACTTATTCATTTATCCATTTATTCATTCTTTCAAAGTCTTTATCAAGAGCATATTATATGCACACTGCTGTTTCAGGCACTGTGATAGTAATGAAAGAAAAATGGGGGAAAAAATCCCTGCCCTCATGGAGTTTCTGGTTTAGTGGTTTGAGGCAGGATAGGGAACAGGGCAGGTAAATGAAGCACTTAGGATGTGTAATGTAAGGAGGCACCTGCCCTCAGGGTTGTGGATGACCTTGATCTGACTTGAGGAGAGTTCCCCACCCTGACTATAACCTGGCATGCTGTCATCATTCTGGGGGCCACAAATCCTGTCCCCAGAGTGTCTGGTATAATTGATCTTTGGTGAGCCCGCCCCCAGACTAGTATTTGGGGAGAGCAACACAGATTACTCCCATGCATATCCAGGATTGAAAACCACTGACATGGACCAAGAAACCCTCAAAATATTTGATTTGGCACCTCTCAAAGGCATCAGCCTTCTTAGCCACTAAATCAATCATTATTTACCAAATAAATTAACTAGTGAATGAGTCTGTATGTTGTCACTCACCATAATGTCCTCTGCCCCCTCACTAGGTGTCAGGTGCTATCATTCACTTTTTTTTTTTTCTTGAAATAAATTCTCATTCTTTCACCCATGCTGGAGAGCAGTGGCTCAATCTCGGCTCACTGCAACCTCTGCCTCCCAGGTTCAAGCGATTCTCATGTCTTAGCCTCCCAATAGCTGGGATTACAGGCATGTCCCACCACGCCCAGCTAATTTTTGTATTTTTAGTAGAGATGGGGTTTCACCGTGTTGGCCAGGCTGGTCCCAAACTCCTGACTTCAAGTGATCCACCCATCTCAGCCATCCGAAGTGTTGGAATTACAGGCATGAGCCACCACGCCTGGCCTCATTCATTCTTTACACTTCTTGTTTCAATCATTACAATCACTTACAAGGATAGGTATTACTATCATCATCACTGCCTTTTGCAGATGAGGAAACTGAAGGAAAGAGAGGTTAAGGAGCTTAACCCCAGCCCAACACAGCTAACTTTACCCAAGCTAACTTAGTCAAAGAAAACCCAGAAAGGCCATGTTCCTAACCACTGTGCCCTGCTGCTTCTCTAAGGGATGAGTCTCAATGCCTGGGGACTTGGGCACAGGAGTCACAGGAAAGAGGGTGCATGCAAAAATGAGTGTAGTAAGGCATCCTTTGCACCTTAAAGACAGCACATAGGAATACTTGTCCTTCCACCAAAAAATGTGTCCCTTCTCATTCTTCTCCAGTCATGAGGCTCGTTCTAGGTTCATTCTGCTTCCATGTCTGTTGAAACTACAGCCATACAACTGTGGTCCTCTGTATAAGGAAAAAATAACAGGGCAAGCACGATATTACATAATAACACATCCCCTGGTATTGGGGAAGTCTTGGGGCATGGTGGGGAGTGTGGCAATTTGGAAAGAGGAGCCTGTCCAATGTTTCCAGATCTCCTGACTTATCAAAAGAAACAAAAACTTAGATTTAGTTGTGATATCTTCAAATTTCCATGGAGCTCTAATTTTATAAATAACTGCATAGGCTAAATACATGTTTTGGAAACCCTGAGCATGAAGTCTTCTGGAAATGGCCAAGCTGGAGAAAAGGTCCTAGGAATCTGCTCTAAGATCATTTTGTGATCTAGGACAAACTCTCGGGTTTCTCTGTGCCATGAATCTAAAGCTGCAAGAAGGATATGAAAAATATTAATTTTTCATTCTTCAACTTTTAGCAACAACTTCTATATATTAAACACTGTGCCAGATGGGGGATTTAAGGATTAAATCAATATGCTTATCATTGAGTGATGGAGATGCTGGACTGTGAAGTCTAGGTCCACAGGGTAAGAGCAGCTGTGAAATAAGAAAAGGGAGCACAGGGGAAGGCCGGTAGTTCTGCCTGGAAAAGATGATGCTTCAACCAGAGCTTGAAGGCTCAATGTTACTCTCCCAGGCAGCAAAGGCAGAACAAAAGTGACTTTTCCTTGTTTCCAAAGTGTTCTGTAGGCCAATACAACATGAATCTTTTATGAGTTTGGAAAACATGCATAAACTCCCATAAATTGAAGAGTGAGCAAACTCATCCTACAACCCCCAAAACCATCTTTGTCTCACATATTAATTAGAGGATGAGTATCCCAAATCCAAACATCTAAAATCAGAAGTTTTTTGAGCACTGACCTGATGCTCAATGGAAATGCTCATCGGAGTATTTCAGATTTTCAGATTTAGGATGCTCAACTGGTAAGCCTAATGCAAATATTTCAAAATCCAAAAAAGACTGAAATTCAAAGCACTTCGGGTCTCCAGCATTTTAGATAAGGGATACTCAACCTGTAATTATCTAGGTGTAAAACCAGGCTTGTTGGATTTTGGACTTTTCCCCAGAGCTATTTTCCCCTCCTCTGTCTTCCTGGAGTCACCAGCATCCAGGCCAGGTTACACATTTTGGTGCTGCCTCTAGCTCTACCCTTTTCCTCTCCCTGCATATGTGACCCAGGGAAGGGTCCCTCTCTTGGCACTGACTTGCTGGCCCCCCAGCCATGCCTCTGCCAATCAGACTTTGGTCTCCTGCATGGACTCTTGCTGTTGTTTTCTCTCGGCTCCTCCTGTCTCTCGTCTCTCCTCCAGTCAATCCAATGCTCTTTCCAAAACTCAGATCTGACCACATTGCTCTCTGGTTTAAACCTCCAGTGGCTCCCACTGACATCAGATCTAAGCCAGCAGTGGAGCATGGCATTCGCACTCTGGGCCCTGCCTACCCTTCTTCACCATTCCTCCTTTTGCCAACACTCCCCTGAAACCTGCACTCGCGGGCACACTAAATTCCTACTCATCACACACTCCCTTAACATGCCTGGCATATCCCTAGCTCTGTGGCCTGCTACGGGTTCTTTTCTCATCTTTACATTACTTTCCTGCCATTTTTAGTCATAGAACCATGGCCATGCCAAGTATTCCCTCCTCTGGAAAACTCCTCTTTCTATTGTCCCCTGCTGTCCCCCATCTCCCCCACTCTGGGGCACAGCAGGCTAGAGATAGGAGAGGAGAAGGAAAATGAGGAAGGCAGGTGGGGTCTTGAAAGAGAAGGAAAAGCCTTTTGAAAAAGCCACTTTTGCAAAAGCCTCCACCCCAACCCAGCAGAACCCTTTCACCAAGCGTGAAGACCCACCCTCAGAAAGAGAAAGCAATTTCACAAGTTGGAAAAAGGCCCATGGCAGAAGAAAAGGAAAAGCCATCAGTTGGCAGTAGGTGCTTCAGAGATCCAGCAGGAAAGCCTGATCAAATGGGAGATTGGGACATTTCTGGGAAGTATATGGGCCCCAGCCCTCCCTGGCTGATAGTCCTTTCTGAGGAGCAGGGCAGCCAGCTCTCCAAAAGGCTCAGGCATCCACGCATCAGGCCCTTGTTCCCAGCCAACAAGAGCAGGAAGGTTGACTGTTCTAGGGCAGAGCAGGCTCATGGGTGTTTCTGCATCACTCACCTGACAGGACAACATTTCCAACAGGGGCATCTTCTTTTCTGCCTTCGGCAACCATTTTCTGTTAATGCAAGGTCTCAAACTCAAACACCTGGGCCAGGCAAGTGACAAGAGAGAATAATGTCGTCTAGTAGGGACTGGGAGGAGCAGACTGTGCCCATGACAAACAGGCACACCCTCTCCTGGGCTTCAGATGACTGCCATCAGATCCGCTGACTTTTCTAGAAATGTCAGATATTGCAGCTTTTACAGGAAGTCCACTGTTATTAGAACATTTGCTCAATTTTCTTTCTTTTTTTGAGTTTCAGTCTTGTTGCCCAGGCTGGAGTGCAATGGTGCAATCTTGGCTCACTGCAACCTCTGCTTCCCAGGTTCAGGTGATTCTCCTGCCTCAGCCTTTTGAGTAGCTGGGAATACAGGTGTCCACCACCATGCCCAGCTATTTTTTGTATTTTTAGTAGAGACGGGGTTTCATCATGTTGACCAGGCTTGTCTCAAACTCCTGATCTCAGGTGATCTGTCCATCTTGGCCTCCCAAAGTGCTGGGATTACAGGTATGAGCCACCATGCCTGGCTCGTTTGCTCGGTTTTCAAAAACATGGTACAGTGCGAAAGAAACAAGGCCACCAGTGCCTGAACGCTGATGTATAGGTTCAGATTAACCTCATTAACTTGGAGCAAATAAATATGGTCCTTAAGTCTGCATGACTCCATCTCTTAGGTCAATAATGGATAATCTGCCATTCAGTTGGATGTTTCTGACTATGTAGATATTTGACTCTGCAGAAACTAAGTTTCAGTACGCAAGAATTTCCACAAATATTTCTCTGTGCATTGCCTGCTTATTGCCCCTGGCAGTGAAAGCAGTGTCCATATTATTATTATTGTTTTAATTTCAAGACAAGAAGAGTTCTTAGACATCAGTTAACCTTGTCTCAATGCCACAATTTTGCAGTTCCGAAAACTGAGGCCCAGGGAGGGGACATGCTTGTTCGGGTACACAGCACAAGTTGAAAATTCCATCAGCACCTCAGGGATTTTACGGATCATGCACACCCACACAAGCCTGGGTTTGTGTTTTCCTCTGTCCTCAAGAAAAAGCCCACCAGGTTGCCAGATGTGCCGAGCTCAAGGGAGTCCAAGTAAGTGAAGTAAGTGGTTTGCCAGCGATGAGAAGCAGGCCCAGTCTGGGGTGTAATCTGGCCTTCCCATCAGCCTCGTCTCTCCGCCTACAGGAGAAAAGATGTTGGCGTGGAGGAAACTGATGTACAGTCACATGCCACAGGAATCATGTCCTTTTGCAGACTCAGGCCACCTCCTCTCCCACTCTTCAGTTCATGTGAAGCCTCAGAACCCTGGAGCCCATGTGTGAGGGAGAAGCATCTACCTTGGCTGAGTCCTGTCCTTTTCCCTCTTCCTTCCATTTCTTGTGGTTTCCCCTTTCCCTGAGGCCTCTGTGGAAAGTAGGTGCTTGACACATGCATTTCTGCTTTGTGTGGCATTTCTGCTTTCTTGTATTTCTTTACAGAAACTGCAGAAGAGAGGGCAGTGCTTACCTCAAAGGTATGAGGTTCTAATGGTGAAATTACAGTTTGCTTGGCCATGAGGGACCGCCCAGTCGATGTCAGATGACAGCTTTTGAGGGACCCCTTTCTCCAGCTCCTGGGAAGCTTCCCCTGAAGCTCAAGGTGACTCGTCTCCCTGGGCTCCCCTGCCTACCTCATCCTATTTATTGTCATATCAGAGCAGACCTTGGCTACAAATTCCCTATTTTCACTTTTAAAACTACATGAATACATATGTATGTCTGTGTGTTTGTATGATGGGGGTGAGAGAAGGGGAGAAGAGGGGATGAGAGCGGAGAAGAGGGGAAAGGAGGGGAGGGGAAGTGAGGGAAGGTGAGGAAAGAGGAGGGAAAAGGAAGAGAGGGCAGGGGAGGGGAGCCGAGGGGAGGGGGACAGAGATGAGTGGGAGGAGAGAGGAGGGAGGGGAGGGGAAGAGTGAAGAGCCTGCTATGTGTTCAAATCCTCCCAACAATCAAGCGTCCCGTGAAGCCGGTCTTGTTTGTCCCCATTTTCCAGATGAGGACCCAGAGGCTCCCCTTGTCGTCTCCACTGCTTGCTTTCACTTCCTTCCTCTGTCCATGCCTCCTTTCCTGCCTGAACATCATCTTCATTCCCAAAGTTGGAGTTGGTCCCATGTCCTGGTGGCACATTGCCGGCGCATGGATGTGGACTGCAAGCCTGCAGTGCCTCTCACCATGGGGCTGCATGCAGTGGAGTTTGTGCCTGGATGGACATCTGGACTTGGGACATTTATGGGGGCCCACTAATGCTGCCAACGGCTCTTTCTATGGGTAGTTGAAGCCATGGAACAGAATACTACTGTGGTCAAGCACCCTGGAGACAGGCAGAGCAGGGGCGCCTGGCTGGCTGTGCATCCAATAAATGGGGCAGTACTAACTAGTCCTAGTACTAGTACTTACCTCACAGAATTATTGCAAGGATGAGCTGAGATAATGGGGTGTTTCCAGAGGTGAAGGCACCACGGGTAGTAATGAAAATCATTTGAAATAATGCACAGACAAGGCATTAATAGCACTGACTCAAACAGTAAGTGTATTATGTCCTTTTTAGCTCCCTTTGAATTCTCCTAATTACATCAAGAAAGCCTCCAGTCGATGCTATCGTGCCTTTAACACCTAACAAGTATGAATTATTTTTGTTGTTTTGTTCTCTGTGTTTTAACAAAGAGAGTGAAGACTTCGTGCTCAGAGTCCCACTGCAGGCAACAGTATCTAGGTAGAACTTAATACATATTTTCTTTTTTATTGGAATAATTTTCATGGTTAGTGGTTTTCTATTCACAGAAATAGTATAAAATTTTCTGTGTAAGTATATGGATTTAAGTTTTAAAGGCAGGTCCATTTAAAAGGGAAAACAGCATTAAGTAGATAATAGCGTCAGTAACATTCAAATATGTCCAAAATTATAAAAGAAGCCCACCCACAGTGATGAAACTTACAGAATCATTGCGATAATCCACGTCAAGAGGTCAGCACAGTGACTATTATTACTATCCTGGTGTCAACTCAAGAGTTTCCACATCTAAAATGGAGGGGATAAACTGTGTAGTCTGGGCCCTTCCAACTCTGAGGATCCGGTATTCCTTGTTTATTTGGTCTCATTTTCCTCTGTCAGGTTCAAAGGCAGATTCTCTAATGAGAAGTGATCTTCATCAAATGCAGTCTTGGGCTACTCCTAAGGAATCCTGTCACTCTGGAAGTTGTTCGATGCAAAATATCCCTGGGGTCAGACAAATCAACTTATGCTTCCTGAGTCTCAGTTCCTTATCTGCAAAATGCTGTGCCTGATAGCACTAACCTCCGGGTTCTGTAGATTTCATAAGATTATGTAATGTTGCACAAAATGTGGAAAAGTGACCATGAGATATACATCAATGTTCAGACAAGGCATTGAGTAATACTGCCTCATATAGCAAGTTTCCCTATTACCTCAGTGAGAAAGCCACCATCTGGTACTAATAGTGCCTAAATGCTTTTCTTACACCTGCCAAATAACCCTTTAATCAGGTAGAGAGCAAGGCCTCAAGGCCTTAGGCTCTTGGCAGACAGTAAGGCCTAACTGGGATACTAGAGATAGGCCTAGAGGAATATGAATAATGTATCCCCATGTTAGCCCTGGGAACAGAACAGGAGCCAAGGGACAGAAGCATTTGAGCTGACCCCTGAAGAGACAGAAAGTTTTCTCTAGGCAAAACATACCTAGAAAGATGTCCCAGGCATCAGGAAAAGCAATCACTTAGAATCAGGAGGCCTTAGCCAGGTTTGTGCTACAGAGCCCTCCAGGGAGGTCTAAGGACACCCGCTCCCTGCCACTGCCGCCCACTTATGAAATAACGTGGGCTTTAAAATGTGAGATGAAAATATTTGCATTGTTCTTGTTGATTTTTAAAATTATGATAAAATATACATGGATAAAACATATGATTTTAACTATTTTTAAGTGTACAGCTCAGTGGCATTAAGTATTCACAGTATTGTACCGCCACCACCATATCATCTCCAGGACTTTGTTTATCTTCCCAAATTGGAAGTCTACACCCATTAACAATATCACTCACTATTTCTTCCTTTCCCATCTTGGGGCAACCGTCACTCTACTTCCTGTGTGTGAATTTGACTGCTCTACCTACCCCAAGTGAGTGGATCATATAGTATTTGTCCATTTTTATTTATCCTATGTATCCTGAGTCAGGCTTACTTCACCTAGCATAAAGTCTTCACGGCTCCTTCCAGGATAATGTTATTGCATGCACAGAACTTAAAAAACAGCATAACAAAAAAAAAATTATATTAAATAATGGTTATCTAAATAATTATTTAAATTGATATAATAATATATGGGCTCTTATTAACCATGACATAAGAAGATACAAAGGTGGATCTACTCATCACTATAATTTCCAGATAGCAATGAGTCTATTTCAAGATCTCCTGTAATAACTGTAATGAGATATGAAAATATCTGTGATAGCTACTGATGACAAAGTCACAAAGTCCCATGTAGCATTGATACAATTTTGGTTTGTTGCCTGCATTTAGAGTTGAAGGGTATGCTAACTTTCAGTCAGAAGTTAACAAAAATAAAAAATAAAGCTTTTTCCCATCCAAGCTCACAGATGAAGATTTTTCTTCCATGGACTCCCTAGAGGGCTTCTGTTCCATGGAACCCAGGTTAATAATCTTCACCCCATGGAAGGAGTATTTTTATTCTTCACCAGTTTTCTTACTTCTTGGTCCAGAGGTGAGGCAAAGGTCAGAGCCTCACAGCTTCTAACTGGCCCCAGAAGCCAACCCATTGGCATGGACAGTGGACTAGGTTTTGGACACCAAACATCTTTCATTAACCCCCACCCACCAGCCCAGGTATTGTGTTTGAAAAGCAGTCTTGACAGGGAGTGATTAAAATAGAAGATAAGCCCGTTTCACTCCAAAAGCTGTTCCATTTGGCCTCATGGTTCATTTGTATTTGTTGTGCAACACCAACAAAAAAAGTGCACTCAGATGCAGATGCAGGGATGGCCCGAAATGCAGGAGACACTCCACTTGTCTGGACAGCAATGTTCTAAACAACAGAGGAGACATACTGCCCTGTTCATAGTAGTTGCTTAATTTTTCTCACCTGAAAACAGACTATGGATTTCCAACCTTTAATTAAGATGCAGTTTTCTTTTCAAAAGCAACGTGTTCTAATAAATACCAGCTGAGCTGGGATAGAGGTGCTGCAGAAATTACAACTGCAGCTGAAAAGCCATGGGACTTGCAGCAGGCTAACCATGAAGACCTTCAGGAAAGGAATAGTTTCCATGTGCTTTGGAGATGAGGACACGCCTCGTGGACTGTGCTCCTTGGCTTCAAAGCCAAGCCACAGCGCCAGTGCTGTGGGTTCTGCCTTCTTGTACAGAGAGAGGACAGAAAGAGGCAGAAAGACAGTAAGGCAGGGTATTGGTCTAAATGACCTCTGCCTTGAAGTTCTGTGACATTATAATCAAGGAGGTACTCAGAGAAAGGTGAGAAGTGTTCTTACTACAACTGAGACCATTGGCTTTGCAAAAGGGAGTTCTTAGAAAAGAAAATGTTTCTGCAGATTGAAATGTCTTGGTGTCTCTGTGGCCCTCCCTCTACACTTAGTGTTGCCAGATAAAACACGAGATGTCCAGTTAAATTTGAACATCAGATTAATAATGAATAATTTTTAGTGTAAGTATATCCCATGCAATAAGCTAAAAATATACAAAAGAATTATTTGCTGTTTATCTGAAATTCAAATTTAACTGAGTGTTCTGTATTTTTATTTACTAAATCTGCCAACTATACTCCCACACAAACCAGAGCTTTCCTCCAGGTCCACTTTCCTCTGGTTCTCTGTAAAGAAGTGCCAGGCCAGCTTGGCACAAACTATGGTCATCTGAGACAGTCAGCATAATGGTTAAGAACAACAACTTTGGAGTCTTAAAGACTTAAAGTAGCTTTCTACTCAAGCATGTCACTTTTTGATGGGTTGATCTCGAGAAGGTTTCTTGGCCTCCCAGGGCCTCAGCTTTGGCCTCTGCTGAATGGGGAGAATGAAAATCTGGGCTGATGTTCAGCCATATCCAACAGTACAAAATCCATACCAGTAGTTTAAAAATTAAAGCATTGCCCAGTCTAGTTGGCAAATACCTTCCCAATCTCCCTTTCATTGTGCCAGACACCCTGGCTCCTCCCCACCACTTTTCCCATCTAGCAACGAATACCTTGCACAGCCAGAGGCCTCCAGGACCCTGTTCTAATGTTTTACTCAGTGTTCTTTCTGACTGGCAAGTATCTGTGGCTTATTGATAGTTAAATAAATTGACAACCACTCCTGTTAGGAATACCCACCTCAAAGGTTGTTGTAAGGTGTAGGTGAAATAATGTGAAAGAACTGTGGATACAGGGTCTGACCCAGGGATCTCACACACACACACAAAATGAACGAATGAATGAATGAATGAATCCCTGTGCTACTCATAAGGAAGAGACTTCACTTTGTTTTTTGCGCACATGACAAATCATTCTCTCTCTCTTTCTCTTCCCACCCCCCCTTCTTGCTCTCCCTTTGTCTCTTTCAATGGGTTATAACCATTAATTATACAGGCTTTAATATATCTTAAAGATCATTCAACTTCCAGTTCAGTTTCTTCCTCTTTACATGGAGGAAAACTGAGATCAGGCATAATTTACTGACTTACCTATCTAAACAAGACCAACTTTATGCATTGTTGGTTTGAGGGATTGTGGGAAAGATCTTTTGCTCAAAAACATTTCTTTCATCCAACTGCCACAAAGCCTGAAATTTCACCATTAGCGTTTTAGTCATCCTTTAAAATTGAACTAACACTTATGCTTATCAAGGTATTTCTCAAAGCTCATTCTCTTTAAGCTAGAAATGACCCAGGGTCACCCTGAGAACCTCAAGCACTGGGCTGGGGGGGTGGTAAAAAAGAGATTCTGAAAGAAGTTGAAAGGAGATCTGGGACGTGCCAAAGACACACACATCCAACTTTAAAACTGTGTGACAGGCTGACTGTGCATTAGATTGTCCCACTGGGGCAGTTGTGCATTTGTGCTGTTGCATAATACAGAAGGACAAAAAGCATAAATACTAACTGATCACTTCACTCAAAAGAACTTCTCACAAGGAAGTCAGACCCCTTGATGCTGCCTTACGCTTAGGCAATGCCAGAAGTCATTTTTATATTGTTGGTCAAGGGTTTTTCAACTGGATGCCTGAAAATGTTTTTCACAGATCTACAAAGCGTGGATCATACAACAAAGCCTCAAAATATACAGGGGCAAAAATGTAGCTGGGATCGTATCTACTCATATATACAAATTGCTTCCACCACTGGGTTACTGCTAACTGCTGGAGTCCAGCATCCCCTGTATTAAGATGTATCTTTATCTGCTGACAGTTGAATTTGATCCACCTGCACATCATTTTCAGGGCAGGTGTTGGGAGCTAACCAGTTGCTGGTATAGGCTAGTCTGTTTTCCCCAAAACACAATATTGTCATGCACTGTGTAATGACGTTTTGGTCAACGACAGGCTGCACATATGATGGTGCTTCCATAAGATTATAATAGAGCTGAAAAATTCATATCACCTAGTGACACTGTAGCCACTGTAACATCGTAGTGCAATTATGTTATTTTTTATAAAGTTAGCATGGCCTAAGTGTCCAGTGTTGATAAAGTCTACAGTAGTGTTCAGTAATGCCCTAGGCTTCACATTCACTCACCACTCACTCACTGACTCACCAAGAGCAACTTCCAGTCCTGCAAATTCCATTCACAGTAAGTTCCCTCTACGGGTGTACCATTTTCTATCTTTTATGCCATAATTTTACTGGATCTTTTCGATATTTACATATACAAATGCTTACCATGGTGTTACAATTGCCTATGGTATTCAGTGTGGCACATGCTATACATTTTTGTAGCCTAGGAGCAAAAACTATACAATTTAGCTTATACCAACTAGGTTTGTATAAGTACACTCCATGAGGTCAGCACAATGATGAAATGGCCTCATGATGCATTTCTCAGAACACATCCCTAGCCGTCAGCATCACATGACTGTAAAATACACCATCCAATAATTTGACTGATTTTGTTTAGAAGATGAGAATCTAAAGAAATTCTTTTAAAAAGCTTCTGGAAAAACAGGGGTTAAAATTCTGGCATTTTTCTTCAAACATCAATATTTGTGATATTAATTGCCAATGGATGATCACCAAATGAGGAAGGATCTTCCCATCAAAGTCTAATTGGTTTCATTGTCTTTTTTTTCCTGAATTCCATTGTATTCCACTCTACCCTTCGGCTGCCTGTTTTAATTAATTTTGCACCACATTCAAAGGTTTCGCTTTTGTGCCTCTCTGTTTGATTTAAATTCCTTTTTGCAAATAAATAAATATATAACTATCAAAGCTAATGAGGCTCTGAAGATTTGAGATGTAAATATCATATGCAGATTTTTTGGGGGGTCCCAGCTCAGCAGAAGACCAAAAATAACACTCGAAAGTTTGATTAAGAAATCTCAGGCTCCCCCTCCCACACCTCCCTCCAGACTTTCTGCCAGCATTTTCAGTTATTTGACCAAAAAAAAAAAAAACAGGCCCCCCAAACCCAAAATCTCAAGAGCAATCTCCTTTCAAGACTGGCTCAGATGGGCACAGGATTGTGCTGAGCTCCTATTTAAGATCCATCCCCGACTGACAGATTCGTGTCTGTCCTGAGAAGTCTGTGTATCAATGCATACACTCACCACACACACACACACACACACACACACACACACCCCTTCATATGCATCCATAGACACACACAATTATTTTCACACATAAACTCACCCATATTCATACACAGTGCACTCATGCCCACTCAGCAACGAAAACTCAAAACACACATACTTTCACACATGCAAACTTGTCTATATTCGTACACACATAACCTCATGCCCACTCAACAATGAAAACTCACAACACGCAAGTATCCACACATAAGAACTCACCCATATTCATACACACATACCTTCATACACACTCACAACACACATATTTTCACACATGCAAACTCACCTATATTCCTACACACATAACCTCATGACCACTCACCAACACAAACTCACAACACACACATTTTCACACATGCAAACTCACCCATGTTCATGCACACATACCCTCATACACATTCACCAACACAAACTCACAGCACACACATTTTCACACTCTTACCTGCACAAACTCATACGCTGATATAGACACACTCACCCATACGTCAGTAGACTCACAAATTCCTGCATGCATTCACACACAGATTCCATATGCATACACATTCTCCCACACACCTGACACATGCATCATGCTTTGGCAGCTCAAGCTTCCAGTTTCAAATCTGTGTCACCTCCAGTACATTCTACCACATACCCTCAAAAGATATCTCTGCAAGAAATTCCAAGACTCCCCCACCCCCTCCCGGCCTGCCATCATCCTTTTAGGTGTATTCAGGGACAGCCTGGGGCACAGTTATTAAACTGTATCCCAAAGAGCTCTTCCACTTTGCAATCTGCTTTTTCCTGAGATCTCCATATCCTTTACTGAGAAAGTCTGATTCATTTCCCAGAAATTTTTATCTGCTATTAATCTTTCAGGATATAGTTAGTGTTGTGATATTTTCAGATATTGTTTTCGGGTGGCAGGGGGAGGGGAGGGCAGATTTCAAGTGGCCGTCCCCTGGCAGTTTCGGAGATTACTCAGTGCTTATAAGCAGCTCAGAACTGTGTGACAGCATTTCCATGCAAGGGACTTACAATCATGTTTCATTAATTCGACGTGAATGAAGCCTCATTTCTGGCCTTGAGGAGCTTAAGATGTATGTGAAATTAATAACAGAACAGATGTCTTCACAATTTGGTTCCTCTGAAAAAAAAAAAAAAAGAACCTGATTACTTTGAAAACTTCAATGCTTTAAAATGCAGACCCAGGGAGTTTTTACTCCAGGGTAAAGAGTTATGCATTGATATCGTCCACATCTCAGAACTAAGTGGAATTTAAA
This sequence comes from Cebus imitator, assembly GCF_001604975.1. Taxonomy (NCBI): domain Eukaryota; kingdom Metazoa; phylum Chordata; class Mammalia; order Primates; family Cebidae; genus Cebus; species Cebus imitator. The sequence goes on along the minus strand of NW_016107378.1, from coordinate 274,612 downwards.
TGTCAGATTTATATTAAATAGTCATATTCCCCATCATGGCATATAATAAACAACAGCTTATTACTTTCATTAATAAGATGTGTTGGACATTTAAACTAAAGCTTTGGAGATAAAGCCCACACCTCCTGAGCAGGAGGTGCTGGGGAGACACAGGGGATGTGTGGGGGAATATTCAGGCAGCCTGGTTTTTAGCTTGCTTTCTGATAATTTAATCATTGATTTCTCATAGGAAAACAAAATGCATCTGTGCTCACACAAAACTCACCACTTTATAAAGAAGTTGAGCCGTCTCCCATGGGCGCGTATGCCGGAGGCCGAGTGCTCTGTTTCACAGGACACTTGAAGTCCTGCCTCTTTATTTTTTATTATTTCTTCCTGCTTGAAATCTTGTATCTTTATCTAGGCTTCTGTGACACTAAGTGCCTCTCGAGCTGAATTTTAACACTCCTCAGGGCGTTAGTGTGACTGCACACCAGGGGAGCTGGGTTTTTATTTCTGAAAGTCCAAAGAGGAAGAGTGTAATGGAAAGATTACCCAAGGGGAAGTTATTCTGGAGAAGCAGGAAGAGAGAACAAAGGCCCCCAGGCACATGGCCAGGAGTTCCCCTTGCCCTGGCTAGGCAAGTGAATGAAGATTTCATGGGAAAGGGATGCTAACTGGGGAAGCCCAGGGTTCACATGTTAGGTCTCAGAATCTGGTCTGCTGTAATGACCATCACAACCACTGTAATGACCCTTCTGTCTTTCAACGCCACTGTGTGTCCTTGAAACTGTCACCTTCCCCACTTTCCCCCACGGAGAAAGCAAGAGCATTGAACCAAATGATCTGCCAGCTTCTCACTTTGACATTCTCCATGTCCTCTAAATTCGGCTTCCACAACATTTATTTTACTACGTCTACCTACTCCTCTCCACCTCCTTCTTCTCAAAACTGGACTGGGTGTGAGGTGCCATTGTACAGTCAGTCACCTCTGCAGGATTGCCCCAGATATAATGGTCAAAAGAAGCCCACAGGGGCAGGGGTCTTCTCTGGTCCCAGCTCTCCATACAGGTGTCACCTTGGATAAGATGCATGCTGTGGGCACCAGACATGGTGGCTCACAACTATAATCCCAGCACTTTGAGAGGCAAAGGTGGGAGGATTGCATGGAGTTTAAGACCAGCCTGGGCAACATAGTGAGACTCTGTCTCCACAAACAACAAAAAAAGGCAGGAATAGTGGCACATAGCTATAGTCCCAGCTACCTGGGAGGCTGAGCTGGGATGAGCTTGAGCCCAGGAGGTCAAGGCTGCAGTGAGCTGTGACTGTGCCACTGCACTCCAGCCTGGGTGACAAAGCAAGAGCCAATATCAAAAAAAGAAAGAAAAAAAAGATACAGGGCATGTTTTACCCTCAGAATTTTCATGTGAAAAGGGATGGAATGACCTTCACCCAGGACTGCTGTGAGAATGACACGAGCTGCTGCACACTGTGTTTGGTACGGAACATAGCACCTCTTGTTAGTATTCCCAGCTAGGGAATGTGAAGGAGAGAGGTATCCAGGAGTGACTGCACTTTCGGAAACTCCCTGGACTGCCACAGTCCCCAGCATCACTGTTGAAGAAGGATTGTCTAAGTCTTCCGTATTCTTTACTAATACGGGTGCTGCGTGTGCACAGCAGTGGAGACCAGGCCAGGATGCAGAAGGTGGGCCCCACCTGAGGGATTGGGGGCAGCTCAGTGTCAGGCACTTGTCACCCCAGATGTGCATCCCAAGGGCGCTATGTAGCAATGCCAGGACTTCTCCCTCTTCAGGGAAACCAGAAATGTGGAATTTTATGTGCTAGTTTTTAAGTTTTGAGTAGAGATCACTACAAGTCTGCAAGCCATTACTTGAAACCATTGGGTCCAGCGGTATTTCAGTATTTAAATTTTCAGATTTAAAAATATTATACAATGAGACCACCATTTATAACGTGACAGCTTCAAGTGGGGTCTGGGAAAGCATGTCACAGCCAAGTCCATTAATACTTTGACATCAAAATAATTATACTCCCAAAGAGTGGTGAGACATAGGACTCAACACTTTCTCTCCTTGTGGGGACCAGGCCAAGCCCCCACCACACTAGCAGAGTCAAGGGAGCTGTGGCTAAGACTTTGTGACCCAGTTTCGTGCAGCCAGCCCCACTCACTCCAGGAAGAATCATAGGAACCATAAAGCTTTGGGATTCCTGAACTGAAAAGGCCATGACAACCACTGCATAAGGTCGCCACACAGCTCCAAGGGACAGAATCCCAAGCCAAATAGGTTTAAACAAAGAACAGCAACAGCAGTCAAGTTTATTCGGTTATAGGAGAGAAAAGTACAGAGGTGTCTGGCCAGGATCACCTGGATCCAAGTGCTCCAGCAATGACCCCTGGGCTCCGTTTCTATCTCTCTGCTCCACATTTGACTGTGTTGGTTCCATACTCATACAGATGCCTCGTGGCAGCAAAAAGGCTGCCAGAAGCTCCAGCTCCACGTATTTCTGGGATTGGGTCCCCTGGGAAACTGCATCTGTTCTGTCCCTAGAACAAAAGCCATGGGTCATCTCTATGGCTCTGAAAGTGTCCCTTGCCCTCATGGAGCCAATCACAGTGGTCAAGTTTACCTGCCCGCCTGGAAAGAAGGATAGATTCCTTCTGGCCCATTTTACCCAGACTTCAGAGCCAGGGAAACTGAATGGAGGCCTGGGTGGGGGCAAAACCGTAGGTGTCTATTACCAGGGTGACACAGCAAACCCTCTCATTTCAACAGAGCAGACGATGAAACTAAGAGAGGAGGTGAAATCTGGCCAAAGCCACACAGCAGGGTCACTGGCAAAGCCAAGGCTGTGACCCAGATCTCTCAGTTTGGAAATTCCTGCATTGTACCACCTGGGATCAGTGGAGCCTGCTTCCCCCATTTCCTATGTCTTCACCCCCACCCCGCCCTGAGGAGGAAGAAATGAGGAAAGCCAACACTGTAACAAGCACATGCCCATGTGAGCACACGTAGGCGTGCACACACACACACACACACACACACCCCTCATGAGCAAAGATCACAGCCCTCTATTAGCAAGCTTGTGCCAGAGGAACCACATTTTACCTTTTCTTCTCTTGTACATCCCTCATCTCTGGAGAGGTCTCTACTGAGTCCAGCACAAAGTTCATACTCAATAAATGTTGCTATTGTTATTGTTGTAATTCTTATTTCTCATACTATGAATTACTCCCTCCTACGCTCTCCTTGGCCTAATCTGTTAATTTACATTGAGGTACAAATGATTAAGCAAAGGGAGTATGAATAGCCAAGCAGAAGGACCAAGGGAGTTGGCATTTTTAATAAGAGCCAGAGCCTGAATTCAGCAAAAGATATGAAAGTCCTCATAATTATTAATGTGCATAGCTCTTTCCAGTTTGCAGATGACTTTCTCATTCATCACCTCATTTGATTTTCAAAAAACAAAACCAAAAAAACAACCCGCTGACTGAGATTAGGAGAGAATTTTTTCCAACCACAGATAAGAAAGCCAAACACTTCCGAAGAAACATTTAGCTAAGGTTTTCCAGGTACTAACTGGGAGAACTGGTATAGAACTGGAGTCCTAGTTTAGAAGCTTTTTACTAAATGACATGTGTATGCATGCATGCACATAAGCATCCACACACACTCATACTATTAGAAATACAAGTCTTGAGTGGTGACTCATGCCTGTAATCCTAGAACTTTGGCAGGCCAAGGTAGGAGGATCACTTGAGGCTAGGAATTCAAAACCAGCCTGGGAAACATAGTAAGACCTCTTCTCTACTAAAAATAAAATAATTAGCCGGGCATGATAGTGCACATCTGTAGTCTCAGCTACTTGGGAGGCTGAGGTGGGAGGATCACTTGAGCCCAGGAGTTGGAAGCTGCAATCAGTGATTGCACCACTGCACTCCAACCTGGGCAACAGCGCAGCCCTGTTTCAAAAAAGGAAAGAAAATAAGAGAAAAGAAAGAAGAAAAGAAAGAGAAGGGAAGAAAAGGGAAGGGAGAAAAAAGGGAAGGAAGGAAGAAGAAAGAAAGCAAAGAAGAAAGTGAGAGGGAAAGAAAGAGAAGAAAGCAAAGAAAGGAAAAGAAGAAAGGAAAGAAAGAAGAAGGAGGAGGAGGAGGAAGGAAAGAAAGAAAAAAGAAGGGAGGGAGGGAGGAAGAAAGGAAGGAAGGAAGGAGAGATACTGCAACACAAATAAACTATGTATCTAAAAGCTCACCAAGTCATGAACACTCATAGGACCTTACTTACATTACTTGTGCCATGATTCAACTTTGCATAAAAGTATTAAAAGCTCTTTGGGCCACAAATCTTTAAGTCGTATATGAAATAAGCTCCATTCCCTACCCACCACCAATCATTACCACCTGCAAGGCCACCACATTGATCTCTTCTCCTACCTCTCACTTCTATTTATCTCAATTATATTGTACTTTTTTTTTTCCTTTGCTAACAAGAACTCTATTCAATTCAATGATCTGATCTCCTAGAAGGTAGTTATTATCTCCATTTTACTGACCAGGAAACAGAGATTCAGAAAGAGTTTAAGTAACGTGTCTGAAATTGTACAGCTAGACTTAACCATTTTCTCTTGTCTTCCTCTGGCCCAGGTGGCTTATCATTTGATTCTACCCAATTTCTTCTTTTTGAAACCAGGAAGCATAAGTATTCAGGTTCTAACCTTGAAAAAGTAGAAAGAAAGTTTTTCCTGGTCCCCACTTCAGACCAAGTCAGGTATATTCATTCACTTGACAACATTCACTAAGTTCCTACTGTGTGTTAGTTCTTTTACGCATGAGGTTTTGAAGGGTTTGGAGGGTAGAAGAGAAAGGAGAGAGAACAGTCCTTTTTAATTAAAGTATAATTGATTCCATAAATGTTCATTCTTGGGCTAGAGCCTATATTGACGAACACTAATGAAAAAATAAGTTGAAGAATCAAGCCAAAATTATCGTATACATATCTCATCTACATCTACATCTATACCTATATTTATGCATATTCTGTTTTAGTAGGTAATGCATACATGCGGTGGAAAATTGTAAGTTACAAAGTCTCTTTCACAGACTAACCACCCAGTTCCGCTGCTTAGAAACAATGACTTGTTTCTCACAAGTCTATCCAGAGAAACTGAAGCACGTACTGTTGAGTCTGCTTATTTCTCTGGAATCTTTTCGAAAGACTATACCATCAAACGTTGTGACATTTGCCAGTCTGACCAATGAAAAATTGTACAATCCGTCCTTGAACAACATGGGGGTTGGAGTGCCAACTGCCAGCACAGTCCAAAATCCATGTAAAACTTTGGTCTCCCCCAAAACTTAACTACAAATAGCCTACTGTGGACCTTACCAATAACATAAACAGTTGACTGACACCTATTTTGTATGCTATATGTATCATATAGTACATTCTTACTATAATGTAAGCTAGAGAAAAGAAAGTCATTAAGAAGAGAAAATGTATTTATTATTCATTAAGTGGAAGCGTATTAAAGGTCTTCATCCTTATTGTCTTTAAGCTGAGCAGGCGGAGGAGGAAGAGGAGGGGTTGGTCTCAAAGGGTGGCAGAGGCAGAAGAGGTGGAGAAGATGGAAGAGAAGGCGAAAGAGGCAGGCACGCCTCATGTAACATTTTATTTTATTTTATTTATTTTATTTTATTTTATTTTGAGACTGAGTATTGCTGTGTCTCCCAGGCTGGAATGCAATGGTGCAATATCAGCTCACTGCAACCTTTGCTTCCAGGGTTGAAGCGATTCTCTTGCCTCAGCCTCCTGAGTAGCTGGGATTATAGGCGCCTGCCATCATGCCCGGCTAATTTTTGTATTCTTAGTAGCGAAAGGGTTTCATCATGTTGGCCAAGCTGGCCTCAAACTCCTAATCTCAGCTGATCTGCCTGTGTTGGCCTCTCAAAGTGCTGGAATTACAGGCATGAGCCGCCTGCACCTGGCCTTCATGTATCTTTTTTTTTTTTTTTTTTTTTAAAGAAATCCTCATGTAAGTGGGCCTGTGCAGTTCAAACCTGTGTTGTTCAAGGGTCAACTGAATTTCATTTTCCTTGAGTGGCTTGTTTGTATTTTCAGCACATTTTTCTGTTCAGTCGTTTGACTTTTTTTTATTGATTAATAGAAACTCTTTATACATTCAGTAAATTTATTATTGTAAGGTGTGAGCTGCAAATATTTTCCCATGTTTATTTTGCTTTACTTCAATGTTTACTTTTTTGTTATACAGGCTTATTAAGATTTTCTTGTAAATTGATCAATGTTTTCTTTTATGGCTTCTGTTGATTCAGTCATATTTTGAAAACTCCACTTCTGAGATTATTTTTAAGTTTCTCTATATTTTCTTCAATTCTTTTATATTTTATTGTATGTATAAAAAAACATTGATTCATCTGGAATTATCTTGGTATAAATTGTGAGGTAGGGATCCAACTTCATATTTTTTCCAGATGAGTATCCACTTATTCTAAATATTTATTAAAAGATGTATTAAATGAGCCTTCTTTTCCCTAGTTTTTGAAATTCCCAAACCTTAGTAGCAGCTGCTATTTCAGTATTTTTCATTTGTTTCATTGCTGGGAGGTTATATAATGATTTCAAACTCATAATCCCACTCACAATGCTTGTGGGAGCCATTTTGCACAAAGTTTAGACGATATAGATAAAAAATACTTTGATGAAGAACAAGGGCAGACAAGGGCAGTAAGTATACACCAACCAAAGAGCTACACACAACTGATGTTATAAATAAACAACTTGGTGGGAATACTGCACATTATGCACCTCTGACTGTGTTTAGGTTTCAGCTACCAAGAGAAAAAAATTTGAATACCAAAACGGGATATGAAAGTGCATCGCTCTGTAAGCAAAAATTTGTCACGTGAAAGTTGAGGAGGTTCGTATGTGAGATGCAATTCTTGGTACATGTCGACTTATCCCCAGCTAGGACAGTTCCAGAACGTGCTGCTAAACTTAGGGGTGTGACCCTACAGCCATGACATTCAACTGCCCTTCAACCAGAGCTCACCTCGGTGCTCTACAGCAACAATTTTAACTACTGTGGCCTGCCTGGAACTTGAGGTGATCCTGCGACCTGCCCCCCACTGGGGAAGTCCTGAGTGCTCTTTAATCTTCTTAGAGCAAAATCCACTGAGAAAAATTATAATTTGATATGGCTGCACTTAGCCAATAGAAACTCATAAACCATCTTAACATCATAATGCATTGTGAAAAAGAATTGCTAAGTACCATGAAACATATGAGAACCCCAGGCTTCCATTCATCTCTAGCTTTATGCTAGGGTAGCATATTAAAGTGATTTCAACTTCAGAGCAGAGCTCCCCGAAGAGTGCTCCAGTCTTAATTAAAATGTCAATGAAATACAAAAGTGCATAAGGGACATTTTCAGAAATCATTCCTTTTTAACTTCTGGATAGCCGGCTGATCCCTTCCTCAAATCTGCCTGCTTGCCCACTCAACACAGACACCCAAACCACCTTTCTTTTCTGCCACAGGGAAGCCCTTGCCTAAACGGAGTCCCACCCTGCCGCCCCAGCTGGAGTGCTCACTGCAACCTCTGACTCTTGGGTTCAAGCGATTCTCTTGCCTCAGCCTCCAGAGCAGCTGAGATTACAGGTGTCCACCACCACACCCGGCTAATTTTTTTTTTTTCTTGTATTCTTAGTAGAAACAAGGTTTTGCCATATTGGCCAGGCTAGTCTCAAACTCCTGACCTCAGGTGATCCCCCCACCTCAGCCTCCCAAAGTGCTGGAATTACAGGCGTGAGCCACCACACCGAGCCACCTAGATCTTTTACCATTTCCATGGGAGACTGGAGTGAGGTGGGCTCCAGAGGTTTCTTTGCACTTGGAGTTAAGGCATGGGTTAGCATCACCTGGGTGCACAGCCAAGAAATGCAGAATTCCTGATAAAGGGGAAGATTAGGGCAAAATAAGAAAACACCAGCCTCAGACTGGATGGTACAGCATCAGCAAACTGAGGGGAAGAAGAGTGACAAAAGATTTTCTTAGAGTTGAAAATGCAGATACCTATGGGGCTGACCAAGTGATGTAGCTGAGGATATTGGGGAGGTGTGGGGACAGTAGGGAATGCTAGGGACTGTGGCGAACTAGGAATCATTCTCCCTTCAAAAAGGGCAGCTGCTATTCAGCTTCAAGATTGTTTTCATATGGAGTGGAAACCTAGTGTTACTATGTCTTTTGATTTTTTTCAAGAAAAGCCAGAGCCAGGTGTGGTAGCACTTACCTGTAATTCTAGCTACTTGGGAGGTCAAACCAGGAGGATTATTTGAGCCCAGCAGGTTGAGGCCAGTCTAGGCAATGTGGCATAACTCTGTCTCTTAAAAAAAATAAAATAAAATAAAAAATAAAAGCCATACATTTACATTTTAAAGATGTGAAATCTCCTGATTTTGTACCGGTTACTTATTATTTGAAACCCTTGTGAGGGTCAACTGTACTACACACACATACACACACACACACACACACACACACACACACACACACACACACAGAAAATGTGTGTGGACAAACTCTGGCCTTCAATCCTGGGAGGGGGCTGTTAGGTCTCAGCTTGGTCCCTTTCCTTAATTTCAATATTCACCCATCCATCCCTGCATCCATCCTCCATCTATCTATCCATTAATTCATTATCCATCCAATCATTCATTTACTCATCTATCCATCTATTCATTCAGCCATCCATGTATTCATCCATCCATCTATTCATTTATTAATTCATCTATTTATATGTCCATCCCTGCATCTATTTATCCACTGAATATTTATTAGTGCCTTCAGGTGTAAGATAATGTGATAAAAATGGGAATGAGCCAAACCCCAAATTCAATCTGATCTCTCCAGCCTCATCCTGATCTGATTCTTGACTTTGGAGAGGGAGACAGCAGGTATAGGTTTTAAATAATATTAGGTGCATACTTTTTCAGGCCAGGGATTAAGTCAATGTTGGCTGGGCCCATGGCTCATGCCTGTAATCCCAGCACTTTGAGAGACTGAGGTGGGAAGATTGCGTGAGGAGTTCAAGACCAGCCTGAGCAACATATCAAGACCCTATCTCAACAAAAAAATAAAAAATAAAAAATTCACCTGTGCCTGATGGTGCATGCCTATAGCCCCAGCTACATGGGAGGCTGAGGAGGGAGGATTCCTTGAGTCCAGGAGGTCAAGGCTGCAGTGAGCTACAATGGTACCACTGCACTCCAGCCTAGGTAACAGACGAGATGTCTCTAAAACTAAAAAATTTTAGAAGTCAATGTCTTTGGACCTGTCTTGGCCTCTCAGTTGTATGTGACCTTGAGCAAATGCCTTTCTATCTTTAGGCTTCTCCCTTTCCATAGCACAAACCAGAGAAACATTTGTGAGACTTTAAGTTGGCACAGTGATGATTTCTGCTCAGTCCTTGACCTCATCTCAGGCCCAAGGTCAATGCTGATCTTTGTGCTGACATCACCTCTGTTTAGAGAGCTGGTCTTAATAGGTCCCACTGCTTGAATCTGCCCATGACTTCCTCCTTGTGCCCCGCCTGGACCATAACCACAAGAAATGCCTCCATAGTTGCTGAGATTGCAGAATTTTGAGTCTTTAGCCAATGGAGAATCTAGGAAAGTGGCATCCATCACCTCCTCAGAGAGCGACTGCCTGGGCCGCAGCCAGAGAGGGACTATTGCCCAGTGAGGGACTTTCTCCTCTGTCCCCTGGTAGTCCCAACCCTGTCCTTTTGCATGGGAGGGGGGCAGGTACTTTTAATAACATGGGAAGGCAAGCCCTGCCTCACAGGTGGTAGCCCTTCTTGCTGTTGATGTGAGACCCCTGGGAAGATGCCAGCTGTAATCATCTACCACCTGATGCCACAGATAGCTTGTGAGGGCAGCCCCTTGACTCCCACTTCCGTGTCCCTGGTGCCTTGCACAGAGATGATACTAGCAGTGCAGTGTTGGTTGATTGACTGACCTGCTGGGGAAAGAATTGTTTCACTGATGGAGAATTCAGGAGCCAAAAAGGAGACAAAACTTTCCTAAGGCCTCTTTCTCTCTTCTCCCTCTCACTGTCTTCACACACACACACAGCGGAAGACACAGACAGACACACATCCAGATACCAGACAGGCACACACAGTCACACATAGACACACAGAGACACTGAGTTCACAGACACTCACACAGTCACACTCACACATAAACACTCAGATACCAGATAGACACACACACTCACACGTGGACATTCACACACCCACACACTCAGACTGGAAACATACACATATGCATGGACTGCCATAGTCTGAGTGTCTGTGTCCCCCCAAAATTCCCATGTTGGAATCTTAACTCCCAAGGTGATGGAGTTAGGAGGCAAGGCCTTTGGGAAGTGACTGGGCCATGAGGGAGGAGCTCTGGTGAAAGGAAACAGTGCCTTCATAAAAGAGGACAGAGAGAGACCTCCTGTCTCTTCAACTACATGAGGACACAGCTGGAAGTCACTATCTGTTAACCAGAAAGGGAGCCTCACCAGACACTGAATCTGCTGGTGCCATGATCTTCGACTTCCCAGCCTCCAGATCTGTGAGCAATACATTCTGCTAGTTTAAGTAGCCCAGTATATGAAATGTTGTTAAGGCAGACCAAATGGACTAAGACACAGGCACACCCACACAGACAGACATACACAGACAGACACATAGACACACATAGAGATACATGCCTATACACTCAGACACACACACGTACAGACAACATACACATAGATACATGTGTTTCTGTAGACATAAACACATGCACACAAACACGTGTACACACAGGTACATAAAGACACACATATAACACACAATGACACACACATATACACATATATGCCCTCCTCTAAACTTTTCCCTGCCTTTTGCTCCTGGAAGCCACCCCTGTATCAATAGCGATTCACCCAGGTCTCTCGCTCAAATTCATCGTCCCAGTGCAGAGGTGCCTGTTTTCCTACACCTCTGTGAAAGTTGCACACATCTTCAGGTTCATGCTAAATATTTGACTTCTCATTCAAGTTGCACCTCTCAGGAAAACCTTATCCTTTAAACAGAGGGCTTCTTTCTGGGCCTTAGGTGAAAGAATAAACCTGGAAGGACATTTCCACTGGTGGGGAGAGATTCCTCATCATGCTTGAAATCCAGTCTTCAGGAACCATGTACTTCACTTGAAACACAAGTAGGGACACACCCATTCATGGCTGCAGCCACCCTTGATCTTAAGCTGCGTAAAACATTTTCATCATTTTTGTCCAGAGTTGTAAAAATGCAATGTAGTTTCTTTGATCAAAAGCTTAAGATGGGCTGGGGGTGACAGCTCATGCCTGTAATCCCAGCACTTTGAGAAGCCAAGGTGGAAGGATCACCTGAGGTCGGGAGTTTGAACCAGCCTGGACAACACTGTGAAACCCTGTCTCTTCTAAAACTGCAAAATTAGCCAGGCATGGTGGCACTTTGTCTGTGCCTATTTCCCCGAGTTCAAGGTTTTCATTTTCCTTAGCTGCTTATCTTTTCCTTTGTGTCTTAGGTCATGAATTCGTATATGTCTCCTGCACATGGTTTGGAGGGGTCTGTTTTCTGATCATCCATCCAGCGAGAGACCTTGATTCAATGCTATTCAAAATCTGTGGCGCTGTGTCATCTCCAGCAGACAATTGGCCATAATTTAACATGTGTGTCCTTTCAAATAACTCAAATGCTTTTTTCCCATTGTCCTAGATGCCCTGTTTGAGAGGCAGAGGTGGGGGAGATGGACCTGTGGTTTTCTCTGCCTTTGTTTGAGCCTGTTGCTGAGAAGTAGTGTATATTTTGTTCATCTTATCTGTCTTTCCAGCTTTTGATCAATAGCAGAGTGTGTGTTTTTTATCCAAAAACTAACCAAATGTATTCAACAGACTATACATTAATTTTACCATCATGACATCGTATGAACAGATAATCCACAAAAAAGCTCCGTATTTCCTAAAAGTGAATTTAATTATAAGTAGTAATGTGTGCTGGAGAATTATAATTATGAAAAGTCATGTTCTGTAACTCTGAAATGACAGATTATATTTCAAGGGCTTATTGCAGAGGAATTAAAGGACCCAATTTATTAGTTGTAAATGTATGATTATTGCGGCTTTGCTTTACACACACACATACACACACACACACACACACAGTCATAGCATATTCTAGCTGGATTTAATGCATATAATCCTTTCGACAAGAACTGTATTTTGCACCAAAAGCTGCCACTCCATTAATTTGTTTGTGAGACAGAGACAGGCAACTAATCTTTGTCTTCTGATCCCTGAATAGCAATAATTTCAAGTACTTTGTGGGCATGTTTTGTGCCCCATACTCCCATCCCCACAAAGCGATTAAGAAGTTGACATGGATTGAAGAACAGAAATATTATTGCCCAAAAAGAAACAGAGAGGGTCTCATAAAGGCTGGAAGGTGCTGAGGCTGCAAAGGACTTGGGCCTGGGCTATTTGTTCATGCAACAAATATTTATGAACATCTGCTATGTTCTAGGCACTATACTAAGTATATTCTACCTGCTACTGCAATTAAGCCTCTTAGAACAACACCTGAATGTAGAATGTAAATATACTGTAAACTTATTTCACAGATGGGGAAACTGAGGATCAGAGAAATCATCAACTAACCTGCCCAGGGAAACTGAGTTTATGAGTGGTGAATGCAGGTGTGTTGGTGAAAACTTTGGGGTAGTCTGGCACATCGACAGCCGCATCAAGTGGAGCTAGAGGGCTGTATTTATAATGCTCTCAAAGACAGAGCTGGGAAAGGAGGAGTCATTTGTGCTGGGTCAAGGCGTGAAGCGTGGCATCAAGGGAAGTCCAAAAGGACGCAGTGTCAGAGGGGTGCAGTAGGCACAACATTGAGCCACACCCTGAAGGAGAAGAAAGTTTCTCCAGGCACGGAAAGAGTATTCCTGGCAGAAGGAACAGCTTGCAAAGTAGACAGGTTTAGAACATAAAGAACAAGGGTCTTGTGTTTGCAAAGGTGTGACAAGGAGTTAGAGTGTAAGGGAGAGCTGAGGAGAGAGACATAAGGCAGAGGCCAGAGATAAGCCTGGAATAGTCCATGGCAAAGATCCTTTACTGCCAGGCTGCAGAGCTTAGATTTCTCCCGGAGACAATGGGGAGCCATAAACAGCTCATGAGTTGGGAATGTTGGAAGAAGAGATGGTCAACTCATTTGGCTACAGAGCCAAGTGGGTAATAGATATGAGTGAAGTTGTGTAAACCAGAAACAGCACATCCTAACAGCAACCATCCTAAAAGCATGTTCCTATTTGATTCCAGTTTACTGTGGATACTGGGAATTTGTTAAGAAAAGCTAGAAATATTAGCAACTTGGTAGACTGATTGCAAAAATAGCCTCAGTCTTCCACCTCTTTACCTACACTTTTTATAAGTGATTTTGTAGCCTTTCTCATTGCAAATTAGAGTCTATTTCCCCACCCACTGAATCTGCTTTGACTCATTGAGTATGTTAGAAGCAAAATTGTGTCTGTTCTGAGCCTAGGCTTCAAGTGACCTTGCACATTTCCATCCTCTGCCTTGGAAGCCTACCTCCACATCATGAACTGCTGGGGACCAGGGTCCACATGGAGCAAAGTCAAGCCATCCCATGGCCTACCTAGACTCACCGAGCTCAGCTGACCCATCAGCTCTGCAGACGAAAGAGAGCCTAGCTAAGCCCAGATCAGCAGAACCACCTAACCACGCTGTAGACTAATTTTTAAAAAATATTGTGCAAAACCATTATACTTTGGAGTGGTTTGTTAGGCAGCAATAGCTAACTGATACAGTAACTAATTCATGTTTTAAAAAGCAGCTCAGGCTGGGCACTGTGACTCACACCTGTAATCCAAGCATTTTGAGAGGCCAAGGCAGGTGGATCACTTAAGGCCAGGAGTTTGAGACCAGCCTGGCCAACTTGGTGAACCCCTGTCTCTACTGAAAAAAAAAAACAAAAATTAGCTGGGTGTGGTGACAGGCACCTGTGATCTCAGCTACTCTGGAGGCGGGGGCTGGAGAATCACTTGAACCCAGGAAGCAGAGGTTGCAGTGAGCCAAGATCATGCCATTGCACTCCAGCCTGACAATACAGGAGACTTTGACTCCAAAAAAAAAAAAAAAAAAAAAAGCAGCTCTATGTGACTTCTTCCCTCCCCCTACAAAAAAAAAAACACACAGGGGTCAGAGACTCAGTCAACAGCATTTCTGGTTCAACAAGCATCAAAACTAGCTGAGTTCTATGTTGCTGGGGTGAGGCAGAGGAGAGGTCTAAGGACATTTCACACCCTGACACCCGGTCTGTCCTTTTCTGGGGGATTGTTTCCAACCACAGACTCCACTGCAGCCTCAGAATCCCTGAAAGCAGCTTGCCCATGCCCCACCCAGCTTCCCTCCTTCAGTGTCTTCGCCCAGTTCACTCACCAGTCTCCAATCCAGCCATCTCCCCTCACCCTCCGGCTGTCAGCTCCACTTGTCTAGGGCTGTGACATCCAAGGTCTTGGAGCCCTATTAGGTTGGTGCAAAGGTAATTGCAGCTTTACCATTGAAAGTGATGCAAAACCGCATTGACTTTTGCACCAATTTAATAGATGCTGAAAAAATGGCCTTGTTTGGGAGCTCTGGACAGCAGCTGGCCGAATTCAGAGAGGCAGGACTGACTGGGATCCCCACGATCCTCCCTCCCCTGGGGAATAGCCCCTCTGAAAAGCACCCCTCAGTCCCCTGGGCTGATTTCATTGGGATACGCAGGAAGCCAGCCGTTCCTGCTCACGACACCTATTCAGCATTGACTGTTTTCAGACACAATGCTAAGCATCAGATGAGCAAAATCTAACACTCTCAGATGCCATCTGAGGTGGGCTTACTGAATATCACCTTTGGAAAGATGCAGAATTGTAAAAGAAGAAAAAAGAACTCCCCTTTGCTAGAGTGGGGTCCTATTTCCAGTGGCCAAAGAGGCCAGGGCTGAAAAACTCCCAGCTGGCCTCTGGAGCAGAATCCCATGATGAAATAAGCCTCAAAAAGCATTTACTAGTATTTCTGGTCATGGCTGCTACAGATGAGATGATGCCTCACCTTCTGCACCCCTCTGGCCCCCACGTCTTCTATGTTCCTTTCTCAGGGATTCTCCATAGGGACCTGGAAGGACAGGTGGATCGAGAGACCACGTGGGGCCTCCATGAGGGGCCAGGGGACATGGACAGTGAACTGCCGGGGGCAACTGCAGAGAGGAGAGCTTGGGGAACAGAGGGAGACCACAGGGAGACAGAGCTGAGTGCAGCCTGGGCCTGGGATTTTCAAGCCCCTCAGCTGGCCTCCTGGGGTCCTTATAATCACACTCCAACTCCCTTCTCCTTGGTCTAAGGGGGCTTCTGCTTCTTGTTCCCAAGTTTCTTGTTCTTGCCTCACTAAGATAGCCTCATTTCCAGACCTCTCTAAGGATTGCAGCCTTTCCTGAAATTCCTGCCTGGGATGGCTGCTTCTCCAGTCCTGACCTGGGCAGAAGGTTCCAAGTGAGAACCTACAGCATTGCTGCTTCTGAGTCATCATCCACCCCCGAGAACCACTCCAGAGGACAAGCAAGGCTGCGGAGCCTTCCAAGAGCCCTACACTTCTTCTGTCACGGGAAAGGAGATTGCTCAGGGAAGGCCTTGACCTGAACAGACATGGTAGGCAATGCTGACAGCTACAAAATTGGAATGCAGAGACTTTGGAATCCTTCTAGATGCTGTTATCCTTCAGTTAGTAAGACTATAAGGACTGGGCACGTGGCTCACACCTTAATTCCAGCACTTTGGGAGGCTGAGGTGGGTGGATCACAAGGTCAGGAGTTGGAGACCAGCCTGGCCAACAGGACAAAATGCTGTTTCTACTAAAAATAGAAAAATTAGCCAGGCGTGGTGGCTGGAGACTATAATCCCAGCTACTTGGGAGGCTGAGGCAGGAGAATCACTTGAACCTGGGAGG
>NW_016107378.1:248992-258382 GCF_001604975.1 Cebus imitator | reverse complement strand
CCATGACTAATCTATTTACCAGCTAAGTGACATTCATACAAGCTATTTCACCTCTGTGTGCCTCAGTTTCTTCATCTGTAAAATAGTGATAATCATTTTACACCCCTCGAAAAATGTCTTTTGAATGGATCAATGAATACTTGTAAAACACCTGCCACATTGTAAGCCCTTGTTAAATCTAAACTTTAAATGTTAAATGGCTTCTTTCTCTTTCTTTCCTTCCTTCCTTTCTTCCTTTCTTTCTTTCCTTCTTTCCTTCCTTCCTCTTTCTTTCCTTCCTTCCTTCCTGCCCTCTCTCTCTCTCTTTCTCTCCTTCTTTTTCTCTTTCCTCTCTTTCTTCTCTTTCCCTGTTTCCCTCTTTCTCTCTTGGAAGGTCTCACTCTGTTGCCCAGGCTGGAGTGCAGTGGGCAATCATGGCTCACTGCCTACAACCCTACCCTAAGTCCCTCTGGGATTCCATGATGGAGGTACTTATTCCAATTAGGGTCAAGTGGTGGAGGAGTGGGATATTGCCTAGCTGTCAGTTCCTCAGGGCTGGTCACTGGGGAGGAAGGACAGGAATGAGTTGAGTTTGCTGAGTGGGAACTCTCCTTGGGGTCGCCCCTCCTCCCCACTGAGGACAGTGTTGCTGGGAAGGCAGATTGGGAATGCAGAAAGGGCCAGATTTGGAAACTGCTTTGGGTTTCACAGTTAGGGCTCCAGGAGACTCCAGCCTGTGGTGGGAGTTTGTAGGTGTCTGGGCTGTGACTGGGAGGGCCATGGATGAAGGTCAAGCTGCGCCAGTTTTCCTATTTGAAGAGAAAGGGAGCAGGGGAAGCAGAGTTCTAGGTGGCATCATTGAAAAGGGAAGCTGTGTCCTCAGCCCCACCTGGGGGGAGGACCGGGCTGCAACTTACAGGAAAGAGGATTGACTAGATTCTTAGAAAAACAAGAGCCAGGGCTTGTTGCTGCGCAGAGGGATTGGGGTCACCAGCTGGCTTTTGTTACTGTGACTGGCTCCTGATGCTTCGGAATTCGAGGTGGGCACTGGCTGAACTTTAGCTCTCTGACCCCTCCTCAGCCCCTTCCTGGGCCCCACCACATATAAGATATTCTGATTGTCTATTTCTCCCTCCCTCTCATTTTACTCTTCATTTGGTGGAGTGTGTGCTGGGGATAAAATCTTAGGCGTGTTTATCTGAGCCATATAGAGACCTGATGGAAATAGACACACAATCCCAAGCTCACCTTGCCTGGGTGCCTGTGGAGGGTGATTGCTCTCTAGTGCTCTCTAGTGGTAGAGTGTGGCGGGGACATGGCCTGGTGGGAAGAGGAGACCTTCCAGACAGGGGCTGGTGGACTAAGCTCATGCCCACAGGTGGGAAACCACCCACATAGAATCACAGCTTCTCAGAAGGGCAATGCCAGAAAAATCCCCAGGAACCTGATTTTCCTCGGAGCACAACCCAATTTGTTGGCCTGGCCAACCAGACCTAGCACATCTGGGCCCAACTTCATCTCCCTTCATTCCTCCACTGCATCAGTAGGGTTATTTGGGTGTAAGCAAAGTAAACTCTGGCCAACATAAGCAAAAGGGGATTTGTTAGAATAGGATAAGGGAGCCAGACAACTGGAGCAGACATCGAGATGGGAACCCAAGACCCTCGGAGTCCCACAGCTGCTGTGCCTGGGCTGTCTGTGTTCCAGCTGTATCTATGTCACTCAAGATTATATGCGTGGGCTGGTGTGCTGGCTCATGCCTGTAATCCCAGCACTTTGGGAGTCCGAGGTGGAAGGATCACCTGAGGTCAGGGTTTGAGGCCAACCTGGCCAATATGGTAAAACCCTGTCTCTACCAAAAATACAAAAATTAGCCAGATTACAGGTGATGACCTGTAATCACAGCTACTCAGGAGGCTGAGGCAAGAGAATCACTTGAGCCCCAGAGGTGGAGGTTGCAGTGAGCCGAGACTGCGCCATCACACACCAGCCTGGGCGACAAGAGTGAAAATCTGTCTCAAAAAAAAAAAAAAAATCATATTAGTGTTCCCTTGGCCAAGCCTAGCTCACAGCCCCACCCCGGCAGGGTAGTAAGAGGAAGGCTTAGAACTCTATTGACTTCTGAAGAGGGTAGGATGGTAACCCAATCCACCTTCCCAGCAGCACTGTCCTCAGTAGGGAGGAGGGACAGCCCCCAAGGAGGTGGGGACACATGTTCTCCAACCAAACCTACAAAAGCTCATTGTGCCCATCACACACTCTGCTCCAGCCACAGTGGCCTTCTTTCTGTTCCTCAAATACTACCAGCTTGTTCCCACCCCAGGGCCTTTGCACTTGCCATCTGCTCTCCCTGGAACATTCTTCCTCTTGTTCTGCATGTGACTGCTTCATTTTCCTCCTTCAGGACTCAGAACTAACAAGGGCCTCCAAGAGGCCCTCCCTGACCACCCATTCTCAAGTTGCCCCTGTCGGGTAATCTTGACCTCATCCTTCCTCAGTCTCCAGCCATCTAAAATTACCTTGTTTATGAGTCTGTTTATTCTGTATTGCCTATCTCCCCACTGGAATGCAAACACCACAGGAGCAATGACTGTGGTTAATTGCTGCTGTATATCCAGCACCCAGAACAGGGCTTAAAAACATTTACCAGGCAAATAAATAGAGACAGAGACCCCCCCAGAGGGTGGGTGCCTTGGCCAAGGATGCCGTGAGAGAATGCTGATGTCATTGAGGGTGCAGAAGCCAAATCTTGCCTGCTCCAGGGGCCCAGGATGGCACCAGCCTAAGAGTGTGGGCACCAGAGCAGATTGTCTGGGTCAACACTCACACTCTGTGTAACCTTGAGTGAGTTTCTTAACCTCTCTGTGCCTTGGTATCCTTATGTATAAAGAGATGACCATAATAATAATGCATTATCAGGGGCTGTGGCAAGGATCACAGGAACTAATATATGTAAAGTACTAGAAAAATATTGTAATACTGTCAACAAGTGCAAGCTATTATGACTGGAAGCCTTCCATGTCTTTATTTCTGATTGACAGGTCAGTGCTCAATCCCACCCTCAACCCAACCAGGATGAAGAATGGGTAAGCCAGATAGCTACAGTAATCTACAAACAGGAGCATCCTATGACCCAGAGGCCAGCAAGTCCTGCCCAGTGACGCCATCTCACTTTTGCAGAGCCCTTGTTTGCAAAGTGCAGCTAGGAGAACCCAGGTCTCCTGATGGCAAATGCTCCTTCTTTCTGCTCCCCATGTGCCAAGAGTGAGGAGGGAAGTTGTCTGCTGGCTCGCTGTGTGGCCGTAGGTGAGTACATGTGACTCCCTCGGTCCCCATTTCCTCATCTTTAAATTACAAACAAGAACCTCAGCCTGCCCCGTCCCCCTCTTAAGAGGATAAGTAGTGCCAACAAATAGCAAATGTGCTTTCTGAGACGTAAAGCGGTTGCTGATTTTATTAGCAAACAGGAGGTGAGGGAGGAGCAGGTGCAAATACTTCAGCAGAAGTCCCCTTAAGGTCACGATTCTCAAACTAAAATTTTCCAGAGTTAAGAATCACACAGGAATCTTGTTTAAAGTATAAGTTCTACGGATGCATGCCCTTAAATTCTGATTTTCTGTAGCTCTAAGATGGAGTCCCAGAATTTTTTAAAGAACCTCGTCCGCAGGTGGTGCTAAGGTTGAAACTAATGGACCGTGATGGTACATTACAGCCACTAGATGGTGCCGTCAACCCAGAGAATGGTGTAATCTAAGCGGCTCTGAGCCCTGAGGCTGCTTCTCCAAAAGCACCCACCAGATGGCGCAGCCTATCTGCAGAAGGAAGAGCGCCTTAGAAATGTGGGATGGGCTGAAGTCGCCCCGCCTGCGAGAGCCTGTGATCTGAGAGATGCGCAGATCTTCCCTACCCAGGTAGTTCTAAGTCCGAGGAGGAGCTCGATGGCCAGGGAGACCCAGTTCTATTAAAGGTGATGAGCATCCAGCTCCATCCTGTCAGAGCCTCATCTGCCAATGGTCTCAGCACCTCCCCCAGATATAAAAGCCTTGCACTCTGTGGGTACTCAACAAAGACTTTTGATCTTTTGATTTGGACAGATACACACACACACACAGACATACACACATATACACACACAGGTATAACACACGTATAAACGAACACGTATATCTGCACAGACATACACACATATACACACACATACATGCACATATAAACACACACATGTACACGCACATATACGCATACACACAAGGACACACGTGCATATATACACACACATGTATACACATACACATATGCACACATATGTACACATATATACACATATACACATATACACACACACATATACACATACACACAGGCCTGCTCGGTGAACACTGTAGGGAACACGTTATAAAGATAATGACCAATTATTAATTTTCTGCCACATGCATGCTAGGCACTGTAAGTGCTTAATAAACACCAGCAGACTCTTGCCGCAGCCCTGAGGGAGAGTAGCCACAGTTATTGGACAAATAAAGGGAATGAGGCTCTGTGAGGTTACATCACCTGGGGTCACACGGTCAGGAAGCCATATTCAGTATCCAAACATGTCTGCAGATGAAGGGCTCGGAATCAAGGAAGCCTTCCTGGAGGCAAGGAGTTTTGAGCTAGCTTTGAAAGTAGGGTACAGCTGTGGATGGGCCAAAGGGAAGGCATTTGGAGAACATCCCTAAACTAGGGAGAACCAGTGAGCTGAGGGCAGTGGAGGGTCAGAGGGATGTTGGCTGCAGGGATGCCACAAAGGGGCACGTGACAGCAGGATGGGGAGCTTGGCAGACAGAGAGCCCAGCAGCGGGGAAGTAGTAGCAGCTGCAGAGGATCGATGACGTGGGTGCCAGCATTGTGCTGACTTGCTGGGTGTCCTGGGTCAAATTCCTTAACGTCTCTGGGCTCACTTTTCCCATCATATTCATAGTCTGTATATGTATACCCCTGCGTGTATTGGGAGGACTGAGTACAAGCACCTGTGTGAAAATGCCTGGCACAGTTCCTGGCTCAAAGCGAGCCCGGAGGAGTGCTGGTTGTCCTCCCATTGTTGTGTGGCCCAGGCAAATCCTTTTCTATGCCTCGGTTTCCCCATCTCTGCAGGAAGGCTATGTAATGTGGTGATTAGGTGGAAAGGCTGTGACATTAGAGAACCCCCAGGCGTATCCTGATGCAGATATCAAGTGTGTGGCAATGAACAAGTCATCCTCCCTGTGCCTCAGCTTCCTCAACTAGAAAACACACTGCTAACTATCCCACCTGTTTCAAAGAAATCCCCTGAGGATGAACATCTGTAAAAGACCTAGCACGGTGCCTGATATGCAGTCAGTACTCAGTCTCTCTCCCAGTGCTGACTGTCATTCAACAGGGACACGAACTGGATCATCTCTGGTAACTGCTCAGATCTGACATGCTGGTCTTAAGTTAGCAGCCCCTAACTGCCCTAGGACCCCACTCCTGGCTATGCCCCGGCCTGGGCCTCTCCTTTTTCTGACCATCTATGGCCTTTCACTCTACAGGAAGGCCGCCCTGGAAAGGCTACCAGCAACAAATGCATGGCACCATGTTCCCTCTCCTCTGAAAAATTATTGTCCCCAACCTCCACCCACCTAAGGGACAGTGCCTTAATCCAGGGGAACAAGTGTCCATGGGGAACCCGTGGTGCTACGGGGCATCTTCACAGGATGAACTGCCAAGGAGGCCCAGACTGTGAGCAAAGTGTGAGCAAGAGATTTATCAGGGAGTGTTCTCGGGGTCACCGCCCTCTAAAGGGGAAAAAAGAAAGCGGGATGGGGCAGGCAGGGAAGGGGGGCTACTGTGTAGTCTCTACAAAGGCCTCATTCCACCTCACAGGGACACTCTGGAACTGAACTGTACTTCAGAAGTGTTCTAAATTGGGCCAGGTGTGGTGGCTCATGCCTGTAATCCCAGCACTTTGAGAGACAGAGGTGGGCAGATCACTTGAAGTCAGGAGCTCGAGACCACCCTGGCCAATATGGTGAAACTCTGAATCTACTAAAAATACAAAAATTAGCCAGGCATGGTAGCACACACCTGTAATCCACACTACTCAGAAGCCTGAAGCAGGAGAATCACTTGAACCAGGGAGGCAGAGGTTGCTGTGAGCTGAGATTGCACCACTGCACTCCAGCCTGGGTGGCAGAGTGAGACTCTGTCTTAAAAAAAAAAAAAAAAAAAAAGTGTTCCAAATTGGGAAAAGGAGAGAGTGGAGGGAGTGGAGCCATTCTAATCCTGCACCAACCAGCCTTGAATGCCTGCGGCCCCAGGAAGGGATACAACCTTCAGGGAGGCTGGTCTCTTCCACCAGGGCAAGTCCCAAGGGGCTGACAGCTGGCCAGCATCACACTGGGCACAGGTCCTCCAGTCTGAGGCAGATCGGGGTGGGTAGCGTCCTCTCTGCTGCCTCCCCAGGTAGAGGAGCCCAAGCTAGTTTAAGCATTGTCCAATACTGCACGTGGAGCTCGCTGCCTGGTTTCCATCTAGCTCCCCACAGCCTGGTTCTCCTGGGGTTTCTCAAACAGCAGGAGGAATGTGGTCCCTTCCTCACTGACATCCTGGTGCTCCGTGGGGGGCCAGATCTCTGCTCTGATCTCTTCCACCTCATGGTGCCAAGAGAGGAAGACCCAACCCTCAGGAGCACAGAAAATGGCAAATCATCTGCCTGGCTTAGTGTTGGAAACAGATACTCGGTACCCCAAAGAAAAATTAGCAGTGAGTCAAAGGATTTCTTAGCAAGCAATTTTTACTTCCGGTAAAAAGAATAGCCTTACTAGCCATTTTGCCATGAGAGTACAATGACCAAAGAAAAGCAGACGTATTTATCCCTTATGCATTTGGGGTCATCATTACTGCTGTGTCTGATTTCCGCTGCCTGGATCCAGACCTCACCTCACGATCTAAACTAAAACCCAATTGGCTCATAACTTAAAACTTTAAGCAGGTAAGAGGCATAGGCTGTGAGCTGGGACGTGCCTGTGAGCACATCCAGCACAGATATTTTGGTTAGAGAAAAAAGGACATAGAATATACTACGTGCCTGTAAGCATGGCATGTTTAATAGCTACATGGGATAGGGCTTAACAAAGAGTTATTAGCAAATTTATTTTTTTTACAAGAAAAGAAACTTTGAAGAGGAACATTTACTTTCCACACTTGGTGACCTACAGAGAGACACCAGGACCTATGGCAATTCTCTAGCCTTATCCACTGAGGACTCCTTCCCCGGGGGAGAAGCTTAGTGGTGGCCTTTCCAAGGGAACACTTCTATTGCCTAGGGAGCCTTTAGGTACAAAGAATAGAAATGTTACTCAAATTGGACTCCGTTAAGGGCTCACTGGACTGCACATCCAAAGCCAGATGGGTTTTAGGTACAGTGCAGCCGGATTCAGTATCTCAAACAGCATGGCGAGGCCATGGCCTCTACTCCCCTGCTCCTCTCTGAGGCAGGCACTGCCCCTTGCCCCAGACAGACACATTCGACAGTGTCCTAGGCCCATTCCTGAAATTAGCACCATCTCCCTGAGGGCTCAAGTCTCCCACTGGCCTGGGGCACATGCGGGTAGGGACATGCGCTTTCTCAAGGACAGCCTAGTATGCTTTGAGAAGAGGAACAGGGAGTGGGGGCAAGCAGGCACAAGCACCCCACCCTGTCCTGTCCCGACCATCCCAGCCAGAGGCCACACACTTGGACAAAAGCAAAGTCAGAGGCTGTGGCTAAGAACACAACAGGGAGAAACCAGGAAGTAAGTGGTGGCAGAGCCTTGGAGAACACAGGGACTCGGGGATTCAGAGACCCCCAGGGGGGTGATGGAGAAAAAATGGGACGGGAGGAACAGTGAGCAAGGTGGGGGTGGCAAGGAAGGAAGCCAACTGCCGACTTGCCCTTCCCAGCCCATCCAGAATCTTTGAGCTGTCTTAAGGTTCTGGAGTCCACTCCTGAGTCTATCCTAGGCCAAACCGGGTTTCACCAGTCCTCTGTCTCACTGAGGTCCCTCAGGTTAGTAGGCCTACCTAATGAACGCTTTAAGGCCTCATTCTTTTTATTTGCTATTGGGAAGTCCCACCTAGAGCCTACCCTAAATTTCTCCTGCTGTTGGTTACAAATAAACAATTCTACCTTCAGACTCCGAAGTCTAAAGTGATCTATCCTTACCTTACCTCCAAATGGCACAAAGGGAAGCTCTAGGATAGAAGATGTGCCTTTATAAGACAAGAAAAGTCCTAGAGTTTTGAGTCAGCCAAATGACTCCTGTGCAGCCCAGGGCAGAGCCCTCAGTGCTCTGTTTAGCCTTTCCTTCAACCCTGGAGACCACCCTACCATCCCCAACTCCAGCTACTGGGCCTGCCTTTACATCTCCCCTTATCTAGGGAAGAATCATTCATTTCTTCAACCATGTATTTATTTAACAGATGTTTATTGAGCACTTACTATGTGCAAAACCCTGTTCTTTTTTTTTTCCTTCTATTTTTTGGTGGGGGGCCGGAGTTTCACTCTTGTTGCCCAGGCTGGAGTATAATGGTGCAATCTCAGCTCACTGCATCCTCTACCTCCTGGGTTCAAGCGATTCTTCTGCCTCAGCCTCCCAAGTAGCTGGGATTACAGGCATGTGCCACCACGCGCAGCTAATTTTGTGTCTTTAGTAGAGACGGGGTTTCCGCCATGTTGGTCAGACTGGTCTCGAACTCCCAACCTCAGGTGATCTGCCAGCCTCAATCTCCCAAAGTACTGTGATTATAGGCATGAGCCACAGTGCCCGGCCGTGGAACCCTGTTCTAAGCACTGGAGATGCAGCTGACATTCAAGTGCAAGAGTCAATTTTTGAAAGTCAGAAATTAAAGTAACAAGATTGTTTTGGAAGACAGCGGTAGCTGCCAGAAATGAAATAACACAAGGGTGTTTAGGGGATGATCAGTCAAGGAAGGCTTCACTGAGGAGGTGGCACTGGAGCTGAAGCCTTAAAGATGAGACGCTTTGAAGTTCAAGGGAACATTGAATGCAAAATCCAGTGGAGACAGACGTGTCAGTTGGATCCTCTGGGAATCAGAGTCTGAAACGAAGCTATAAGTTTGGGGGGCTAAGAAAGAAAAAGGGGGATGAAGCAGATTTGGAAAGAGAGAATCTCAGTCCTCGACACTTTGAAAAGTATCCTCCTACCCAATGGGGAACTGTGGAGAAAAGATAAGAGTCCACATTTAGGCAGATACACCAGGCTGCAGCCTTGTGCAGTGCATAATCATTGGCTGGGGCCTGACCGAAAGGAAAATGGCTTAGACTTAAAGGCTGACGCTGTCATTTCACTGCATTCTGCTGCTGAATGGCAAGTGGCAAGTTCTTTCTTTTCCTTTTTTTTTTTTTTTTTT
>NW_016107378.1:242665-248967 GCF_001604975.1 Cebus imitator | reverse complement strand
TTTTTGAGACAGGATCTCATTCTGTCTCCCAGGCTGGAGTGCAGCGGCGCAATCTCGGTTCACTGCAACCTCTGCCTCCGAGTTCAAACAACCCTCCTACCTCAGCTTCCTGCAGAGCTGGGTCTCTAGGTCTGCGCCACCACTCCTGGATAATTTTTGTATGTTTAATGGAGACAGGGTTTCACCATGTCCGTCAGGCTGGTATTGAACTCCTGACCTCTTGATCCACCCACCTCGGCCTCCCAAAGTTCTGGGACCACAAGCATGAGCCACCGTGCCCGGTCGGCCTGCAAGTTCTTTCTTAAAAGAGGACCCCAGCTACCACCCCTATGGCCCTCACCACAGGGTTGCTATCTTTCAGGAACAGAGAGAAGGGCCCTGTGGCCTGGGCTGAAAGAGCAAGGGAACGAATGTGAGGATAGAGGCCAGAGCTGGGCCCTCCTCTTTGCCTCCCCAGGTGGCTCTGCACCTCCCACCCTTAGGCTGCATTGCCCAGCTCCTGTGCTGTCTGTCCTGGGCTGAGTTCTGCCAATGGGGAGCACAAAGATCAGAAGGAGAGAGGAGAATAAAGTCAGTGTGTTCATTTCCAGATTCCTCCTGGGAGGCCACCTGGGGCTGGCTGCTTCGTTCATGGCCTCTGCTGTGTGCAATTCTCCCTCCTTTTGGGTTCCAGGAGCTGCTCCCTCTGGTCAGCCCTCTGGGCCTGGCGCTTCTGGCCCAGGTCCCTGCGTGCCACCCCTTGGCCTCCCTTATGCCCTACCCCTGTGCTTTGAAATTAATCCATCTGTCAGTAAGCTCGCCTCGAATTATCCTTATCCGGGAGAGCCATCTGCTCCCTCCTGGGATCCTGATTGCTGCAGAGAGGTCATGGCAGGGTGTGGAAGGTCCTGCAGGCCGTGGCAAAGAGTTGTGGTTTTATTCTAAGAGTGAGCCAAAGTTGGCAAGGTGTTTTAAGAACAGTATCCGGGACTTCTGAGCCTCTGGAGCTTGGAATCCATGAGCCTGGGATTGAGGCACCCAGCAGAGAACCTAAATCTTCTGGGAGTCTCTGGCCCTGGGGAAGGCCCTGCCTCTGCTGCTTAACGGCTGTATGTCCCAGCCCACTTTTGGCCCCTTGAATGCTTCTCAGATGTATCTGGGACCTGTGACAAAACAAAGGAGGACAGGGACCTCGGGCAGAGGGTCTCTGTAGCCTTCATGTTCCGGTTAATCTTTCCTTCTACCTGGGGACCACCCCACAAGCCCAACTCTGGTTACTGGGCCTGACCTTCTATCTTCCCATAGGTAGGGAGAATCATTCATTTCTTCAAGCATTCATTTATTCAACAGATATTCATTGAGCACCTACTATGTGCAAAATCCTGTTCTAAGTATCGGAAACACAACTGATATTCTAGTTCAGAAGTCAATAAAGAAGTCAGAAATTAAAATAACAAGATTGTTTCAAGACAGCAGTAGCTGCCAGAAATGAAATAACACAGAGGTGCCTCATTTTAGGAGACGATCAGTCAAGCAAGTCTTCACTGAGGAGGCAGCACTGGAGCTGAGACCTTAAAGATGAGAAGCTTTGAAGTTTCTTACCTTTAAGATGGGGGTGTTTCTTAGCTAAGAGGTTTCTCAGCTAAAGTCTTTCACTGTTTCAATCAAGACTCTCAGGTTGCAAGTGACAGAAACTCAACCCACGGAGTCTTAAACAAAAACAAAATAAAACTCAAAGCTGAGAGGAGGAGATTTATTGGCTCACAAACTAAAAAGTGAAGGATACTTCTGGCGACAGGCACGGCTGGGTCCAGGGGTTCCACTGATTTTTTGGCTCTGCTCACAGTGGTGAGTTAAGTTAGGAAGCCTCTAAATTTAAAGGGTAGCTCCACCCTTAGGTCAGACAAACTTCATTAACAGGTGAAAGTGTGGGTGCATCCCAAATACAGGCATAACTCCTAAATGTTGCAAGTTCAATTCCAGACAGCGGCAGTGAAGCAAGTATTGCAATAAAGCAAGCCACACCCAGTTTTTGGTTTCCCAATGCATATAAAAGTTATGGGCAGGGCGCAGTGGCTCACACTTGTAATCCCAGCCATTTGGAAAGCTGACGTGGAAGCATGGCTTAAGCCCAGGAAATTGAGACCAGCCTGGGCAACATAGTGAGACCCTATCACCACAAAAAATAAAAAATAAAAAAAAATTAGCTGGGCACGGTAGTGCATACCTGTGGTCCCAGCTACTCAGGAGGCTGATTTGGGAGTATCATTTGAACCTGGGAGGTAGAAGCTGCAGTGAGCCATTATTGTATCACGGCACTCTAGCCTGGGTGACAGAGTGAGATCCTAATTAAAAGAAAAGTTACAGTTACATTACCTTATAGTCTATTAAGTGTGTGATAGCATTATGTTTAAAAAACAATGTACATGCCCTAATTTAAAAACACTTGATCACTAAAAAAATAAAATGTGAACAATCTTCTGAGCTTTCAGTGAGTCATGATCTTTTTGCTGGTGAAGAGTGTTGCCTCATTGTGAATGGCTGCTGACTGGTCGGGGTGGTGGCTGCTGAAGATTGGGGTGGCCGTGGCAATTGCTTAAAAGATTTCTCTGTAGCATGCAATACTGTTTGATTGCATACTAGAACTTCCTTCAGAATTGGAGTACATCCTCTGAACCCCTCCCACTCCTTTATCAACTAAGTTTACGGAATATTCTAAATACTTCATTGTCATTTCAGCAACCTTCACCGCATCTTCACTAAGAGTAGGTTTTTATCTCAAGAAACTACTTTCTGTGCTCACATGAGCTACTCTGTATCTGTTCAAGTTTGATCATGAGATGATAGCAATTCAGTCACAGCTTCAGGCTCCACTTTTAATTCTAATTCTCTTGTTGTTTCTAGCACATCTGCAGTTACTTTCTCCACTGAAGTCTTGAACCCCTCAAAGTCATCCATGAGAGTTGCAATTGACTTCTTCCAAACTCCTGTTAATGTTGATATTTTGACCTCCTCCCATGAAATCGTGAATGTTTCCATGGGCATCTACAATGGTGACCCCTTTTCAGAAGATTTTCAATTTAATTTGCCCAGATCTATCAGAGGAATCACTACATATGATAGATATAGCCTTATGAAATACATTTCTTAAATAATAAGACTAGAAAGTCAAAATTACTCCTTGATCCCTGGCTGCAGAATGGGTGTTGTGTTAGCAGGCAAGAAAACAATATTCATCTCATACATCTCCATCAAGAGCTCCTGGGTGCCCCGGTGCCTTCTCAATAAGCAGGAGTTGTTTGAAAGAAATTTTCTTTTTTTTTTTTCCTTGAGATAGAGTTTTGCTCTCGTTGCCTAGGCTAGAGTGCAATGGCGCCATCTCGGCTTACTGCAACCTACGTTTCCCAGGTTCAAGAGATTCTCCAGCCTCAGCCTCCCAAGTAGCTGGGATTACAGGTACCTGCCACCAGCTAATTTTTTTTTTTTTAGTAGGCGGGGTTTCACCATGTTGGTCTGGCTGATCTTGAACTTGTGACCTCAGGTGATCCACCCACCTCAGCCCCCCAAAGTGCTGGGATTAAGGGCATGAACGACCATGCCCCCGGCTGAAGGAAATTTTCCTAAGGGCCCAGGATTTTTGAATTAGCAAGTAAGCATTGGCTTCAACTGAAAGCCATTAGCTGCATTAACACCTGACAAGAGAGTCAGCCTGTCCTTTGAAGCGGGCATTAACTCCCCATCTCTAGAAATGAAAGTACTAGATGGCATCTTCTTTCAGTAGAAGGCTGTTTCACCTACATGGAAAATCTGTTGTTCAGTGTAGCCACCTTCACCAATGATCTTAGCTAGACCTTCTGGATAACTTGCTGCAGCTTCTCCGTCAGCACTTGCTGCTCACATTTACTTTTATCTTACGGAGACAGCGTCTTTTCTTAAATCTCATGAACCGATCTCTGCTAGCTTTAAATTTTTCTTCTGCAGCTTCCTCACCTCTCTCAGCCTTCACAGAGTTGAAGAGAGTTAGAGCCTTGCTCTGGACTAAGCTTTATCTTAAGGGAATGTTGTGGTTGCTTTGTTCTTCTATCCAGATCGCTCAAATTTTCTCCATATCAGCAATAAGGCTGTTTTACTTTCTTATAATTTGTGTGTTCACTGGGATAGCACTTCAAATTTTCTTTAAGACCTTTCCTTTGCATTTACAACTTGGATACCTGGTGCAAGAGACCTAGATTTGGTCCTCTCCAGGCTTTTGATATGCCTTTTTCACTAAGCTTAATCATTTTCAGCTTTTGATATAAAGTGAGAGATGTGCAACCATTCCTTTCACCTGAACACTTAAAGGCCATTGTGGAGTTATTAATTGGCCTCATTTTGATACTGTTGATTGCAGGTAGAGTGAGGCCCACAGAGACGGAGGGAAGTGAGGAATGACCAGTCAGTTGGTAGAGCAGTCAGAACACACACATTTACAAGGGTGATTAGGTTCATCCTTGTATATGGGCACAGTTTGTGGCACTCCAAAACAATTAAATAGTAACATCAGAGATGACTGACCATAGATCACTATAACAGATACAATAATAATGAGAAATTTGGAAATATGTC
The DNA here is from genome assembly GCF_001604975.1 of Cebus imitator. Lineage (NCBI taxonomy): Eukaryota > Metazoa > Chordata > Mammalia > Primates > Cebidae > Cebus > Cebus imitator. The sequence goes on along the minus strand of NW_016107378.1, from coordinate 244,383 downwards.
AAGAATTACCGAAATGTGACACGAAGACATGAAGTGAGCCCATGCTGTTGGAAAAATGACATCAATCAACTTGCTTGATGCAGGGTGGCCACAAACCTTCAATTTGAAAAAAAAAAAAAATGCTCTATCTGCATAGCACAGTAAGGCAAAGTGTGAATAAAATGAGGTAAGCTGTACCAGTGAAAGTCCCAGAAATTAATTTTCCTTGGCTCCAGTGGATTCTCAAGCCTGTAACTGAAACATCACCTTGCCACGATATCTGGATCTGCTTTTTAGCCTAACCTGGGTCATGTCACCACTGTGCAGCGAGGACGTGGGTCACATCTGCAGAACTCAGACCTAGAGTTGGGGAGAAGTGGCTTCCCAGTGGGAAATTAAGGGGCAGCTACCAAAAGTAGGAGGACAGGGTCTTGGGAAGGCTTACATGGCAGATGGCCACTATCTCCCTCATGGCTCTGTCCTCTGCTTAGTGTCCCGCACTGTCATTTCTGCCTCTTCATCAATACAAACACCACCTTAGTGCTGCTGCACCCCAGCACGGAGAACAGTGTGCATCAAAAACTTCCTCAGTGAATGAAGGAATTCGTGTCATATCGCGATGTCTTCTAATCACAGCCTGCATAGGTTTCTAGAGCTGCTGTAACGAAGCACTACAGATTGGGTGGCTTACAACAGAAATTTATTCTCTCACAGCTCTGGAACCTAGAAGTTCAAAATCAACATGGCAGCAGGGCCATGCTCCCTCTGAAGCCTCTGGGGAAGAATTCTTTGTTGTCTCTTCCAGCTTCCAGGTTGCAGGCAATTCGTGGTCTTGCAGGGATTCCTTGTCTTGCAGCTGCTTTGCTCCAGTCTCTGCCTCCACAGTCACATGGAGTTCTTCTCGCTGCATGTCTCTGTGTCCAAATTTTTGTCTTCCTGTAATGACAACAGGCAATGGATTAGAGCCCACTCATCTTAACTTGATTGTGTCCGCAAAGGCTCTATTTCCATGTGAGGGCGCAGTCACAGGCATTAGGACTTGAACATATCTCTGGGTAAACACAATTCTGTCCACTTACCAGCATGTTTGCATCTGTATTAAGATTGACTAAAAGATGCTGCAGTTACACACATACCTCTAGGGCTCAGTGGTTCTTTGTGTAACAGTTTGTTTTTCACTTACAAAGTCAGTAGTGGGTCTAGTGGCTTTCATTGTATGACTTTGCCAGATCAACACAGGGCTCCCACGGTTACCAAGGCAGGGAAGAGAGATTTACAGGAGTGCACAGGGGCCCTGGGGCATATTACCTGTGCTCACAATAAGCCCATTATCATCAGATACTGCCTGCTCTCTCCTAGTCCCCTGGGCGGGCCCTGGTTGTTACTGGAAAGGGGTCCCAATCCAGACTCCAAGCAAGGGTTCTCGGATCTCGCACAAGAAGGAATTTGAGGCGAGTCCATAGAGTAACGTGAAAGCAAGTTTATTAAGAAAGTAAGGGAACAGACCAGGTGCGGTAGCTCATGCCTGTAATCCCAGCACTTTGGGAGGCCAAGGCAGACAGATCATTTGAGGTCGGGAGTTAGAGACCACCCTGACCAACATGGAGAAACCCCATCTCTACTAAAAATACAAAATTAGCTGGGTATGGTGGCACATGCCTGTAATCCCAGCTACTCAGGAGGCTGAGGCAGGAGAATCACTTGAACCTGGGAGGCAGAGGTTGCAGTGAGCTGAGATC
>NW_016107378.1:141329-242558 GCF_001604975.1 Cebus imitator | reverse complement strand
AAGAGAATGGCTATTCCATAGACAGAGCAGCCCCAAGAGCTGCTGGTTGCCCATTTTAATGGTTATTTCTTGATCATATCCTAATCAAGGGGTAAATTATTCATGCCTCCCCCTTTTAGACCACATAGGGTAACTTCCTGACATTGCCATGGCATCTGTCAACTGTCATGGTGGCGGTGGGAGTGTGGCAGTAAGGCTGACCAGAGATTTTTCTCATCATCATCTCGGTTTTGGCGGGTCTTGGCCAGCTTCTTTACTGCGGCCTGTTTTATCAGCAAGGTCTTTATGACCTGTATCTTGTGCCAACCTTCTATCTCATTTTGTGATTAGGAATGCCTTAACTTACTGGAAATGCAGGCCAGCAGGTCTTAGCCTTATTTTACCTAACCCCTGTTCAAGATGGAGTTGCTCTGGTTCCAGTGCCTCTGACATAGTCACTGCTGGGCACAGAAGCCTCTCATTCGCTAAGTGCTCTCTCTCTTCTGCAGCCATTGCCATTCTGAATGGGCACCAAGCCCCTACCCTGGAAACCGAGGCCCTAGGAATGCCGAAACCACAGAGGCTCTGAAGAGATGCAGTCAAAGCTGCCCTCTGCCACAGGAGCCCCAAAGCTATGTTATGTAGATCCCAAAGACTTTTCAGAAAAGGTTAAAACTCAAATTGGGCAAGTGTAAGTGAGCAACAGCTAGTGAAGGGAGCCACATGCAAGGCAATACAATAGAGAGTGGTGAGGACTGTGGCAAACCGAAGTATGTGCCTCATCTAAAAGGATCAGCCACTACTCGGCTTCGGCAAATTATTGCCATATGGAAACTGGCATCCAGTATTGCCAGATCTTAGGGAAGTTTTTTTTTTAAAAAAAGAAAACCAGAAAGTCAGATTTTTACATGAAGTTTCCCAAATTTCAAAATGCTGTTCGTGCTGGATTCAGCCCACAGGCCACGAGTTTGCAACCCCTGCTTTAGTGAGGCAACTTTTTCCATTTTCACTCTTAGCTCTCCGACTTGGCTCTCTGGCTGTCCACAGGATGTGGACATGAGCCCAGTGGGGCTGGGCCAGGAGGCAATCCCCCTCCCCAGCCGACCTCAGTCTCGCCCTCTCCAGAACAGCCGAGGTTTCTCACTGGGTCAGGCTGAAGGGCCTGGCTCCCTCCTGCGGGGCAAAGTCCCTCCCAAGAGTTTCCTTTTAAACTGATTCGGCAAGCCCGCGGCACACACCCACCAGGCAAGCTTGAACTTGTCTGCAGCCCATTGAGACCCAAGCCTCAGGCTTTTCCGGCCGTGATGATCACAACTCATAACCGTGACCTCCAGTTCTCTCCACAATCATATTGCTCCTGACTCTTTCAGCCCCTCATCTTACTTCTTAAACTGTTCCCTGCTGACCTCCAGTCCTATCTGCCCGCTTCCTAGGCTGGTCCTTACTGACCCCTCCAGCTGCATCCCCTCACCCTGTGCCCCACCTTTTTCAGATAGATAAAACTTCCTTCTCCAGTGCCTTTTGCTGTTTTTCATCTCTGGGCCATTGTCTGTGTTCCCTAGATTGGGCCTAAAACATTTCCCATATTCCCAGCCCTCAACCTCTTTAGCTCTTCGGGTTTCAGCTCAGAAGTCACTTCTTCCAGGAAGCCTTCCCTAATTGTCTTTACTAGTTTAGGGGCTGAAGTTAGGTGTTTCCAATGGCCTGCTGGAGCTTCCCATCACAGCCTATCTCTTGATTGTCTTTCCTGAGAGAGGGAGAGGACATTCCTCAGAGACTCGAAATTGAGATTCAGCCTGAGAGGCCACATGGATTCTTGGCTTGGCACAGGGAAGAATTCAAGAGTGAGTGGGGAGTTCCTGGAACTGAAGACTCCTCCCCTTTTTAGACCATAAAGGGTAAACTTCCTCATATTGCTGTGGCATTTATAAACTGCCATGGCACTGGTGGGTGCAGGGTCCAGCCCTGCAGGGTCTAGTGGGTGTTCTTTTGCGTGCAGAAACAATAGATCGCAGGAAAGAAAGACACAAGACACAGAGATAAGAGAAGAACTCAGCCAGGCCCTGGGGACCACTACTACCAAGGGCGGAGTCCAGTAGTGGCCCCGAATGCCTGGACGCGCTGATATTTATTGTATACAGGGCGGGGGGCAGGGTAAGGAGAGTGACTCATCTGACATGATGGATAGGGTCAAGCAAATCACATGCTTACAGTACGGGGCACCCCTCCCTCTCAGGGAGCCGCTGCAAGGAGGGGAGGCACTTAGGTCAGCATCTCTCTATGCACTCATCAGAAAGATCAAAGGCTTTTAGGATTCCTCTATTCTTATTTCTCATGACTTCTAAGAACTTAAAAAGAGCACCGGGTGAGAAAGCAGAACATGAAAGTGACAAGGATGGTGACCGTGGGAGCACAGCACCACAGAGAGGCATTTAAGCCCCTGGATGTCTGTGGGCAGGCCTGGCTAATGTCGGGCCTTCCTCAAGAGCCGGACAGAGCAGTATTCCCTGGACTCCCCCAGTGAAAGGGAAACTCCCCTTCATGGCCTGCTAAGTAACGGGCACCTTCCCAGGCACTGGCGTTACCACGAGGCCCGCCTGCTAAGTAACGGGCACCTTCCCAGGCACTGGCCTTACCGAAAAGCTCTCACTCCTGCCTCCTGATCAGTCTCACAATGTCCCTTCAGTTCCTAACTATATTTCACTGGTTGTTTCTATACTATAAGACTAGAATGTTTTTATGCTATAATACTAAAGCAAAGATTCATAAAGAATAATGATTTAATAAGGTTGATTATGTAATTGATTATGTGACTGTTTCTAAATATATTTGGTATCATTGCTAAAACTGGGTAACCATTTATTATACTGAGACAGCTTGTGCCTTCAGTCTCTTGCCTTGGCATCTGGGCAACTTTCTTCCCACAGGTGGGTACTTCCTTTAATATGCTAATACATTATAATTAACATTCAATGAGCAGTGAGGATGACCAGAGGTCGATTTCTTTGCCATCTTGATTTTGGCTGGCTTCTTCACTACATCCTGTTTTATCCATGGGGTCTTTGTGACCTCTCTCTTATGAAAGCAGTCTTGCCCAATTCCTATCTCATCCTGTGACTGAGAATGCTGGCCCTCAGCAAGTCTCAGTCTCATTTTACCCAGCCCCCTGTTCAAGATGGAGTCGCTCTGGCTCAGACGCCTCTGACACGGGGCCCATGACTGCTCTATTTCCCGAGGTGTATCTAGCATGTAGCACTATGCTAAGGCCAAGTTAAGGCTTACACATTCGTAGAAGGAAAGAGGTAAGGAAGCAACCTGGGACCTTCCACTGTCTCTGTTTCCATCTCTCTATCTCTTTCCATCTCAGTTCATCTCACTCCTCTCTGTCTCCATCTCTAAATATGTAAAATTTCTATCTCTGACCGTCTATCAACGTGGCGGATCATCTGTTTCTGACCATCCCTTCCCGTTCCTGACCCCAGGGAGCGCAGGGTGTCCTGGCCCAGCCGGCGTCCCTCCAACCTCAGAGTACCGCTCTCTAACCTCAGAAAGTAGGGGCCTAGAGCGACAGCGGCAGATGTTTCCCAGCAGGGGGGTCTGAGGCTGTGAGCCCAGATCGCGAGATAGGGAAGTGGGGTGGCGAGGTCGTGCACTGAGGGTAGACGCGGAGGCCAGGAGTAGCAGGCGGCAGGGGAAACGAGATGGAGAAAGGAAAAAAGAAAAGAGGAGCGAGAGTAGGGGGTGGGGCAGAGAGGGCGGGTCCGAGCGCGCCCCCCGCCCCCAGCCCCGCACTGCCAGCTCCCTCCCAGCCCAGCCGGCTACATCTGGCGGCTGCCCTCCTTTGTTTCCGCTGCTTCCAGACTTCTCCGGTGGTGGCTGGAGACTGCGCATCTGGGGCTTTAAACATACAAAGGGATTGCCAGGACCTGCGGCGCCGGCGGCGGCGGGGGCTGGGGCGCGAGGGCTGGACCATGAGCCGCTGAGCCGGGCAAAGCCCAGGAGACCGACCTAGCGGACCCTCGGAGCGCAGCCCTGCGCCGCGGAATAGGCTCCAACCAGGCGGCGTCGCGGCTGCACGCACCGAGCCAGCGACCCCCGGGCGACGCGCGGGGCCGGGGAGCGCAACGATGGAGGCGCTAAAGGCCCAGGGAGCTCTCGCGGGTCCCCTGAGGACGCTCTGCCTCCTGGGCTGCCTGCTGGGCCACGCCGCCGCCCCGCCGTCGCCCATCATCAAGTTCCCTGGCGATGTCGCCCCCAAAACGGACAAAGAGTTGGCAGTGGTGAGTTGCTGCGCTGGCCTCAAGGAACCAAGTTTAGACAAACTTTGGAGGCAAAGGATGGGGGTGTCTCTCCCCCTGCCGTCGGCAGTGGTCCCACACACAGCGTGGGGGAGGGGCTTCGGTAAACAGTTTGGGGGGTCTTCAGCAAGCTGTTGGAATGATCTCTGGCAAACGGTGAGGGATCTTTTGTAAGCAGAGAAGACCTTTAATAAACAATTTGGCAACCTTCAGGATACAGCAGGGGGACGAGAAACAAGCCAGAGTGGAAGAGGAGTGACCCGGCTAACTACTGGCAAGGGATTCTTATGTAAATAGCGGGGACCACCTCCTCTAGTAAATGGGACGTTTGGCTAGGGGGTTCGGGCTTTGTAAACAACTTTTGGACAAATCTGGGCAGTTGCTAAGGGCTCTCGTCAAGCATCTTGGTAGGCCTTTGGCAAACAGCTAAAGGGTTGTTGTTTTGTTTGTTTTGTGTGTGTGTGTTTCTAATATAGGGCTTTGGGAACGAATGGGGCGCTCTGGCACACAATTTGGGTAAACTTTTGCATAAAGATGGGAAGGAGCTTGGCCAAAGCGGAGTTTGGCAAACTTCTAGAAGCCTTTGGCACACATCTGGAGAGGGGCCTTTAAACAGCTGGAGGGGACCATTTGAGAAGTGATTGGGGCAGGAGGGAAGCAGAGAACACATCTTTTTCGCCTGGCTTAATGGACAAGTTGGTCAAGGGTTAGGCCTCGGAAAGTTTCCTCGAACTTCTCCAAAGGGTCGGAGGACGAACTTCTCCAAAGGGTCGGAGGGAAGGAGAGAGCTGGCCAGGCAGGAGGGAGGAGGAGGGGAGCAGGCGCAGGAGGGCCCGGCGCGTGGGGCGGGGGCGGACTGCGCTGCCCTCTGCGGCCAGCGAGCCCGCCTTCCTGGTTCGGCTCCCAAACTGCGGTTCAGATGTTGTCTTGTGAGCGTGCGCGAGCCTGGCTGGAGGGGCACCCTGGCCTCCGTGTTGCATAAGTAGAGCCTAAGGAGAGAGGCAAGCCAGGGACCCTTCAAGATGTCCTTTCCAGCCCAGGGGATATCTGTCCCTTGCTGCTCAGCCACCCTGCCCTCCAGTCTCCCCCTCAACCTGTCCGGGAGAAGACTCCCGTGCCCTCTGGTCACTCTAGGAACTCCTTCAGGAGGTGACACCTACCCTCTCCCAACTCCCACCTTTTCCAAGCCGCTAGGTCTCAGCCCCCTCTGAACAGATGGCTTCGGAGACCTCCACACATGTTTAGAGGGCTACTTTTTTCAAGGGTCTGGAGCTGGCTGGCACAATGATGTCGCTGTTGGGTGGGGGGTGAGAGTGGAGTTTTGGGACAATGACAAAGCTACTTGGGTTCCTACACTTTTTCCAGCCAATGGATCACAGGATGAACCTCTAAACTGGGGTTCAGCCTAGGGTGCCACATGGGTTCTTGGCTTCAAACAGGAAGGAATTCAAGAGGGAGCCAACAGAATAAAATGAAAACAAATTTATTAAGAAAGTAAAGGAATAAAAGGGTGGTTATTCCATAGGCAGAGCAGGGAATGGGCTGCTTGACTGAGTATACACATGGTTATTTCTTGATTACATGCTAAACAAAGGTTGGATTATTTATAAGTTTTCAGGAAAAGGGAGGGGGGATTTCCTGGAACTGAGGGTTCTTCTCCCTCTTAGACCCTATAGGGTAACTTCTGGATGTTGCTATGGCATTTATAAACTGTCATGGCACTGATGGGAGCCTCTAATGTATTTAGCATGCTAATACATTATAATTAGCATATAATGAGCACTGAAGACAACCAGAGGTCACTTTAACTGCCGTCTTGGTTTGGGTGGGCTTCGTCCAGCTTCTTTACTGTGTCTTGTTTTATCATCGGGGTCTTTGTGACCTGTATGTTGTGAAATCAGTCGTGCCGACTCTCTGTCTTATTTTTCGACTGAGAATGCCTGCTCTCCTGGGAATCCACCACAGCAGGTCTCAGCCGCATCTTACCCAGCCCCTACTCAAGATGGGGCTACTCTGGTTTGAACACCTCTGACAAATGGAACTCTTTTTGTCAAGAGGTAATGCTATGGGGGCTTAGGAAGCTAGTTCTAGACTTAGATCACTTGGTTTCAAATCAAAGAGTACATGAGCCAACAAGCTGGCCTAGTGATGATCTTGGGCAAGTGATTTAACTTCTCAGTTTCTTCATCTGCAAACTGGGAAATTTCCTATCTCAGGGTTAAAGGAGAGGGAATCTTAAGTGCTTACCTAGCACGTGGTAAGTACTCAATAAGCATTAGCCATTATTCCTGTTATATTATCATTATTATTGTTATATCCTCGATTTCCTTTTTCCTAACGACTTCCAACAAGGCTAGGACCATTGTCTTAAGCTCTCCTGGCTGCTTTCATCATTCCAACACAGCCCTTACCACATACTTCATTTTGCTTTTATTTGTGATCTGTCAGCCTCCCTGCTAGGATTTGAACCTTAGAGACAGAACCATCTATCTTATTCACCAGTTTATCCTCAGCAGTAGCACCGGGCTTGGTACATGGTAGGTGTTAAAAAGTATTTGTTGAGTAAGTAAATGAGTCAATTGCTCCCGGAACCTCTGCAGGGACCTGCTCGATTTTGGCCTCAGTTTGGGCAGGGCCAGTTGGATGGCACCTGAAGGACAGGACTCCTTTCTTTTTGCAAATGGCCAATTCAGGATTTGAACCCAGGTCTGTCTGCTGCCAGAGCCCATGCATGTAGTCCTTGAATCTCTTTATAAGAAAAAAGAAGGAAAAAAGCCCCTAAGTCACCAGCTGTGAGGTAGATAAATGAGTTGATAGATGTAAAGGAAGGATGCTGGAGTATTCAGTTTCCCATCACAGACTCTGGAGTCAGATTGCTTTGTCCCAAATCCAGATCTACCATTTGTGAACTGTGTGATCTTAAGCAAGTTTCTTAACTTCTCTGTGCTTCAGTTTCCTCCTCTATATAATGATAGTATACCTACATTATAGAATATGTGAGTTAACATATTCTGACTTTAGCTCCTGGCATATAGCCAGCACCCAGCACCAACAAGGGGTAGCCATGCTCTCTATAGCTGTATGCCCTGTCACTCAGTGCTCTGGGACCCCTGGCTTATATCCTGTCTGGACTATGGCACTGGGTCGGGGGGCTGACTGCTGCGGCCTGCCTTGGTCAATGCTATGCCATCCTTTCAGCAATACCTGAACACCTTCTACGGCTGCCCCAAGGAGAGTTGCAACCTGTTTGTGCTGAAGGACACGCTGAAGAAGATGCAGAAGTTCTTCGGACTGCCCCAGACCGGCGATCTTGACCAGAACACCATCGAGACCATGCGGAAGCCACGCTGCGGCAACCCAGATGTGGCCAACTACAACTTCTTCCCCAACAAGCCCAAGTGGGACAAGAACCAGATCACATACAGGTGCTGGAGCAGGGCTTGGGGACGCAGGGCCATTGGGCTGAGGGACACGAGTCTCCTTGAGCCATGCATTCTCTCCACTCGGGGGAACCATGAGGTGTCTTTTGTGAGGACTTGGCATCTTAGGGAGTTTCAATACACAGTTCTTAGAAAATGAAGGCAGACAGACGTGAACTTAAGTTTCATACTTGCTAGCCAGGAGGCACTGGGTTACTTTTCAATGCTGTGAATGTTGGCTTTCCAGTCTATAAAATGGGACTTAAAAATGCCCTTCCTCATAGGGTTGGTTGGGGAACTAAGCTAGACTGAACTAGTATAAAGGGCTTTGATGATGTTTGACAGAGCAAGAGTGTAGTAATGCTAGTGATTGTTACTGTTTTTGATAAGGTCACTGGGATGGGCAGAAGGAACATGGTCACTGGTTGCTAATTAGGAGTTTAGCAGCCCAAGTGGGTTATCATTGGTTGATAATTGGGCCAATATAGCTGTGTTCTGTATGGCTGCTGCTGGGTTCCAATGGTGAGATCTTTGCCCTGTGCCCCCCATAAGGCACTTCTGCACTACTTATGACCCTTCCCCACCAGCCAGAGTGAGAGGTGTGACTCTTGAGTCAGGGCTTGAAAATGTTGGCTGGTCTGGGACTCCCTGGGTCTTCAAGGCATTCTGGGAAAATTGCTCTTGGCAGTGACCCCTGCTCAACCTGCTAACACAGACATGCAGGCACGTGCTCACATATACGTGCACATACTTGTGTACCGTTCCCATGTATATGCATACATGCATATACTTGTACGTTTGCATACACACACACACAAACTTTTTCACATATCTGTGCACAGACACATCTTTGTATATACACACACATATGCACATGCATACACACTCACATGCATTCCTACCACCTCCAGGATCCTTGGCTACACACCTGATCTGGACCCAGAGACGGTGGATGATGCCTTCGCTCGTGCCTTCCAAGTCTGGAGCGATGTGACCCCCCTGCGGTTTTCGCGAATCCATGATGGAGAGGCAGATATCATGATCAACTTTGGCCGCTGGGGTAGGCAAAAGAGTGGGTAGAAGAGTGGCCAGCAGGGGTGAGTGTCGAGACAAACGGGCAAGATGGACATTAGAGGGGCATGGGGATCCTGAGGGCAGCTTAGATAGGAGAGTAGCTGGTGTAGACCCTGGGGGTGGTGTAGATAGGGAGAGCACAACATGGAGTGGGTACTGGAGAGTCACGTGGACATGGGGGCAGACGCTGTGCTGCGGTGTAACCTGGAGGCCATGTAAACCTGAAGCAAGTGGTCTACTGTGATGTCCAATATGGTAGCCATTGGGTATGATATATACGGCTATTTAAATCTAAATTTGTTAAAAGTTTAAAATTGGTTTCCTGGTCACCTGGGCACATTTCAAGTGCTCAGAAGGCACATGAGGTTAGTGGCTGTTGATTTTCGACAGCATAGACAAAGAATATTCCTCTAATAACGGAAAGTTATGTTGGATGCTGCTGGTAGATACCGAGGAACTGTAGAGACAGGAGAGTGATTTGAAAACAGTGGAGCAACGTAGACATGAGAGTAAGGGTCACAGAAACCGGGGTCAGGTGGCCATTTGAGTTTATGATGTGAGCACTGGAAGCAGCGCAGGCAGAAAGGTAGGTGGTGTAGACACTGAGTGGTAAGTGGTAAAGGTAAGGAGCATGGGAAATAGTGTAGACAAGTGAGTGAGTGGTGCATGACAAGGTGGGCATGAGGATTCGCATTGTGGATATTGGTGATAGTGTGACATGAAGGCAAGAGTGTGGTTAAGAGGGCAGTATGGACAGGAGGGTGGATGGCATAGACATTGGGGATGATGAGGGTAAGGGGTGAGGACACTAGTGTGACAATGTGAGTATGTGGTTGATATAGTGTCACGGTGGTAGTGTAGACAATGAAGGTAGGGAGTGTGGAGACTGGGAGTCATGTAAACCTGGGAGAGCAGTGTAGACCATAGGATGGTAACAACAAGGTCAGCAGATCTCTACTGAGCCCCTGTGTTTCCAGTCCTGGATAACCCTACTGGGATGAGGGAAGGGGCAGATGCTGAGTGGGCTGACAGACCCCACACGTAGATGGGGTGCGGAGGGGTCTGGCTGGCACAGCTAGAAGCTAAGACCCGGTGTGTGTTTCAGAACATGGTGATGGATACCCCTTTGATGGTAAGGACGGACTCCTGGCTCATGCTTTCTCCCCAAGCCCTGGTATTGGGGGAGACTCCCACTTTGATGACGATGAGCTGTGGACCTTGGGAGAAGGGCAAGGTGAGCTGTCCCCTAGCAGCCAAGAGCTGTTTCTTCCCTGGCAACCCTGGACACCTCCACCCACTGCATCTGCTTAGACCTGAGAGGTGGAAGGGGAGGAAACTCACACACCTGGGTGCATCATAATCTTGCTCTCCAAAGAAGACCTGGAGAAGTCCAACCTCTCCCTTCCATGTTGCCCTTTAGTGGTCCGTGTGAAGTATGGGAACGCTGACGGGGAGTACTGCAAGTTCCCCTTCCTGTTCAATGGCAAGGAGTACAACAGCTGCACTGACATAGGCCGAAGCGACGGCTTCCTCTGGTGCTCCACCACCTACAACTTTGAGAAGGACGGCAAGTACGGCTTCTGTCCCCACGAAGGTGAGCATCCATTCTAGCCCTCAAGGCTTTCCACCCCAAGCTTCCAGCTTCCCCAGCTCCCCACTGTGCTCCGCTCTCCACATTCTCCAAGACTGGCTGCCACTGCCAGCCAATGAGCATCTCCCCACCGCCCTGCGCTCAGTTTCCCCATCCTGATCTGAGCCATTGCTGTTTCTCTTCCACCAATGCCATGGTGAACTTAATACTTTAATTAAATCAAGTCAGTAGTTTTTTTTAAAGTTTCCCCATTAGTAATCATACTTATGAAGTCACAGATTTGATGTGCTAATTATTTATTTCTAACCTATATTGGAGTGAACTTAGCACTATTAAAATACCCAGCGGTTCTCTCTAGAACCAGTCTTTACACTTCAATCAAGATTGGTAGTTCAAGGGCATGAGGAACGGCCTGCTGGTAACTGGAAACCTAGCAGTGTGATTGGGAGGCAAGACTCAGACCAAGGCTGGACCCAATCTGGTTTGGGGACTTCAACCCCAGGAATTTCAGCTATTGCTCCGGTCTTGGTCCTGATGCTGCCTCTGCTAATGTGTGCACGTGCGTGCTTGTGTGTGTGCGCGTGCGTGTGTCTGGGCACAGGGGCTATGCCATCTACCTCTCTTGGACATTGTCTTTTTCTGCCTCCAGTCTAGCTTGTGTCTGCATCCCTGTGTCTTAATAAAGATGTTAGGCATCACTCAGTATTTGTGTGTGTGTGCTTGTCAGTGCCTAAGACACAAAATTTTCAGAGATTTTGAAGCTACATGGGGGAAACCTTTTAAAAAGGGGTGCAGATATTAACATATGCACTCAATCCTTTTTAAAAATATCCTTGACACACTTCATAGTCATAAATCACAAAAAGACCGTGTGTATGTAACTTCATATTCTATGAAGTCGTCATGTTTGATAATTCTGGAGATTGAAAGCCCAGAAAACCTGGGAAAAATAGGAACAAGTCAAAAATTTTTCTAAACACTATCTTCTTTCCCATCTCACAAAGATTCTTTAGTCTACCTAGACTAAGGACTGTCTTTTTGTCTGTAATTTTACATCTGTGAATCTCTCTAACCCCATTGTAACGAAGCACTAGGCACTATCTTGACAGAATGAAAGAAAGGAAGAGCTAGTTAATTGCCTTCCTGTTTACGCTTTTATTACCAGAGCTAAGCTTTATATTAAGTAAGAGTTCAAGCCATTCACCATTAATAAGTCAGAATTTTGAAACAAAAATATTTTCTGTGTCTTGTGTTTCCCAGTAGGGATTACATGTGGCATTAACCTTTCCCTGTGTCACCCCTCTGATAGGAACAGAATCCTTTGATGATAGAAGTGGAAACAGCTGTATTTCATAAGTTTGGGAAGGGTTATTCCCTGCATTGGACATTAGCGATTTACTTTGTGCTTAGCCAGATGCAAGTACGCACAACACACACGTGTCTGGGTCTTGAGGCAGAGGTTCTTGTTACTCAGCCCCTGCTGACTGCTGAGTCAGTGTCTGATTCTCGCCATCCTTGTCGGGTGGATTTGGGAGGAGACGGGGGCTTCCTGGGTGGTAGAAATCATCTGATCGGAGGTCAGAGGCAGGGGGCTGGCATTGGTCTAAGTTAACACTTTGCCTTTCTCAACTCTGAGGCCACAAAAGTATCTGGACTCCGCCTTGCCTTTTCTCTAGGTGCCATTGTTTCTGGCATTGCAGGACACGGTCTTTTGGTAGAGAGGGGAGCAGTGAGGATACAGAGCCCCAAGTTCTGTGGTGGGAGGCCAGGGACTGGTCTCCATTCTGGCCATCGTGGAGTTAACGGGGGCTGGTGAGGTCACCTCTGGCGCCGTTGTGCACAGATGGTCCTTGTTACGGACTTGTGGTTTTGCTGGTTGGCAATTCCAGAGACACACCATTTTTTAGCTTTGGGTGGATGAGGGGAGGAGGGGGAGAATCCAAGACAGACAGGCCAGGCTCTGAACCCCGCTCCCTCCCCCAGCTCTCCAGCCATGGCCCCTGTCTTAAGGATGTCAAAGTAAGAGCCTAGAGTGTTTAGTAAAAGGTACCTGAAGGCACCACCTCCTTCTCCCTCCCTCCTCCTCTTCTCTCTTTCTCTCCCTCCTACAGGGACTGCAACAAGGCCATCCAGGAAGGGGCCTGGGGTTAACAGGAGGTAAAGCTTTCTTTCTGTGCATGTGTGTGCACACATACACACACATACATGCCTGAGAGTGACAGAGAGACTGAGCAAGAGAGATTGAGATTCGTGTGTTTTATAGTTTTTAGTTCCAACCTTCACTCACTTCTTTCATTTATGTGACCCTGAGCAGTTTGAGAACCAGCTTTGTCTTAGCCTTGATTTCTCCATCTATCAAATGGAGAGAGACTCTTGTGGTCCTGCCTGCCATGACTGACATATTCATGTCATATATCATTATTACATGAAATTTGCATGATATAGGCATGGACCAGGCAGAGCGGACAGTGACCTTGGGGCTGAGGCAGGGTTCTCGAAGCCCTTGTTGTGTACCAGGTGTCAACCATTTTGTTGTCAGGTGGTCCATAAAGTCCCAGGGGAGGGATTGGATTAACCAGGGAAGCAGGGATTCTCTCTGGGAGCTCAGAGAAGCAGCTCCTTACCAACCAATAGAGATGTTGTCTTAATATTTTAACAATGCGCCAACTTCGCTGGTGTGAACCGGCAGGTGGGCAGCCAGCCAGCCCTATGCCTACGGAGGTATCTCTCATTCACATCCGTCTCTCTCTCCCCCACCCCTAGCCCTGTTCACCATGGGCGGCAACGCTGAAGGACAGCCCTGCAAGTTCCCATTCCGTTTCCAGGGCACATCGTATAACAGCTGCACCACTGAGGGCCGCACGGATGGCTACCGCTGGTGCGGCACCACTGAGGACTACGACCGTGACAAGAAGTATGGCTTCTGCCCTGAGACTGGTGGGTGCCACTGCCTCTCCCTCCATCAGGGCCCAGCACCGGCTGTCTGATGAAAAACCCACAAGACTCCCTGTGCCAACCTCCTTTCCCCAAGACAGGGGTGCTAAGGCATCTGTGCGAATGATCCACACCCAGAACAGCTGTGCAGCTAGTCAGGATATGTGACACCTGGTGTGGCCTGGGCATTGAAATCAGAACAGACAGTGGGCATCAACAGCTGAATTGGCGACACCTAAATATCAGGCCTACTCAGGACCTCTGACCGACCTGCATCCCTTTTCTCTCAGGCTCTCTGACAAATGCTTCTCTCTCCTCCTCTCTGACCTTGCAGTCTGTCTTCCCTGTTGCTCCTGGTCTGTATCTCCTCTTAGTCTGTTTTTCATTAAGAGCTCCCTGCTTGCCTCCCAATTCCCCTCCTTTCCTCCTTCTCTCCATCCCTACCTCCTCTCCTTCTTCCCTTCCTCCAACAGGTATTTACTGAGTGCCTGCTTTGTGCAGCAGACACAGAGGTTGGTCTCTGCAGAGCCGGGCCCAGAGGGCTCACCACTGAGGGCCATGTGCTGGTGCTATCAGCTTCATCCAGCCCCCTTTGCCCCTAGCCCACCTGCCCCCTCCATGGGTGGCTCATTAGAACTCTGAAACCTGGCTCCCTGGGTTTGAATTGCAGCTCTGATACTTCCTAGTAGTGTTGGCTCAGGGAAATTGCATCATCTCTCTGATCTCCAGTTTCCCATCCATGAAACTGCGGGTACCATTCGGTCCCTCCTGCACAGGGCTGTTGCCAGGGGCAGGGTGAGATGATTCTAAAGATACAGGGCCTGGGACGGAGTCTACCTTAAGTGTAATTTGTTAAGGTCACTTTCATGCCACTGCTTCCTGGGTAACCTCAGACTCTTTGCTGCTCCTTGACCCATACCCCTAACCCCACAGCCATGTCCACTGTTGGTGGGAACTCAGAAGGTGCCCCCTGTGTCTTCCCCTTCACCTTCCTGGGCAATAAGTATGAAAGCTGTACCAGCGCCGGCCGCAGTGATGGAAAGATGTGGTGTGCGACCACAGCCAGCTACGACGACGACCGCAAGTGGGGCTTCTGCCCCGACCAAGGTACGAGGCTCTGGCCATTGGACGGAGACCCTGGACATTGCCCTTGCCCCTAAACCTGCACCAAAAACCTCCCTGAGACCTCACCCACTTCAAGCATAGACACTGCCCCCCAGACACTCACCTGCCCTGATAGCAACACTGTGGTCCCTCCCAAACCCGCCCGCCTGGGCTGAGCTAATGCCCATCTCTGGTGGAGCCAAGGTCCCTACTTAGGTCCTGCCCATCCAGGTGGAGGCACAGCCTCCAAGACCAGACCCTGGTAGACCAGATGCTGCTACCTGCCTCCCGGGTAAGAACCGGCCCTCCTGAGGGGGTCACTGCTCTTCCCTTCCCCTTCAGTCACCCTCCAGGCAGGGTTGTGACTACTAAAAAATGTCTGAGTCCTGAGCACAGGTTACCAGAGAGACGATTCTTCTAAGAGATCTTCCCACTGCGCAAAGTGGGGCCTTCAAGGAGCTGGTGGGCAGCAGAAGAAAGGAAAAAAGGAACAGCCTCATGCTTCATCTGACCCCACAGTCCATGCAGCCCTGGGGGAGTCCTCAGAGTCCTCTCTCCCCCATCAGTCAGCACTATCTGTTACCAGGGTGTAAATGGTGGGTCCTCATCAGTCCTAGGTTCTGAGGATGCAGCTGGCTGGGACAGCTCTGTGCCCCCTAGGACTCACAAGCTCAGGGGCGAGAGTGACCAGGAGACAGCTTGTGACCTTACTGTGTGCTCCGTGCAGTGAGCAGGGTGTTTAGGGCCCTGTGCCCACTCCAGACTTCAGGGCCCAGGGTTACAGGGCTTAAAGCTCCCTGATGGTTCACAATGGCCAGGTCAGTAGGAAGATCCAGGGCCAGTCAGAATTAGGCCAGCCTGTCCTTATGTGACTTTTATTCTTTTTCATCATCGTGAGATGAAACTTGGCCCATGTCAGTGGACAGAGGCTGGCCGAAGGAGGTTTTCTCATCCCCTGCTAAATTCCTTCCTAGGACACATTCTGATTTTACCAACCTTCTACCTAAAGTTGGGATTCTCCAGCTTGTTGAGTGGTTCCAGGATCCAGAGCTCAGTGGCTCACCCAGGGCGAATATTATTGTGTCTTAGGGTTGCCATGACAAAGTGCCGCAAACTGATGGCCTGAAACAAACCCAATGTATTCTTTCATGTTTCTGGAGGCTGGGAGTCTAAAATCAGGGTGTCAGTAGGGCCCTGTTCCCTCTGAAGGATGTGTCCCTCCAGTCTCTGCCTCTGTCATGACATGGCCTTCTTCCCCTTCTACCTGTCTCTCCTCTTATAAGGTCACAAGCCATATTGGATTAAGGACCCAATCTGACCACATTGTAACTTGCATCTTAATAACATGTGCAAAGACCCTGTTTCCAAATAAGATTCCATTCGCAGGTCCCTAAGGTTAAGACTTGAGCAAATCTTTTCTGGGGGGGATGCATTTAACCATAACAGGATGTGACACCCTGCTGTGTGACAGATGTGACAGTTTTTGCTCACTGGCTGTGGCTCAGCCTGGGCAACCACGCTAAGTGGGAATGGTTTTTACTGCTTTTGCTTGGGCAGAAATGGTGGTAATATGGGGCCAGCTGATCCCCACTCTCTTACCTCTTTAGAGAGCCTGAGGAGCGGGGTTCTTCCCTCATCTTTTATAGAGAGACACAAAAAGCCAGGAAGCAGGATTTTTGTGTCCTCAAAAGTCTGCCTCACTGGATCAGGTCCTGACTTCTCTTTCATCTCTCTTCCTGCCTTTCAACCCTCTCTCCTCCCTGCGACCCTCAGGGTACAGCCTGTTCCTCGTGGCAGCCCACGAGTTTGGCCACGCCATGGGGCTGGAGCACTCCAAGGACCCTGGAGCCCTGATGGCGCCCATTTACACCTACACCAAGAACTTCCGCCTGTCCCAGGATGACATCAAGGGCATTCAGGAGCTCTATGGTAAACCTCAGAGCTGGGGGCTGGGGGTGGTAATGCAGCCTGGGATGGAGGCCCAGGGGGTGGGACCAGCAAGATCTCATCCAGCCAGGACTGCTGGAGACTAGGGCAGGAAGCAGGAGTGTTGACCTGGTCCTGGAAAGTCAGAGCAGCTCTCCAAGGGCATACTCAGCTAACCTTCCCTCTCCAAACAATGCGAATATCAGTGTCCCTCTTGGCTCTCCATTTCTGAGTCTCTCCCGTTTTCTAGGTGAGTAAGGTCACCTGGTGCAAGGTTACACAGGTTTGAGCAACCCAGTGGGGTTCAGAATCCAGGAGAGTCGCCAAGTACAGGACAGAATTTTCCATCATGTGGAATGACCTTAACAATACGGGGGTGGAAGTTTCTAGTTTTCATAATAAGCTTTGATTTTAGTATGTAATAGAAGCAGAACAACCAGTGCCTTAAGCCAATGATTTATTTATTGTTAGTGCTTACAGTGAGGCTAGAGTTTAAAAAGTCAGTTCATTTTTAAAATAAATTAAATATTTAATGGTCCTGGTGATAACTGAGCCAGGCCAAAATGGTGAAAATGGTGCTTGAGTGACGATGTTTGGGAATCACTAGACTCAGGAAAGAGCCCAGGGTCTGCTGTGAGGAGTGCTGGGTTCAAGTGTGGCCTCTGCCCCTCACCGGCTGCAAGAGATTGTACAAGTCTTTATACCTCTTTGGACACGGTTTCCTCATCTCTGAAATGATCGCTTATCACGAAGAGTGCCACACTCTCAATGCTGGACAAATCAGTGGTCCCCGACTGCCTTTGCTCTTGTGGGTGTAAGAATCTGAGCTTTGGGTTTGAAAGTTTGGGGAAGCCACTCAACTTTTCTAGGCCTCAGTTTCTTCACCTGTGAAATGGTGCAATAATGATACCCGACTCCCAGGGATATAGAGAGGACTGATTTGGGTGATGTGAGTAAAAAGCATATGTAAAGTTCAAAGGGCCCCGGGGCGCCCCAAGTCTAGACATCTTCTTGTTATCTTACGGAGCTTACACTAAGGCCAGAAGACTATTTCTTCCGACGCTTAGCAGGTTGGCTGGGCACCCCCGGGGGCTCAGCCTGGTGGGGAGAACCTTTACCGCCGCGGAGAGTCTAAGGTCAGGTGCCCTCCCCAGGGGTGTCTCCTGACATTGACATTGGCACCGGCCCCACCCCCACGCTGGGACCTGTCACTCCTGAGATCTGCACACAGGACATTGTCTTTGATGGCATCGCTCAGATCCGTGGTGAGATCTTCTTCTTCAAGGACCGGTGAGTGCAGGAGCTTGTTCCTTGCCCTCCTTGTCTCCTGTCCTCTGCTCCTATACCGTTATTCTTTTCCATCCGTCTTTCCTGAAGAACCCACCAAGTGTGTTTCACAGAATGACCTGTATTTGGCAGTTTCTGCTGTGTGTCAAACAACCTCCAGATTTCAGTGGATTTGCACCCAAGCATTTTGTTTGTTCTCTCATAGTCTGCGGGTCTACTAGGTGTCTTGGCTTCCAGGTACAAGTTGGGTTCAGGTATGCTCTGCCTATTGTTCTCATGGGATTAGCAGCTACTCATGGCAGATGACAGGGTGCAAGAGGCCAAACTGAACTACACATGCACATTTAAAGCGTTGACACCCGGCTTGTCTGAGAATATTCCACTGCCTGAAATAAATCACATGGCCAATCCCAACACCTAATCTAGAGGGTGGTACTACAAAGTCACATGGAAATGCACATGAATGCATAATTCTAAAATAGAAACGGAGGGAAGAATTGGGAACAATAATTCAGTCTACCACAGGCCTTCTTCTAGAATGGCATTGACCTCAAATGGCCAAATTGCTCTGTGTATGGGTGTTGAGTGGCCGCAGGGTAGAAAGAGGTGGTATTCTTCATGCTGCAGATAAAGATAACCACTCAGTTGACTAAAGGCTGAGGTTTACCCTGGTGCCCTAGTTCCCTGGAGAATGGCAGGTAGTGTCTAGGACTCATTAAAGGGTCCATCCTTCTATTCTTCTATCATCCATCCATCCATCTACCCATCCATCCGTCCATCCATCCATCCATACCCATATTTTTCCATCCATCATCCAGCCAGCCAGTCAGCTATTATCCATTATTTATGATCCAACTATCTATTATTCATTGTTCATCCATTCATTCATTCATTCATAGAGTGTAGTAGTTGAGAAAATGGACTCTGAAGCCAGATTGTCTGGGTTAGAATTTTTTACCTGCTATTTACTGTTTATATAATCATAAGCAAGTTAATTAAGTATCTTCTTTGTGCCTTGGTTTCCTCATTTATAAAATGGGCTAATATTCCAACATATCTCATAGGGCTGTTGTAAGGATTAGATGAACTTAGTGCTGAGAGCAAAGACAATGCCTGACACGGAGACACAGAGTATTCACATTAGCTATTATTATTGACACATAGTTATTTGGCATCTCCTGTGCCATATACTTTGCTAGGCTTTAGGAGGAAGAATGATGTTATTGGGGCAGTGGGGTGGGGGACTGCATCATATCTAGATCAGCGTCCTCAAAAACAGGCAAATGAGCTTCCTAAAACAGAGCCACCTAGAGTGTGCTAGAGGGTGAGTATTAAAAGGTGGGTTTCTGCCTCAGCTTAGACCCTCCTGACTGGAATCTCTGGGGATAAGCCCCAGGAATATGCATTTTAGCAAATTCCACTGGTGATTCTGATGCACGTTAAAGTTTGTGCATCACAAGTCCAGTTTGAGAAATAGGCATAGAGAACTGACATAGCAGGATGAAAGAAAAGTGATCACAGAGATATTAGGTGCTTTTGTGGGCACATCCCAGTCAAGGAAGGTTTCACAAATGTGGTAGCATTTGCGTAGAGCCTTTAACGGAGAAGCAAGAATCTGATGGAGGTGACAAGTTAGGAGGATCTTTGAGATGGAGGGACCTGCAGAGCCAAACCATAGACATGTAAAGTTTCTGAGTTAGCCTGGGAGAGGCTGGTGAGGCTAGAAGACGTTCCACAAACTTTCAGGAAGGGTTTCCTCTACTCTGGGCCAGATTCTGGGATACGGATGCCCTGCCCTTCACAGAGTCTGCTGGCCAGTGGGGAGATGGCAAGAATGCAATAAGAGACGAGACTTAGAATGCAGAGAAATCGGGTCCCATCAGGCTTCGAATCCCCAAACTGGGATACATCATAGCAGATGTCAGTGCTGCTCTGCAGTCCTCACTGTAAGGATCTGGCATTGTCTTTCATCTGGAGCTCCTCCTGCTAAGAAAGCCCTGACCACACGTGCAGATCTCAGATGTGTGGGGCCCAGGAAAGGATGCAGAGTCTAGACCCAGGCTGGAGCCACCCCTGGCCTGCTACATCACAGTTTCTTTCAAAATGAACTTGACGAGTGTTTAATGGGCTTATTTGATTAACCAGTAAATATTAAGCATCAACCACAAGCAAAAATTGTTGCTAGGCACTGGTGAGGGTGGGGTTCATGAAGGACAGTATTGCAGGGTGATTAAACACAGATTTTGGAGTCAGATCTGGACTTGAACCTTAGTAATACCTCATTTACTTAGTTGTTGATGTCGTAATAACTAAGTAATTTGAATCTCAACCTCTCTGAGCTTCATCTGCCAAACAAAGCTTGTGACACCTTCCCATGTTAGGATGTTTTGCTGCAAATAACGGAGATGATCCCTCTGCAAACTGAATCCAGCCTAAACAGTAGAGAGAAATTGCTTTCATATGGTACAAAGTCCATGGGTAGAGCTGCCTGCAGGGGCAGAGAGAGGGTCAGTGACTTGATATCTTTGTCCACTGCCAGCCTCTGCGCTGACTTCATCCTAAGGCTGGCTCCTCCTCATGGTCACAAGAAGGCTCCTAGTGGCAACTGGGGCTCTAATCCCTGCCCTCTCCCAGCAAGTGAGAGAGAAAGTGACACCCACAGAGACCCCTAGATGTGGAATACAAGTCAGTGTGTTCCGTCTTATACACACTGTAAGTCATATTGCAACTGCTGAATCAGTAACAATGCCAGGGAATGCTGAACTCTGATTGCCTTAGACCAGTAGTTTTTAAACTTTGACATGCGTTAGAATCATCTAGAAGCCTTGTTAAAACTCAGATTCTGGGCCCCAAGCCCAGAGATTTTTATCTGTAGAACTCTGGAAGGACCCAATCATTTGCATTTTTAATGAGTTCTCAGGTGACGATAGTCGGGAGACTGCACTCAGAACTAGTGGCTTGGACCAATCAGTATCTACTACTAGAATAGGGGTTGGGGACACAGGGTCCAGGGAGGTGAAAGCTGGATGATAAATGTGGGAGTTTTATGAGGAAGGATGGTGGGGAAACAGATGATTAATGCTAGGTAGACCATCCAGAGTGTCTGTTATCTTTTAAGATTGTGAGGATTAAATTACAAGGCACATAAAGCGCATGGCACTTAGTAGGACCTCAATAAATGACAACTCTTACTCTTGACAAAGTACACACATTCATTTCATTTTAATTCAGGAAATACTTGAGTGTCATCAGCTCATGCCCCAATTGACTTCTAATCAAATAGGAGAGAGAAGACAAACAGACACTACTGTTCCAGGCACTCAGTTGATGAGTTTGAGAGGCTTAGAGGAGGGAAAACACCGTAGGGACAGAGATGGTTAGGGAAGGCTTCCTGGAGGAGGTAGAGGGAGAGAACAAGGTGAGCAGATGTTTCTCAGCTCCAGATTGCAGACAGAAGCTCTGCCTGTTCTCCAGTCCTTCTCCAACCTTCCTTTAATCTTGCCTCCCACTCCCATCATGGAATCATCTCTGGAATGTTTCTGGGTGGGTTTCGGCGGGTGTGTGTGGTTCGAGCTTCAGGGTGACTAAAGTGGTTTCCTGTGTCCCCCTGCCCTCCCCTCAGGTTCATTTGGCGGACTGTGACACCACGTGACAAGCCCACGGGGCCCCTGCTGGTAGCCACATTCTGGCCTGACCTCCCGGAAAAGATTGATGCGGTATACGAGGCCCCACAGGAAGAGAAGACTGTGTTCTTTGCAGGTGTGTGGGAAGCATCCTTCCTTGGCCCTCAGCTCCACAGGGCTCTGCGCCAGGGCTCCTTCATGGTCCAGGCTCACCCCGTCTCCCAAACTACAGTTCCTATGCACCCGTGGGCGCTCCCTCTCCTTTATGGATTCATTCTTTCAACATCATTTCCCAAAGCGTGCAACTCATCTGGGAGGTTGGTTCCAACACCTGACATCAGATAGCATTAACCCACAGAGTACAATTTTCATTTTCCCTTAATTCTTTTCAATCCTTTTCATTTTTTTTCTAGAAGGAAAAAAGTCTCGGTTTAGTGCTGGTGTGTCCCTAACACCTTTGTAGTGCTACAGCCTTTGGCAGGTAGCAGTTTTCGTTAGAATATTTTTTTTTAAGATTTGTTTTTATTTTTACTTTTAAGCTTAAATTTATTTTAACAGAGATAGTGAGTGATAATAGGGTGGAGTTCCAAATCAGGACAGAAACGGATTACTCAGTCACTGATATTTCGACAGTCAAAAAACATTTTTTAATAAACTTGTTTTTAAAGATTTCAAAATGAATTCACTGAAAGCAGAATGTTAAGTAAATAATAGTACAAGGAGCCCCTAGAAGTGGTGGAAATCATCAAGGTGAGGTCTGTATGGCTGGGGTTGGGGAAGCCCTGCTCATTTAATGTTTATTGGAGCATTTCCATGCACTGGGCTTTGCCAGGCCCTGGGGATACAGTCTCTGCCCTCACGTTGCTCACAGACTACTCAGGGAGACAGACAGCTGGGCTGTCATGAGAGGGTAAAGAAAGACTTAGGAGGTCCCTGCCCTGGTCTGAGATGGGATCCTAGAGAAGATAAAGGCTCAGCCAAGACTGCGGGTAATTATTGTCCCCACCGCCCAGCTCCCATCTCCTTCACCCCACTGTAATCCTGGGTCCTGGCCAGGACAACTGCTGGCTCCTAGGGCATCTTTTTGCAAATTAGCAAAAGGTACCTCTTCATGGTAAGCACAGCCCTTAGAGTGCAAGACTTGGTGAGCAGAGTGTGAGCTTGGATTTATTCCCCAACTCACGTCCTTGGCTAGGCACCTCCTGTAATTGACTTCCAAAGCCCTCTGTGTGAGCCCTGACTCTGGGCAGTGTACCCAGGAGTGAGCGGGAAGCTGTACTCTGTTGGGAATGGCCACAGTGGGGCCCACTGACAGGCAGATGATGGGAGGAACAGGCTGGCCTAGGGCATGTCAGCACCAGCCAACACACCCTTTGCTTCCACCCCAGGGAATGAATACTGGATCTACTCAGCCAGCACCCTGGAGCGAGGGTATCCCAAGCCACTGACCAGCTTGGGACTGCCCCCTGATGTCCAGAGAGTGGATGCTGCCTTTAACTGGAGCAAGAACAAGAAGACATACATCTTTGCTGGAGACAAATTCTGGAGGTAAGGGAGGGTCGTGGGTAGGACAGCAGCACCGCTGGCTGCGGAAGACAGAGAAGCCACTCGAGTTCAGCAGTCAGTGGGCCCTGGATGCCCTCTCTCTGGTCTCTCACCTCTTTGGTCTCTAGCCCCTCTAAGATGTTGCCAAAGGTGAACCATTCTTGTACATGTTGCTGATGTAATTCTGGTTGGAATATCCTTTCCCTTTGCAGAATTCTTTTTTTTTTTTTTGAGACAGAGTCTTACTTTGTCGCCAGGCTGGAGTACAGTGGCTCAGTCTTAGCTTACTACAACCTCTGCCTCCCAGGTTCAAGCGATTTTCCTGTCTCAGCCTCCTGAGTAGCTGGGACTATAGGCGCATGCCACCACATCTGGCTAGTTTTTTGTATTTTAGTAGAGATGGGGTTTTACTATGTTGGCCAGGATGGTCTCGATCTCCTGACCTTCTGATCCACCCGCCTTGGCCTCCTAAAGTGCTGGGATTACAGGTGTGAGCCACTGTGCCCGGTCCCTTTGCAGAATTCTTTCGATTGGCCTGTGTCTGGTCTGGAGCTCCACATTTTGAAGTGACTCACTGAAGAAGGGGATAATAAAAAAAAATAATAATAATAACTGCCCCTACTGACACTATGTGCCAGAGACTGTCCCAAGGGCTCTATGAGGTGGCAATTATTATTTCTCCCATTTTATAGATGAGGAAACTTGGGTTCAGGAAGGTTAGGCAACTGTGGCTGGGTGCAGTGGCTCACGCCGGTAATCCCAGCACTTGGGGAGGCTGAGATGGGTGGAACACTTGAGGTCAGGAGTTCCAGACCAGCCTGGCCAACATGGTGAAACCCCATCTCTACTAAAAATACAAAAAATTAGCTGGGCGTGGTACTGCATGCCTGAAATCCCAGCTACTCGGGAGGCTGAGTCAGGGGAATCCCATGAATCCAGAAGACAAAGGTTGCGGTGAGCCGAGATCATGCCACTGCACTCCAGCCTGGGCAAGAGACTGAGACTCTGTCTCAGAAAAAAAAGAAAAAGGAAAGAAAGGTTAAGTAACCAGCTTAAAGTCACGTAGCCAAGTAGGGACAGGCTGGGATTTGAACCCTGGCATTCTGTCTCCTGGGAAAACATGTTAGCCTTCATTTCTATTCTATACCTGGGAAGTGGGGTTTGAAGAGATGGGGAACATGATGGCAGAGGTCAAAATATGAAGAAGATTTAGAGATAGGGGTACACCACCCATCCATAGAAGCCAGCATCCAAATCAGACCCCTTGGAAGGAGCAGGCACCCTGTGGCATAACCCACAGCTGGCTCAGTGGCTGTGGGTGTAGGTTGGCAGGGGATCAGTTTGGAAGCAGGTGGTTCTGTGCTCCATATTATCTACAGGGAAGGGTCCAGTTCTGAGAGGCCATGGTCATGGTCAGGGAACCCAATATCCGGGAGTGGCTGGTGAGAGGTAGCCCAAACCTCAGGAGTTTGACTGTAATTCTTCACACTTTCTAGAAAGGAAACAAAGGTCAAAAGAAATTAAATAACTTGTCCAAGCTATTGAGACATGTGTGTTTGCACAAAGCCAGGATTATAGCTATTTCTCCCCCCTTCACTATACCTGCCGGGCCATCTTATTAGTGTGGAAAGAGAGGTTGGGGCACAAAGTCTTGTGAGGTGTCTTTTCATCCCCTCCCTCCTGGTATCCCCACATTCCTTCTGTGGCTGCCACTGCTTCTGGCCCTTATCCAAGAACTTTAGAGGGCACTCGCTGAGGCCTTTGTCTGCCATCCCCAAAGCAATCCCACTTACTTCCCAAGGCCTCTGTCTTTTACCCCTTCCCTCCTCCCCACTACCCTGCCCCCAGCTGCCCTGCATTCAGAAGCTCTTTATAACCTAGGCCTGCCCATGTCAGGGTAGAATTCCAGACATATTGCTAAGACACTTAGCAACCTAAGCTGATTGATATCTCAAGCTTCAAGAAAGAAAACAGTCAGGCAGGAAACTGCAGAGCGGGCTTTCCACCCACAGGCTCCAGACACACACACACACATGCACAGACACACACACACATACTGCACACACACACACGTACTGCGAATGGCATCTCAGCATTGTAGGAGCCCCGAATCTCCAAGTCTCAGAATTGTGGCCGGTGAGAGGCACAGAACCACAGAAATGTGAATCTTAGAATCCTAAAGTCCTGGTGGTTTCGAATTATGGTGTGGAAGGGCTTTTTAAATGACTTTCCCATGCCCTGTATCTATGTAAACATGCAAAAACAGACCTGTTCCTAGCATATAGGAACATGATTGTATGTGCACATGTGCACGCACACATACACACACACACACACACACACACACACAGGTTGTGGCAGGGCCTTGCTGGGTTTCCAGGCAGAGTTATTTACCTCCCAGTTTTTTTTTTTTTTTTTTTTTTTTGAGACAGAGTTTCGCTCTTGTTACCCAGGCTAGAGTGCAATGGCGCGATCTCGGCTCACTGCAACCTCCGCCTCCTGGGTTCAGGCAATTCTCCTGCCTCAGCCTCCTGAGTAGCTAGGATTACAAGCACGCGCCACCATGCCCAGCTAATTTTTTGTAGTTTTAGTAGAGACGGGGTTTCGCCTTGTTGACCAGGATGGTCTTGATCTCTTGACCTCGTGATCCACCCGCCTCGGCCTCCCAAAGTGCTGGGATTACAGGCGTGAGCCACCGCGCCCGGCCCTTACCTCCCAGTTCTTTTCCACACAAGTCCACCTCCCAAAGCCAGAGGCAGGACAGACAGCCTGCTCTGCAGAGGAACCACCCTGAGACTTCCTGAAAAGGGACAGGGCTGAAGTGTCTATCAGAAGCTTTGGGCTGCCTTCCAAAGGAGGCAGATCTCTCTCCCAAGAGAAGTGGTGAATGAGCTTGTGGCACTGGCCCCTGCCCTAGAGTCTGCAGAGGCCTCAGAGGCATCTTTGCTGGAGAAGGAAAGAGAGCCCAGAGTGACAGAGACCGAGCAGCTGTCTTTAGCATGCCAAGAAGACCTCAGCGCCTGCTTGTAGAAGCTTCCACTAAGCCACAAATACATGTTCAACATCTGCTGTGTGCCAGACACTGAGCTAGGTGCTGGAGAGACAGGGTCAAGAAATCATCACACCCTGCCCTTGTGTAGTTCATAGTAGAATGAGGAAAAATTACATAAATATATTTGAATCAGTTAATGAAGGCCCTTAGTATGGGACCTCTACCAGAGCCCAGACTGAGGCTATGCATGTCATATATTTCTCAGTTAGGGGAGATACTGTTATTAGCTCCTTTTCCCAAGGGTGGAAACTGAGGCTGAAGTGGCTCAAGGAAAAGCTGGGACCCAAATGTCTGTTCTTAATACCTGCTCCACATGGCAACTTCTACAGCTGCAGAGAAGTACCAGAGTGTTACAGAGAAGCCTTTATAATCAGTGTACACCAGTGAGTGGAAACCACCGTTTAAAGAGCTGATGGGGACAGAGAGGAAAGTGAAGAGATACGGTCTCCTACAGAGAGAACATCTTCTGATACCACAGTGCTTGTATTCTTTCTGGATGAAAAGAACTTGGAAGCAAAATAATTATCTGAGCCTTAGTTTTCTCATCTGGAAAATGGGCTTGCCTTCTGCCATTCCCCACCTTCTGTGGGTAGAATGAGAAAGAAATGAGGGCCAGTTCAAGCATGGGACATATATCTCCAAACCATCCTAATGCTAGAGAATGTCATTTGAGGGCTCAGTGGAGGTGGCTCGGATGGGAGTGTTGGGATTTTGAGCTAGGAAACTTGACTTTGGTGACCCAGGGCATAAGGAAGCACGCCGGGTTTTGTAAGGACGTGTCTTACGCTGCAGCTGGGATTAAGGAAGGCTTTTTTGGCAGTTCTTGAGGGTGATGGCTGAGGGAGAAGCCCACACTAGAAGGCAGCTGCTATTGGGGTCCAGGGTGCTGTTGGCATCCAGGGTGAAGGTGGTCAGGGCTGGCTGCAGAGAGAAAGAGAGCCAGCTAGGAGGTGCTGTGGAGCAAAAGGTGGCTGCTACCAGGATGGGATTCAAACATATCCATCTAGAAACAGCTCTGCTTAGGCAAGACTTGATCTTGTTTACTGGGGTATCCATAGCTCCCAGAGTGGGAGCTCAGTAAATATTTACGGAATAATGAAGTGGAGAAGCAAAGGAATCAGCATGACAGTGGCATTTAAAAAGTTCTCCAAACATCTTAAAAAACAGAAGGGTTGCTAGCCAGGGAGAAGAACATACCAACCAATGCTGCTGTATTTACCTGAATTAAAGGTGGGGCCCAGGATTGCTGCAGCTGGAACTGAGGTGACATGTGGTCCACCTTGTGACTAACAGGCCTTGGACTCACACGTAGCACTTTGCATTGTAATCTCACTGCCCCAGCTATGACTATCTTCCAGGGCAGAGATTGTCATCTTCCCTTGACAGATGTAGAAGCAGCAATTTTTCCAAGCCACAAAGTGAAAGAATGATGGGGCGGGTTCCCATCCCTGGGCTTCTAGTTTCGTGCTCCTCAGATGACAGCGGGGATTTGTTTGTAGGGGAGCTAACATTTCTTAAATACCTACTAAGTAATTATGAGATATGGGGATAGAGGCTCTGCATGTGCTATTTTATTTAATGCATACATTAAATTAAATATGCTAAATTAGACACAACCCCATTTTACAGCTGGTAAAACTGAGGCTGTATAGAAAGTGGTTAACACACTGTTTGGCATGTAGTAAGTGCCGTATAAATGTCAGAGATTATTTTTATGGGATCCAAAGTCATATACAATTAAAAATAGGAGATTTGGGGCTCAGACTCAGGTCTGATTCCATGCCTTTCCACTGCAGCCAGCTGCTTCCCTGAAGGGCTAGGTCCAGTTTCCCTGGCCTATTCAGGAGCCATCTGCTATGTGTGCCCATCCAGGCTGGGAGAGAAGTGGCCTTTAGAGAGGCCCTGCTGGTTCACTGTGTCTGTTTCTTTACAGATACAATGAAGTGAAGAAGAAAATGGATCCTGGCTTCCCCAAGCTCATCGCGGATGCCTGGAATGCCATTCCCGATAACCTAGATGCCGTCGTGGACCTGCAGGGTAGCGGTGAGCCACCCAGGACTGTCTCCGCTTTCTAGGACTCCCCACCCCTAGCCAGGGCCCAGCTCCTTGTAAACACACAGTTCTTCATTGTGCAGGGCAGGCAGGCAGGCGGCGCCATGGAAAACAAATCAACTCCTTCATTCCAATGCTGGGAAGGCATCCAGATCCCTAACCTCTGCTCCTTGGCCTGGCTCCAGGCAGTAAGACCCAGAAAGGCTTCTCACAGCTGCAGGGCCTGGAGCCAGGGCAGGGGAGGGCGTAAGGCCTGGGCTGGTGGCGGGGGAAGGAACATGGGCTGCATGCCATGGATTCATTCTGGGGTTTGATCCAGGCCCTTTTGGGTTTCGCAGGAGGCCTGTGACCACCTCCCATTAGCAGAAGGATGGCTCCATTTGAGACAAGGCAAACTTTGTCATGCTCTGTTGCTCATGTGGCAAAGATCTCCCACTCAACCAGTTTGCCCCTGGCCCTTTGCTGATTAAAACACAACCAGTAGCAGTGAGGGATAGAATTTGGAGTTCAAAAATCATACTCTTGAGGAAGCATCTGTGAGCTCTCTAGGGTCCTGGAAATGGGTCCAGTTTGGCTTTTTTAGAGGAGATTGTAACTAAATTCCACAGAATTTGTTTTTGAGCACCTACTGTATGCTAAGCACAGGGCCCTGACCTCTAGTAGCTGAAGGTTTTACATGTCCAAGAAAAAGCAGTGTACAATCAGATGCTAGATTAGGGATTATCTTCAAGAATAAACATCTATTGAGTACCTACTGTGTACCAGCATTTTAATAGTAAATGGGATTGTGTATGTCAGGAGTCACAAATTTCAACAGCTCCACGGGCCAGGCAGGTAGTACAAATGAGTAAAGGAGGCAGGGCACACAGTGGGGAATTGTGGCGTCCACGTTGAATCAGAGAACACATGCCTCATTTACAGGAGACAGTTGCTTCTCACCTTCTGATAATTATTGGTGGACAAGATGAGGGGCCTAGGCAGGGTGCTATGGTTCACACCTGTAATCCCAGCACTCTGGGAGGCCAAGGCAGGAGGATTGCTTGAGCCCAGTAGTTTGAGACCAGCATGGGCAACATGGTAAGACTCTATCTCTACAAAAAGATTTTTAAAAACATTAGCTACACATGGTGACACACACCTGTAGTCCAAGCTACTGGGGAGGCCAAGCAGAAAGGATTGCTTGAGCCCAGGAGTTTGAGGCTGCAGCAAGCCGTGTTCATGCCACTACACTTCAGCCTGGACGACAGAGCCACACCCAGTCTCCAAAAAAAGAAAAAAAACAAGAATGGGGGGCCTGGTGTTAGTAGATATTCTATATTAGATGTTCAGATTTAAAGACGAAACAAAACAAAAAAACTTGTGGGAGCCAAATAAAACTCATCTGTGGGCCTGATAGGACTGGATGTATCCTGTTTTGCCACCTCTGGTATATGGAAAGCGCTTAGTTTGACACTTGTGTTAAGTGGGGTTATTGTTTTTAATAATAGCATATGTTAGCTGATTTAATCCTCACTGCAAGCACTAGGAGGTTGGTATCTTTATCCTCATCTCAGAGATGAGCAAACAGGGAATAAGAGAGCTTATTTCACAGCCATTTCCCTTCTTCCAGTCCCAGTGGGGGCTCTTCTGGGTTTTAGTTGTGTTTTATTTTTGGTTTTGTTTTCTTTTCTTCAATCAGCTCAGGTTGAAACAATTGAATTTTTTTTTTTTTAAGAGGCAAGGTCTTGCTCTGTTGCCAAGCTAGAGGCACAGTCATAGCTCACTGCAGCCTCCAACTCTTGGGCTTAAACGACCCTCCTATCTCAGCCTCCCAAGTAGCTTGGACTACAGGAATGCACCACTATACCCAGCTAATTTTTAATTATTATTATTTTTTTTGGTAGAGACAGGGGTCTCTCTATGCTGCCCAGGCTGGTCTTGAACTCCTGGGCTCAAGCAACCCCCCTGCCTCAGCCTTTCAAAGCTCTCTTCTGGTTTAAAAACTTTCCCCTATGCCAGGCAGAAATTCAAGCTCCCAGGAACCTTCTTTGTGCCAGAATGTCAGGATAAGGTGGTCACAGTCTCTTCTTTCTCTGTCCCAGGTCACAGCTACTTCTTCAAGGGTGCCTATTATCTGAAGCTGGAGAACCAAAGTCTGAAGAGCATGAAGTTAGGAAGCATCAAATCCGACTGGCTAGGCTGCTGAGCTGGCCCCGGCTCCCACAGGCCCTTCCTCTCCACTGCCTTCAATCACTGGGCCTGGAGCACTAGAGAAGGACCCGGAGGGGCCTGGCAGCTGTGCCTTCCGCTCTACAGCTAATCAGCATTCTCGCTCCTACCTGGTAATTTAAGATTCCAGAGAGTGGCTCCTCCCTGTGCCCAAGGATAGGTGCTGATTGTACCCCTCCCAGGTACCCCTTCCCCTTCCACTGCCACCAACCCTCAGAGCCACCCCTGACAAGATACTTTGATATTTTCAATGCAGCCCTCCTTTGGGCTGCCCTGGTGCTGCCACACTTCAGACTCTTCTCCTTCTACCACCTTCTGTGGCTCACAGCACCCTCAGAGCCAACAGAGACTGTCTCAAGGGGGCACTGGTGGCCCGACAGCCTGGAATAGGGCAGTGGGATGGGGGCATGGCCAGATGGCCACTCCAGACCCCTGGCCTTCCACTGCTGGCTGCCTTAGAACCTTTCTTACATTAGTAGTTTGCTTTCTCTGCACTTTGTTTTCTTTTGGTCTTGTTTTTGTTTGTTCCCCCACTTAGAAATTGCATTTCCTGACAGAAGGACTCAGGTTGTCTGAAGTCACTGCACGGTACATCTCAGCCCACATAGTGATGGTTCCCCTGTTCACTCTATTTAGCATGTCCCTACCCAGTCTCTTCCTCCACTGGCTGGAGGAAAACCAAGTGGTGGCTTCCCGTTCGGCCCTCCCCACCCCTCCCTTCAACCGTTCCCCATGGGAAATGTCAACAAGTATGAATAAAGACACCAATTGAGTGGCTGTGTTTGCCATCTGTTTTAGCAGAGCCTAAACAAGGGCCACAGACCCAGCCAGAAGCGGAAACTTAAGAAG
Organism: Cebus imitator; assembly: GCF_001604975.1. NCBI lineage: Eukaryota > Metazoa > Chordata > Mammalia > Primates > Cebidae > Cebus > Cebus imitator. The sequence continues at coordinate 211,617 of NW_016107378.1, read as the reverse complement.
TCCAAATCTCTGGTCCCCGCAGGGAACAGGTGATGATGTCTGCTGGAAAGGTCAGCGCGTCCAAAGTAAACAGCAAGAGAAACTCAGGGAGAATAAGCCCTAGTCCCTCTGTCCTATTGAAAGAGCCCTGAAGAAACAGCAATTCTGTTGCTTTATTGTGGGGTCTGTTCAAGGTTTGCCTCCTCTACAAGTCTCAGTTTCTTCACTAGCAATCATTTGAGTTCTAATGCTGCTACTAATAACAATGAACAGCAACGATAATATCCCTTCCATTAATATGCTTTCTATGCGAAGCACTTCTCAAGTGTCACTTAATTTAATCTTTCCTACCCCCTAAATAAAGAGAGGCCATTATTGGTTGAATCTTATTGATGAAGAGACTGATGGCTCAAGAGAAGTGATTTTTCCAAGGTCCCATAGCTATTAGGGACCTGCAAGGACAAAGGATAGCCTAGCAGAGGAGCTTTAACCCTCAAACTAGAATATCCACCACCCTCAAAACCACTCCTGCCACCCTCTACCACCACTCCAGCCCCCAAACCACCCTGGGTAAACACAGCTAGGGGAGAAATAATGTGCTTGCTTCTAAACACAGCTGGTATTAATGGATAAGCTCCTTACTCCTTCCTGCCAGTCTACCCACCTCTAACCTCCTATACAGAAATTCTGGAGCTACTGCCAAACAGAAATTTAAAGCCTGGGGATTTTCTGAGGCCCTTTCTGGCTCCGATAGTTGGATTAGTGTATTGCTTCTGGCTTCTGATGATGGGCCTGGTGAGGAAGGTGGGTAAGGAGTGAACTCTACAGGTGACCTCCTCAGTGGTCCTGATGTCATCTTTTCTATCATTTATCCTCCCATGGCCTGCCCCCTAGCTCAGACTCTTTTTGTTTTGTTTTGTTTTTCTTTTTTGAGACAGTGTCTTGCTCTGTCACCCAGGCTGGAGTGCAACGGCACAATCATAACTCACTGCAGCCTCGATCTTCTGGGCTCAAGCTATCCTCCCACCTCAGCCTCCTGAGTAGCTGGGACTGCAGTCATGCAACAGCACGGCCAGCTAACTTTTTCTTTCTTTTTTTTTTTTTTTAAGAGACGGGGGTCTCACTTTGTTGCCCAGGCTGATCTCGAACTCCTGGACTCAAGGGATCCACCCTCTTCAGCCCCCAAAGTGCTAGGATTACAGGCATGAGCCGCCACCCGTGGCCTGGCTTAGGTTGTTGATAGTTGGAAAGACATCCTTCTGTGCTAAAGAAGTATCTTTATCTGGCTAAAGAGCCTCAAGGGTCTGCCAGTTCCAACTTGAAGACTCCCTAGACTGGGGAATCTTCCATCATGTCTATAATGCACTGTTGTTAATGTTCCCTGTTATATCGAGAGAAAATTCAGTGGCTCCATGACATGATAATGCTTAAAACATGCCATTTCTTCAGTCTTCCTTTATGAACACTTCACATGCATTATTTTATTTAATCCTTACTACAGTTCTATGGGGTTAGAATGAATCTCCCATTCCTAGACAAGAAAGCAAACTCAGGGTAAGTGACTGACTCAAGGCCACACATCTATGTAGTAGGGCTGGAAGATTCTGAGATTCAGAGGGTATGTTTGGAGAAGCCCAGGGCTCAGATTTTATCCTGGCCTGACTGCCTGCTGTGAGCAGAGCTGATCAGTAGGAGTGAGTTGATTATCATCTCCTTCCTTTAACTCTCAGCCACTGAGGGCTTGATCAACTGGCCTCAGGTAATGGGACAACAGCCCCTGCCCTCCCACCCCAACAAAGACCCAGATAGGGCGAAACAGACCTTGAACTTCCTCAGTGTGAAATGGAGTCACAGCCCAAGGCATTTCCCTTTTCTGGGTCAGGTTCCTCATCTAGCGTGGAGGGAAACTGTAATTTTTCCCTTCTCTAGAAATAGCAGCTCACTTTTCCTCTGGAGAACCATCTCTCTCCTGTCAGTCCATTATGTTTTGAGTGAGACAAATTCCACTCCTAGTGCCATCATGGGTGTATTAATATTCGTTCATTTAGTGGAACAGTCCAGCGGAAGTGCTTGCTCCTGGCATTACTGGAATCAGGTTCTGATTATCTGAGAATACATTTATCTTCATTTTACAGAAGGCAACGGAGGTTCATGGAGGTAATGATTTGGCCAACGTCACAGGCCCAGTAAAAGGGATTGAAACTCCAGGTGTGCCTGACCCTAAAGCAGGAAACTGCCTAGTGTCTCGCTGTGACTTGTTAGGGATCCTGGGGTACTCTTCAGGGTCTTGGCTCCGAAGGAAAAGCGTTCCTCTCCGAGGGAACGGGCTATATTACCAAGGAGGTGTGGCCAGATGCCTGAGGGGGTGTGGCCAGGGCCTGGGGCAGTCAGAGCCGAAGGGGCGGGGCGGCAGCAGCCGGCGTCTAGGTAACTTCAGCGCCTGCGCAGAGGCTCTCCAGCCCCGTCCTAGGCTGGGGTTCCAGTGGGGCTTCAGCTCCGTTTTGGCTACACCACCCGCGTAGGTCGCTTCCGTCGGGTTCCCCGCCCGCTTGACCATGAGCCGGTGCGCCCAGGCGGCGGCCGTGGCGGCCACAGTGCCAGGTGCCGGCGTCGGGAACGTGGGGATACGGCCGCCTATGGTGCCCCGTCAGGCGTCCTTCTTCCCGCCGCCGGTGCCAAACCCCTTCGTGCAGCAGACGCAGATCGGCTCCGCGAGGCGGGTCCAGGTGAGGGGCGTGGGTCTGAGAGAGGAGGGCGGCCAAAGGGGGCGTGGGTCTGAGAGAGGAGGGCGGCCAAAGGGGGCGTGGGTCTGAGGAGGGAGGTGTTGTGAGCGGGGCGTGGGTCCGAGCGGGGAGGTAGTCTTGAGGGGATCCTGGGTCTGAGGCGGGTCCAGGTGAGGGGTGTAGGTCTGACGGGGGAGGGCGGTCGAGGGGCGCGTGGGTCTGGGAAGCAAAGGCATCTGAGGAAGAAAGAGCAGTGGATCTGAGAGGAGAGGACTTTTGAGGGGCAGAGATAGGCGTCTGAGAATTGAGGACATTTGGAGGATGGTCAGATCGGGCACAGGAGGAGAGAAGATGCAGGGAAGATGCGGGCCTGAGAGGAGGATCCGAAACAGGAAGAGACTCCGCTGGCTGGCTGGCTGGTGGCACAGGCTGCATTCCATGTCCCCAAGGGAGAAGAATCTGTGAATCTGTGGCAGAAGCTTCAACTTGAGTTTGTGAGAGTGAAGTGGGAGGTAGATCTACCACGGAAGAGTAGGTTTGAAGAAGTCTTTTTTTTTTTTTTTTTTTTTTTGCCTTAGGAAGGAGATGAGTCAGTATGGGATGGGTAAGAGTGAGGCAGAAGGCAGAGCCCAGGTCTGGGATTAGAACAACAGGTAAGGCTGTAATGATTTATCTGGGCAGGAGCATGCTGGAGGGTAGGAAGTCAGAATCAAAGAAAAGGGACAACTGAATCAGCTTAGGGTGTTCAAGATTTTTTGGTCCAGAATCAATCTTCACTTAAAAACTTCTCCGAAACAGAAACATGAGTAGTAGCCCAGACTGTTTTCCACTGATCAAAATGACTATACTCTTATGCACGAAGGAACTTTCCTTTCCTTTTTCTTGTAAAAGGCTCCTTTTACCATTAGCAGTTGCACTCTTTGGACTTCCTCTTTGTTGAAGTTAGTGATCAGAGAACAAGATAGACCCTGCTTACCACATTTGTCCTGTATGTTCTGCAGGGGGAAAAAAAATTTGAAGTTTTCATGTCCACCTCACATATTACTTTGGATTTGAAGCCGTATAACATTTGCAGTCAGCTTGTATGCACTAAAACCATTGTCTTTTACAGTGTGGGAAGGTTAAGTGTGGAGCTAAGCAGCACAGGTGGTGGCTTGAGTAATGGTAGATGAGTGTCTGGTTGAAGAAGGGTGTGAGAGAGGAAGAAGATGAGGAATATAGTAATGCCATTTTGCAAGGAAATGGAACGTTTAAAAATTTGATCTTCATGTCTTTAAATGAATATTCTTTTTGTGTCTTGACATTCTGAAACATTTGTAAATACATAGGCCATCGTTCAAGATTAAGTTTAGTCCAATTTACTTAAATCATACTTAAAAATATGCCCATCTATTTGACTTCATATTTTGGAGAGAGACTCAGAATAGCATGTTTACAAATATGTATATTTCACCTGGAATAAATTATTAAGTTTTTCCATCACCTGGTTTGTTACTGCTTAAAAAGCTCTTCCAAATAACTCTCTGAGAATTGTAGTATAATGGAATGATAGCTAGTCAGTCATAGGACCTGGTCATTTATTAGTTGTGTGACTTTGCGCAAGCCACTTAACCTCTTTGAACTATACTTTTCTCATCTATTAAATTGGAATATTAATAATTCAAAGTAGGGCTAAAATTAAGTGGAATAATATATGAAAGAATCTGGTATTGTTCACTGTTCTTAATATTGATAATTACCCTATTATTTTCTGCAAAGTATAGATTGTACTTAAAATTTGCTACTTGGATTAAATGGGCTTTAACAAAGTCTGGATATTAAAAATACTTTTTAAATTTATATAGATCAGAGATACCAAAGAGGTTTTAATGACTCAAATAATCTGGGTAAAGGGAAGATTTGAATAGGCATGGTAGAAAAACAATGTCTATATTATCCTGTTTAAAAGATTGGACATACTTTCATTTAAGTATGGCTTCGTATGATTAATTCAGACTAAATTTAATCTTAAGTGATGATCGATGTCTTGCTTGAGGACTGTTGTCCTCACATTTCACTAAGAAAGTTAAACAAACAAGTGCAAAAATATATATTCCCATGTTTAGTAACTGTAATGAAGGAAAACCAGAAAATAACACTGAGAGAAGGCCACTCAATGGCGATGACATATTACCAAACAGAAATATGATGGGGAATCCTCTTAATTTGTCAACAATTTAACTGAAAATTGACTTACTATTAAGACTATTATTCATTGCAAACCTTGAGATGGCACAGAAAAAAAAAAGCTGTCTAATATTTGGCAACTTGTTCAATTAAAATCCATATTGGTTGCTTGTGGTAGACATGAGTGACTCTTATGCTAACATACTTGAACTTCATTCCAAGTCTTTCTTTAGGGTCTATGCTATATGGTCCTTTCTTTCAGTCAAGATTATTTCTTGGTCTTTTAATAATGATAACTCTTAGAAGAGAATCCCAGTTGTGACCTACCAGAGTGACTTGGGAATATGAGTCATGGCATCTTCTCCACAGTACTATTCCCCAGTATACCACCATACTTCATTGCACCACCCATTCAAATAAATATAACATTATCTAAAAATAGTATGCTTACCATGGACACAGAGCTTCAAGAAAAGTCTCCTGGATCCAAGATCCCGACTATGTTATAGTTCTGAAACTCCTACCCATTTAATCTAATACGTATTCTGTTTTATAGGAAATAAGACTGATAGCAAAGTTTCATTATATTTGTAAGTCAGTTTTCAAGTGAAGAATAATTTAACAGGGCTAGTTTTAGTCTCAGGAATGATGGAGTAGCTTAATGTAGACAAACCTTTCCATATATAATAATTATAAACCCCAGTCAAAATATGAAAAAAAAAACTACATGAAGGCACTATAGAGCAATACAAATCATACAGAAACTGGAGGGATTTGTTGCTTGAAATAATAGTGCTATAATATGTAACATTACCCCAACCCCTTTTTTCCCTGAAGGTTATCACTTGACACCATGAGAAGGGATTGCTAGAAAGCTTCAGTCTTACTGGCCTAATGTATTAGAGCACAAAGTTCAGGACTATCAGAATGGCTAAAAATTGAAGGAGGAAATCCCAGAAAGGAAAAAGCTAGAAATGAGGGAGCCCCTAAATTGGCATATAAATTCTCTCAAAACCTTGGCTGATCCCTGAACTGTGTATTTACAAAGGAGTCTTCAAAGGTAACAGCAGAAATGAAGAAGGAAAGTAACAGCTGAAAGGAAGAAGCTGAGCAGACAACACAACAGGGAAAGCACCTTTAGAATCCCACCAATTAAGAGTGTCCTGGAAAACATTTCAGGCTTTACACTGAAGCCTCACAAAGCTGATACCATAGGAGAAAAGCTGTACCCTAGGACTAAGGCTTCAGTCAAAGACTAAGGTCTAGCTTCAAACCATTTTTTCCTTAAAAAGTATAAAACTATGCCTTCACAAGGTAAATGCAACCAGCCAGAATTTTACCTACTTGCTAGGACAGAAATCAATACTCTTTAGAAAAGGGTAACAGAATCTAGAATATCTGTAATATATCGTCCAAAATGGCCACTATACTACAAAAACTATACTAGACATCAAAGAAATAGGAAAGTGTGACCTATTATCAAAAGAAAAATCAGGCAATAAAAATAAACTCTAAGATGACCAAATGTAGTACTTTGCAGAAAAATACTTTAAAGTAGCTATTGTAAAAATGCTCAAGGACTTAAAAGTAAAGAGTGACATAATGAATGAATAGCTCAGGGGAGCTTTAGCAGAGAAATAGAAAATGTAAAAGAGAACCAAATGGGCATTCTGAAACTGAAAATTATTATATCTGAAATGGAAAATTAACTAGATAGGCTTAACAACACATTGGAGATGGTAAAAGAAAGTGTCAATGAACTTGAAGTTAGGTCACTAGAAATTATTCAGTTTAAAAAGCAGAATGAAAAAAATTGAAATGAGACATCAGCAAAATTGGTGAAGTAAAGGCCTCTGAAAATTATCTTCTCCATAAAAACAATGAAAACGCAAAAAAATTATCAGAATCAGCTTTGTCATAGCTCTAAAAATTAACCAAAGGCTTTCAACAATCCAAGGAGCATTTATTTAAGAGTGCTGACTCTTGATAAGAATAGTAGACTTTGTGACAGTTTTATTTTATTCTCATTCCTCATCCTAAGCTCTGTAGTAACCTTAGAAACCAGCAGTCTGCAGACATAATGAAAACCAGTAATCTGGCAACCACTAGAGGGGCAAGAATAGTGTTGGAGTTTCTTCAAAGCCTCATTCCCAAGGAATTGTCATTATTGGTCAGTCTGGTGGCTGCCTGGAAGGCCTCCTTTGCCAAACTGTCTTCATGTGATTTGTCTTGGTGCTTACACAGTGCAAATAGCCTTTTCTCAAGGGTGTTTGTCAAAAACAATCAGAGGAAAGTGAGTGCAGTGGTGCACACCTGTAGTCCCAGCTATTCAGGAGGCTGATACAAGAGGATTTCTTGAGCCCAGAAATTCAAAGGCAGCCTAGGCAACATAGAGATACTCTGCTTCTTAAAAAATAAAAATTAAAAAATCAGAGGCAATTACTTAACATCACAGCTGCCTGAGGCAGTGGGTAACAGTTGGAGTAAACAGTAGGCTAGCCAAAACCTTAAAATAAAATGCTAGGGGATGAGATGATCATAGGGGACTTTAAAAGCTTTGACATATTCATAGGAATCTTGAAGGCTCTCCACAATAAGTAAGGCTTTGTTCATGCTTGAGGCTATGCACATGTCCTGAAAATTTCTAAAAATACCCTAAGCTCTTACCTCTGACTAACCTTGAGGCTCTGTACTAGCAGAAAGTGAAGGCTAAGACAGAGTTGTCATCTGTCATCTGACTATTTATGGTGTGCCCCAACATGTACACAGAGACCCTTTGCAAGCATCAGGAAACTTATTGGTTTCAGGTACTTAAGAAAATATCTAATCGTTAACTGATTACTAAGGTACCTGGACAGAGACTTTAAATTTAGTAGCCACAATGGCAAAGAATACAAGCTTTACAAATTAGTTTATAAAATACACTAAACAAACAACTATCAACAACAACAAATAGTAATCACAACAAATCCTGGTAAGGGATGAGAATCTTTTCCAGAGTTGCTATATTATTTAAGATGTTTAGTTTTCATTTAAAAATTGCGAGGTATATAAGGAAAAATAAAGTATAGCTTACAAATAGTTAAAAAAAAAAAAAAGCAGTCAATGCAAACTTTCCCTGAGCAAGCCCAGACTTTAGTCTTACTGTACAAAGACTTTAAATCAGATATTTAAAATATGGTCCAATAACTAAAGGAAACCATGTGAAAAGAGCTAAAAGAAAGTATGGAGCAGGTTATCACCAAATGGATAATATCAATAAAGATGGAGAGAGAGAGAGAGAGAGAGAGAGAGAGAGAGTGTGTGTGTGTGTGTGTGTGTGTGTGTATTCACTAGAGTGGCTCAACAGTAGACTATATCAAACAAAAAAGGAATCAGCAAACTTGAAAACAGATAAACTGAGATTATCTAGTTTAAGGAACATAAAGAAAAAAAAGATGAAGAAAACCAAACAGTCTCAGAGACCTATGGACACTAACAACTTTACAAACAGATTCATAATGGGAGTCCCAGGAAAGAAGAAAGGGGCAGAAAGAATATTAGAAGAAATCATGGCCAAAAATTTGATGAATTGGGTTAAAAACACTAATCTGCCTACTCAAGAAGCTCAAGGAACTCTAAGAATAAACTCAAAGATATCTATATCTACAGATATCATAATTAAACCATTGAAATCCAAAGAAGAATAATCTTGAAAACAGCGAGAAGCAACTCGTTATGTACAAAGAATCCTCAGCAAGATTAATGACTGATTGCTCATCAAGAGCTACAAAGACCAGAAGGGAATAACAGGATGACATTTTTAAAGTGCTGAAAGAAGAAGACTGTCAACAAAGAATTGCATAGCCAGAAAACTATCCTTAAAATGAAGTACAAATGAGCAAAAACTAAGAGAATTTTTCATTAGCACACATGCCCTAAAATAAATAATAAAGGGAGTCCCTCAGGCTGAAATGAAAGGATACTGGAAAGTAACTCAAATTCACATGAAGACATAAACAGCAGTGGTAAAGGCAACTACATGAGTAGATATAAAGGACAGTACAAATGTCATTTTTTTGTTTGTAAATCTTTTTTTAACCCAACTTTTAAAAGTCTACATAAAACAATAATTATAAATCTGTGTTGATGGACATACAATGTATTAAGACGTAATTTGTATAACAATAATGCAAATAGGAGACAGGAGGGAATGGCTCACAGTTTTTGTATACTATTGAAATTAAGTTGGTTGATCCAAACCAGATAATGATTATAAGTTAAGGTGAAAACACTTAGGACAATCACTAAGCAAATACATTTTTAAATATAGCAAAAGAAAGAATGAGGGAATTAAAATGGTACCATAGAAAATATTTAACACAGGAGAAGGCAGCAATGTAGACATAGAGAAATAAAAAAAGATATAAGACATATAGACAGCAACTAGCAAAATGTCATATATAAATTCTACCTTATTAGTAATTACATTAAATATAAATTGATAAAAATTCAATTAAAATGAAGATTGGCAGAATTCATAAAAATATGTAACTGTACACCTCCTTAAATGGACACACTTTATTTATTTATTCATTTATTTACATAGAGGCAGAGTCTCACTGTGTCACCCAGGCTGGAGTGTGGTGGTACAATCACAGCTCACTGTAGCCTCGACCTCCTGGCTCAAGCGATCCTTCCATCTCAGCTTCCTGAATGGCTGCCACTATAGGCATGCACCACCGCACCCAACAAATTTTTATATTTTTTTATAGAGGTGGAGTCTCCCTATATTGCCCAGACTGGTCTCAAACTTCTAGGCTCTAGCAGTCTTTCTGCCTTGGCTTCGCAAAGTGCTGGGATTATAGGTGTGAGCTACCATGCCTGGCCAAGAGACATACTTTTGATTCAAATACACAAATAGTTTGGAAGTAAAAAGATGAAAAATGATATACCATGCAAACAGTAGCCAAGTAAGAGCTGACATGGTTGTATTACTATTAGATAAAATAGACTTCAAGACAGAAATTTTTGCTAAAGAAAGACATTTATAATGATAAAAGGGTTGATTCATTAGGATGTAATTATAACCATATATGCATCTAACAGCAGAGCCCAGAAATAAACAAAGCAAAAAGTGGCAGAACTGAAGGGTGAAATAGACAATTCAACAATACTAGAGACTTCAATTACTCAATAATGATAGAAGGTAGAACAATGAGACAGTATCAACAAGGAAATAGAAGACTTGAAGAACATTGTAAACTGACTAGATCTAATAGATTTATATTGTAAAACCCTCAACACTAGAGAAAAAACATTCTGTGTTTTCTGCTGTCGGAGCATTTGCCAAGGTAGACCATATGTTAGGCCATAAAACAAGTCTCAATAAATATAAAGTGGTTAAAATAATACAAAGTATGTACTCTGACTACAGTGTATTGAAATTAGAAATCAATAACAGAAAAAAAGTTGGAAATTCACAAAAAAATACATTGAAATAAATTACTTCTAAATAACCAATGATTCCAAAGTAATAATAAAACAATAGAGAAAAACACCACCATTAAAAGTTGGTACTCTGAAAAAAATTTGACAAATATTTGTCTACACTAGCCAAGAAAAAAATGGAAGAAGACTCAAATTAAGAGAGAACAATATTACTGACCTTTCCAAAATAAAAAGGATTATAAGAATTATATGAACAATTGCATGCTAACAAATTAAATAACTTAGTTGAAATGACCAATTTCTAGAAAGACACAAAATACCAAACTGATTCAAGAGTAAGTAAAAAATCAAATAGATCTGTAATAAAATAAAGGGATTAACTAGTTATTAAAAACATCCCACAGAGAAAAGTTGAGGACCAGATGGCTTCACTGGTGAACTCTACCAAAGGGTTAAAGAAGAATTAATACCAATCCTTCATAAGTCCTTCCAAAAAATAAGAGGGGATACTCCCCAACTTATTCTGTGAGTCCAGGCCTACTCTGATACCAAAACCAAAAAAGGACATCACAATAAAAGAAAACTATAGACCAAGATTCATTGTGAATATATGTGCAAAAATCCTCAATAAAATGCTAGCAAACTGAATCCAGCAACTAATAAAAGGGATTATACCATGGCAAAGTGGGATTTATCCTAAAAATGTAATTCTGGTTCAATGTAGAAAAATTAATATGAGCACCATATTTATTGAATAAAAGGCACAAGATCATTTTAACAGACAGAGAAAAATGATTTGACTCCCATTCATGGTAAAAGCCACTCAATAAACTAAGAATGGAAAGGAATTTCCTCAGCCTTATAAAGGGCATCTGTGAAAAACAGCTATCATTATACTTAATAGTGAAACACCAAGAAGTTTTCTAAGATCAGGAACAAGACAGTGATGCCTACTCTCATTACTTCTATTCAACATTGTAGTGTAGGTTCTAACAAGGGCAATTATGCAAGAAAAAGAAAAGACATCTATATTGGAAAGGAAGAAGTAAAACTATCAAGATGACATGATTTTTTAAACATAGAAAATCCTAAGGAATGCACAAAAACACTTGGAGCTGATACAGAAGTTCAGCAAGATGACAGGATACAAGATCAATATGAAAAAATCATGGTATGTTTTTTCACAAACAACAATCTGAAAATGAAATTTAAAAAACAGTTCAATTTAACTTAGCATCAAAAGGAGTGAAATACTTTAGCAACAGAAGAATTCTACACTGAAAACTACAAAATACCATTGTATTCTGTATTCATAGATTTGGAAGACTTAAATTGTTAAGATAATGATACTCCCCAAACTGATCTACAGATTAATATAATCCTTATCAAAATATCAGCTGGCTTTTTTATTTATTTCCAGAAATTGACAAGCTAATTTAAAAATTCATACAGAAATGCAAGGGACTACAAACAACCAAAAGAATCTTGAAAAATAAAAACAAAATTGGAGAACTCACATTTCTCAATTTTAAAACCTACTATGAAGCTACAGTAATCAAGACTGTGTTGTACCGGTAACAAGACAGACATATAGATCAATGAAATAGAATTGACAGTACTGAAGTAAGTTCATACATCTGTGGCCATTGATTTTCCACAGGATTGCCAAGACGATAAAAGGGAGTGACTAGTTTTTGCAACAAATGGTCTGGGACAATTGGATTGACATGTGTCACAGCATATACAAAAATTAACTCAAAGTGAATCAAAATACTAAATATAAGACTTAAAGCCATAAAACTCTTAGAAGAGAACGTAAGTGTCAAACTTCCTGACCTTGGATTAGGCAGTGGTTTTCTAGACATACAACAAAAGTACTAGCAACCAAAGAAAGAATGGGTAAAGGGTACTTCATCAAAATAAAACATTTTGTGATTCAAAGTACACTACCATGAAATTGAAAAGATAACTTACTGAATGGAAGAAAATATATGCAAATTATACATTTAGTAAGAGTAGAGTGTTCAAAATATATAAAGAACTCTTAGAATGCACCAATAAAAAGATAACCCAACCCAAGTATCAACCCAGAATTCTATATCCAATGAAAATATTATTCTGAAATGAAGGGAGAATGAAGGCATTTTCAGATAAGTGAGAATGGAGGGAATTTGTGGTCAGGCCTGCATTCAAGAAATGGTGAAGAAAGTTTCTTGAGTTATAGGAAAATAACACCAGATTGAGACTTAGATATACAGGAAAGAATGAAGAACACTGGAAATGGTAAATACGGAAATAACAATATCAAACTTTTTTCTTTATATTAATTTCACCAAAGAGTTAGAAAATGTAACCATTTAATACAAAAATTATTATTTTCCTGGGTTTACATATATGTAGAGGTAAAACATATAACAATACTGAAAGAATGGTGGATAGGATGGAATTGTACTGCTTTTCTTACACTTTCTGTGAAGTGGTATAGCGTTAACTCAGAGTAGATTGTCTTATGCTAAGCACACATTGTAATCTTCAGACCAACTGCTGACTAAAAGTACAAGAAGATACAGCTAAGGAGCCATTAAAGAAATTTAAATGGATCACTAGAGAAAAATTTCATGAACTCGAGAAAACAGAAAAGAGAAACAGAAACATAAAACTGATGGGAACTGATGGGATATATAGAAAAACAGCAAAACAGTAGATTTATATCCAAATACATCAATAATTAAATTTGGTATACATTAACATTCTAATGTAAAGGCAAAGATCTTCAGACTGGACAAAAAAGACTCAGCTATACATTAATTTACAATACATGCACTATAAATGTAAATAAAAAGATAAGAAAATATAACATGGAAATAATAAGTGTAGGAAGCTGATACATACTAATATCAGATAAAGTAGACTTCAAGACATGTCATAACACCACATATAAAGAGGGACATTTCTTAAAATAAAAAGGTCAGTGGGAAAACTTAGCAGCACTTAATGTTTATGTACCTAATGTCAGAACTTTGAAAACATGAAGCTAAAATTGAGAGAATTAAACAAAGAAATAGATAAAACATAATTGAGGATAGAAACACCCCTTTCCTGGTAATTGGCAGAAGAGTCAAACCAAAGATTAATAACACAGAAGATTTGAACATTGGTAACCACTTTGACTGAATTGAAATTTATGGAACACTACATCCAATAATACCAGAATATACCTTCAAGTACACATTGAATGCTTATCAACATAGACCCAATGCTGGATCATAAAAACAACTCAATAAATTTCAAAAGTTTGAAATATTATATAGGATATTCTCTGACCACAATGAATTATGTTAGAAATCAATAACAAATACATCCGATAAAAATGGGCATATTTAGAAATCAAGCTATATACTTTAAAATGGTCCCTGGGTCAAAAACATATTATAGGTGAAATTACAAAATGTTTTAAACTAAATGTAAACAAAAGACAACATATCAAAATTGTGGGATGCAGTTAAAGCAGTGCTTGCAACTAAACCAATACAGTTAAACACATAGAAAAGAAGAAAGACTTAAGATTAATGATTTACTCTAATGATTGTTTCTTTTGCTGTGCAGAAGCTGTGGAGTTTGATTAGGTCCCATTTGTCTATTCTGGCTTTTGTTGTCAATGCTTTTGGTGTTTTGGTCATGAAGTCCTTGCCTACACCTATGTCCTGAATGGTTTTGCCTAGATTTTCTTCTAGGGTTTTTATGGTGTTAGGTCTTATGTTTAAGTCTTTAATCCATCTGGAGTTAATTTTAGTGTAAGGTGTCAGGAAGGGGTCCAGTTTCTGCTTTCTGCACATGGCTAGCCAGCTTTCCCAACACCATTTATTGAACAGGGAATCCTTTCCCCATTGCTTGTTTTTGACTGGTTTGTCAAAGATCAGATGGTTGTAGATATGTTGTGTTGCCCCCAAGACCTCTGTTCTGTTCCATTGGTCTATATCTCTGTTTTGGTACCAGTACCATGCTGTTTTGATTACTGTACCAACAGATTGGGAAAAAATTTTTGCAGTTTACCCATCTGACAAAGGGCTGATATCCAAAATTTACAAAGAACTAAAACAGATTTACAAGAAAAAAACTAACAAGCCCATTCAAAAGTGGGCAAAGGATATGAACAGACACTTTACAAAAGAAGACATACGTGAGGCCAACAAACATATGAAAAAATGCTCATCATCACTGGTCATCAGAGAAATGCAAATCAAAACTACATTGAGATACCATCTCACGCCAGTTAGAATGGCGATCATTAAAAAATCTGGAGACAACTGATGCTGGAGAGGATGTGGAGAAATAGGAAACTTTTACACTGTTGGTGGGAGTGTAAATTAGTTCAACCATTGTGGAAGACAGTGTGGCGATTCCTCAAGGACATAGAAATAGAAATTCCATTTGACCCAGCAATCCCATTACTGGGTATATATCCAAAGGATTACAAATCGTTCTACTATAAGGACACGTGCACACGAATGTTCATTGCAGCACTGTTTACAATAGCAAAGACCTGGAACCAACCCAAATGCCCATCGACGATAGACTGGATAGGGAAAATGTGGCACATATACACGATGGAATATTATGCAGCCATCAAAAACGATAAGTTAGGGACCTTTGTAGGGACATGGATGAACCTGGAAACCATCATTCTCAGCAAACTGACAGAAGAGCAGAAGATCAAACACCGCATGTTCTCACTCATAGGCGGGTGTTGAACAATGAGAACACATGGACACAGGGAGGGGAGCACTACACACTGGGGTCAGTTGGGGGGAAATAGGGGAGGGAGGGTGGGGGGTGGGAAGCTGGGGAGAGTTAGCAAGGGGAGAGATGCCAGATGTAGGTGATGGGGGGGGAAGGCAGCAAATCACACTGCCATATGTGTTCCTATGCAACAATTTTGCATGTTCTTCACATGTACCCCAAAACCTAAATGCAATAAAATAAATAAATGGGAAAAAACAAACAAACAAACAAACAAAAAACTCTAACATTTTAATAGCAAAAAAAAAAAAAAGATTAATGATTTAAGTTTTCACCTTCAGAAGCTGGAAGAGAAAATTAAACACAAAGTAAATCAAAGAAAGGAATAATAAAGATGAGAGCAATAATCAGGGAAATAGAAAACCACATAGAAAATTAAAATGAAACATTTGTTAATAGATTCATAGAATAGACTAATGGAATTGATAAATCCTTTTAATGGAATTGATAAATACTTACCAAGTCTGATAAGAAAACCAGAAAGAAAATACAAATTACCAGTATCAAGAACGAAAGAGCATATGTCATTATGGTTAGATGGCTAATAATGGAACATTATTCATAACTTTATGCCAGTAAATTTAACATGTACATGAAATGGACAAAAATCCAGTGTGTCAAAAATGGACACAAGAACTAGAAAATATGGATAGACCTTTATCTATGAAGGAATTTGAATTTATTTTGTATACACAAATATACATTTAAAGAAAACTTTTCACCAAGATTATTTCACTAGTAAATTTTGTCAAACTTTTAAGAATATAATAAAATCACTCACACAAGGTTTTTCAGAAAGTAGAGAAGTGTGGAATACTACCTAATTACTTTGATAGGGCTATCATTACCTTGATATCTAATCTGAAAAGACATCATAAGAAAAGAAAATTATAGATCAATATTCCTCATGCTCATAAACGTAAGAACTCCTAACAAAATATTAGCAGGTCAAATATGGCATTGTATAAAAAGGATGATACTGTGTATTACTTCCAAGTTTATCGTATCTCAGGAATATAAGGTTGATTTAACATGTAAGATTCAAATTTCAATGTAATTCACCATATAAGCAAAACATGATAAAACGCATGTGATCATCTCAATAGATGAAGAAATTTCATTAACTTACATGATAAAATTCAATACCCACTGATGATAAGAAAATTTCATGATAAAATAGGGATAAAAGGGAACTTTCTCCATCAGTTACAGAGCATCTACAAAACACCCACAATTAATACCATGGTGGTAAAATATTGAATCTATTTCCCCAAACGTTTGGAACAAGACAAATACCTTGTTCACCACTTCTGTTTGACATTATTTTAGGGATCCTAGTCAGTGCAATAAGGTAAGAAAAAGGAGTAAAAGACATATGGATTAGAATGGGAAAAGTATAACTGTCCTATTCACAAATGATATAGACTGTATATGAAGAACTTCCTAAGGAATCAACAGAACAACTAACTACTATGACTAATAAGTGAACCTGGCTAGGTCATAGGATACCATATGAAAACTTAAAATCAATTTTACATTTATATACTAGAGGAGCAAATAATTACAAAATTAAATCAAGTAATTTATAACAGCAATAAAATGACATTAAATACTTAGGAAAAAACCATATAAGACCACTACACTGAAAACTACAAAATATTACTGTGAGAAATTAATGAAGACTTACATAAATGGAGAGATATACCACGTTTATGAATTGGAAGAATCAATATTATTAGGATGGCAATTTCCTCCAAACTGATCTGTAGATTCATTTTGAAATCTCAGTAAAAATTCTAACAGGCTTTTGTGTATGCATGGAAACTGACAATTCTAAAACTTATTTGGAAATGTGAAGTATCTAAAATAGCCTTCAGAAAAATGACGAAGAAGAAAGTGTTGTTGGTCTCACACTACCTGATTTCAAGACTTACTTCAAAGCTGTGGTAAATAAGATAGTGGAGTATTGACAGAAGTATAGATGAACAGATCAATGCAACAGAAAGAGAATCCATGCTTAAATATCCAATTGAGTTTTTGCAAAATTGCCAAGAAAATTCATTGAGGAATGTCAGGTCTTTTGGTGCTGCAACAACTGGATAAATTTATGCTTAAAAATGAACTTTGCTCCATACTGCACACCACACACACAAAAAGTCATTGAAGATTGACCATAGATTGAAATGTCTAACTCAAAATCATACAGCTTCTAGAAGAAAAAAATATAGAATATTTTCAGGACCTTGAGGTAAAGATTTTTTCAGAAGGAAACAGAAAAGAATTAAACATAAAATACAAATTGGTAAATTAAGCTTCATCATAATTAAAATTACTTTAATAAAAAAATGACATTAAGAAAATGAGAAAGCAAGCCACAGAATGAGTGAAAATATTTTCAGTGCATATATTGACAAAGGGCTTGTATGCATTTATACAGAGCTCTTACAAATTGATAAGAAAGAGACTAACAACCCAGTAAAAATGGGCCAAAGACTTGAACAGACATTAATATAAGAAGTTAAATAAATGACCAATAAGCATACGAAAAATGTGTTCAACACCATAGTTCATGAAAAATAGATTAAAGCCACATGAGATATCATTTTATACCCACTTTAATGGCTAACATTAAAAAATAAAAAACTGACCATACAATATGTGGGTAAGGATGTGGAGCAGCAGGAACTCTCATACCTTGCTAGGGATGTAAACTGGTGAAGGCACTTTGGGAAATAGTTTTGTAGTATTAAATAAAGTTAAGCATGCCCTATGACCCAATAATTTTATTTACAGCAAAATGAAAATATATGGTCACACAGAGATTTGAACATTAATGTTCATATGAACAATAACGGTTGAAAAATTATAATGGACCAAATGTCCTTGAACAAGTAAATAGATTGTGATATATTCATACAATGGAATAGTATTCTCTGATTAAAAAGAGTAAATACTGATACATATGACAATATGGCTGACTCTTAAAAATATGAAGTAATCAAGCCAGATATAAAAGGGTAAATGCTGTCAGGCACAGTGGCTCATGCCTGTAATCCCAGCACTTTGGGAGGCTAAGGCAGGCAGATCATGAGTCAAGAGATCGAGACCATCCTGGCCAACATGGTGAAATCCCCGTCTCTACTAAAAATACAAAAAATTAGCTGGGCATGGTGATGTGCGCCTGTAGTACCAGCTACTAGGGAGGCTGAGGCAGAAGAATTGCTTGAACCCAGGAGGCAGAGGTTGCAGTGAGCTGAGATAGCGCCACTGCACTCTCTAGCCAGGCGACAGAGCGAGACTCCATCTCAAAAAAAAAAAAAAAAAGGAAAATGCTATGTGATTTTACTTATATGAAAATCTAGAGCAAGTAAAACTGTAGTGAAAGAAAGCCTATCAGTGGTTGCTTAGGTTTGGGGAGGGTACATTAATTGCAAAGGGCAAAAGAAAACTTTTTGGGATGATGGAAATATCTTGATTGTGGTGGTCATTGCATAGGGGTATGCATTTGAGAAACTCATAATCTATGAACTTCAAATAGGTGTATTTTCTTTTAGGCACATTATACCTTGATAAAGTTGTTTTGTTGTTGTTTCATTTTGTTTTTGAGATGGAGTCTTGTGCAATGGCATAATCTCAGCTCACTGCAACCTCTGCGTCCTGGATTCAAGCGATTCTCCTGCCTCATCCTCCCGAGTAGCTGGGATTACAGGTGCCTACCACCACGTCCGGCTAATTTCTTTGTATTTTTAGTAAAGACAGGGTTTCACCATGTTGGCCAGGCTGGTCTAGAACTCCTGACCTCATGATCTGCCCACCTTGGCCTCTCAAAGTGCTGAGATTACAGGCATAAGCCACCATGCCTGACCATAAAGTTTTGTTTTTTTTTTTTAGTCTACCAACACCAAATGCTGGAAAGGATGTACAGCAGCTGAAATTCTCATACATTTCTACTGATACTTTTATATGATACAACTTTAGAAAACTGGTGGGTTATTATAAAGTTAAACAACATCTATGAACCAGCATTTCAACTCCTAGGCGTTTACCAAAGGGAAATGAAAACATATTCACAGAAAGGCTTGTACAAGAATGTTCGTAGTGGCTTTATTTATAATAGCCCACAATTGGAAACAACCCAAATGTTCATCAGTAGGAGAATCAATAAACAAAGTGTCATATAGTTACATAGTGGAATAATACTCTGCAATTATGAATGAATTACTAATGTATGAAACAACATATTAAAAATATTAAGTGGAAGAATGCATGATATATGATTCCATTTATGTGATGTTTATGAACAGATAAAACTAAGTTATGGCAATAAAAATCTAGCATTGGTTGCCTAAGAACATAGGGTTTGACTAGAAGAGGCACAAGGTGACTTTCTCAGAGTGGTAAATTTGTTTTATGTGTTAATTGTGGTGGTGGTTACACAAGTATATATTTATCAAAGCTCATTGAATTGTATACTTTAGATCTGTACATTTCCTTGTGTTACTATTTAGTATTCTAGAGGCCAAATAATTAGAATATTTTTGGCATTTTTTAATAAATTATTTGATGGCCTCAGAATCATATAAGCACCAGTAGAGACAGAAAAAGAATGCTATTTGAGTAATATAATTGGCTTATAGAAAAAACGACAATGTACTATATACATAAGCACAGTCTATTTCACTCAAAAGGCAGTACAATGAAAGAATTAAGAGCAAAGACTTTATAACGAAACTAGGTTCAAATCCTGGTTTTACCACTTGTGATCTTAAGCAATTTAACTCCTTCTGTGCTACTCCTTTCTGGTATGTAAAACTTGAAACTTAAGGTTGTAAAACCTAAATAGCTTACTACATGCCACATGCTTAGAATGCCTGGTACATCACATAGTAAGCATCCATGTATTATTTGCTGTTCTTACTTATTCACTTTTCATTTCTTCTTCTTATTTATTTTTATTTTCTCATCTGTTTTGATTGTTATTAGTTATAAAGTTCTGGCAGGTATATAAAACAATGCATTTACTTCTTCACACTCTGATGTCTTCACTCTTCTACCTAAAGCTCTCAAAAAGCAAATTCCCCTTCTTACCTTGCTAGCTCCTGCTTATCTTGCAAGACGGTTCAAGTTATAGCTCCTCCAGGAAGCTTTCCCTGGCTGCTAAATCCTATACACCTTTTCTTTGTTCCCCCAGCATTCTCTATTAACTTTCATGGATATACAGATCATTTGTCTTACGGTTTTTCTTCAGCGTTTCTCTTGCTACACAGTAGGCTTTGTGAAGTTAGATATAATTTGTTATTTTTCTTTATGCTTGAATCCTTGTCTGGTACAGGGTAGTAGACAATTGATCCTTGACTGAACGCATGAATACCATAAAACTTTCCTGTTACATGTTTCTGTTTGATAGTTATGAATTAAAATAATGTCCATTCATCTATTTTTACCAACTTTGACTTTCAGATTTTCCTTCTTGGTATTATCCTGCTTCCAATTCGTGCCTTATTGGTTGTGTTAATTTTATTACTTGCATGGCCATTTGCTGCAATTTCAACAGTATGCTGTCCTGAAAAGCAGACCCACCCAGTAACTGGTTGGAGGAGGTAAGAAATAATTATGTCTAACATATTAGGACATAATATTAAATTAAGATATATCAATATAAGAAGAGTTTGTAATAATTTAGTCAGTGATCAATAGCTTTATCTAACTGCTACCTACTCAATAATAAATAATAATTTATTTTTATTTCTCATATAAAATGTGTAGAAATTACTGCCCAAATGCCAACTACATTATGATAATCTTCTAAAAGATGTAATTTCCTAATGTTAAAATATTTTGTTTTCTGAGTTATTGCCACATGTGATACATCCATAATTCGGAAAGATACCCAACTATTATTATACTTGAGACTATTGAAGCTACAAATTACCTCTTTTTCTCTTTCTCAGTTTTTACATTTGCTTTTCTCCCTCTACAGGTTTTTGTAGTGGCATAAGTGGATTAATTATATTATTTTTATTAATTAATAGTAATTTCTATTGTAATAGAATAACAATTTAATTATTAACCAATGTAGTCTAGTTGTTTTAAACATTAGCATGAGGCAGAATGGAACTACTTTTCAGGCATTATCTAATTAAGATGGTAATAGAAGAGAAACTGATCATGAATTAATAAACTACTGGTAAAAGTTTATTTTTATTGGACAGAACCAAATTGTTGTGATCTGTATGCCTTGTAAGTGCAGCCTCTTATTTGGACTCCATGGATTCCATGTGAATTTCAAATCTGTAGATAGGTTTTAGTGCATTGTCAAACTCTTTGAAATTGTTGGCAATTTCTTTTATATGCAAGAATATTTTTGTATCCAAATCTCAAATGTGAATACATCCTCCAAAAATTTTGAGAAATACTATTCTAGAAACTTTTAAAGAAATATGTAGTTTGCTGTTCAGTTCATGTTCTGGTGAACAAATGTCAATATCAGACACAAGGCTGGTTTGAAGTGGAAATGAATCCAATGCTGTAATGCCCCAGAGAAATCTCAGTTCTTGTAAACCATGCTCCTTTGTTTTATAACTCAAGGCTGTATAGTATAAAACAACACTTGAAGGAATGTTTTTTATGACTCACCAGTTCTTTTCAGATTACCTCTTTGGTTTTTAATGTCAGTGGCTTATGAAAACCTAGGATGATAAAAGGAATAGGTCTAAGAATCCAGGCAATAGATATAATAAATGTTAGAAAAGAAAGTTTTACTTTTGTCCGTTAAACTAGTATCTCTTTCTCCTCTCAAACAGGTTATGTTGAAGATATTATGTGGGACCAGACTAACAGCCATTTTTTAAACATGTTAAATAGGAGTGTTTAATGACTCCGAATATGGGATAAATATAGTTATCAGAAGTTATATCACTATAGATAAAAAATGAGAGGTGTGGAAATTTGATAAAGGGATACACTTTGTATCATTACATGAGTAGAAATCTCTTCTCTAAACTAAAGGTGAAGAAAGGGAGGTACAGTTCCTATGCCCTTTGGAAAAGTATTTTGATTTTCTTTATATAACTTCTTGTGAAATAAAAGTCACAGAAACTTCCTCAGAGCTAGTTGCCAACGGCTTCTCACTATATTATTACAAAAATGTGGAGATAATTAGATGAGAATCCTATTTTTAAAAGCTAAGGTGGGTGGATCACTTGAGGTCAGGAGTTTGAGACCAGCCTGGCCAACATGGTGAAACCCCGTCTCTACTAAAAATACAAAAATTAGGCCTGGTGGGAGGTGCCTATAATCCCAGCTACTCAGGAGTCTAAGGCAGGAGAATTGCTTGAACTGGGGAGGCAGAGGTTGCAGTGAGCCAAGATTGCGCCACTGCACTCCAGCCTGGACAATAGAGCAAGACAAGGGCTAAAAAAAAACAAAAACAAAAAACCTCTCATTAAATACCTCCAGGATGATGTACATATTTTATTTTTTGATAAAAATCTATATGCTTATTCACATACTGAGATATCCCTTCTGCGTTTGCACTTCTGGGAAAACATTTTTGTTTCCCTGCCCAACTGGATCTTATTTGTCTTGTGTGTCCAGCACAGTTCCTGGCACAGTTTGATGAATTAACTAACCTTTAATGGCACAATCTTTTTTAAAAAGTTCTTTAAAAAAGTAGTTTCTGGATTGCTCAAGTGCATCTCATTCCAGGGAAGTGAGATGGTGAACTAACTTCAGATGATTCTTGATGAGATCTAAAACTGTAACAATACAGATAACAAGACTTACTTTTTAAAAAATTCCTAAAATAATTCTGAAGACAGCTTCAGTGTGAGAGTTCCAAAAGTGTTTTAGGAGATCATAGCATCTTCATTACAACAAATGTGGATTTCCAAGATAACTACTTTGAAGGACAATACATATTTGGACATCTCAGTAGGGGATGTTTGTTGAAAATTCATTGTTTTGAAAATTCATTTTTAACACTTTATAGTCTCAGAATGATGGAGCCGTTTATTAGCCACATGTCCTTGGGCAAATTACTTCTCTGTGCCTCGGTTTTCTCATGTGTAAAAATAATTTTAAAATACCTACTTCAAAAGATTAGGCCGAGGATTAAATATACATATAAAGCATTTAGAATAGTGCCTGGCACCTGGCAGAAAGAGTGTCATGTAAATGTTAGCTATTATTCTCCTCAGCTTGTGTTTTTAATATGAAACACTCTGATGTATTTTGGTTTTCTTATTGTATTTTAGAGTAAAACCCTGCTGCTAGCTTTAATTAACAAAGCTAATTGTGTCTTTTTAATATTTTCATAGGAAAATTACTCAAACAGCTTTGAAGTTTCTGGGTCGTGCTATGTTCTTTTCAATGGGATTTATAGTTGCTGTAAAAGGAAAGGTCGCAAGTCCTTTGGAAGCACCAGTCTTTGTTGCTGCCCCTCATTCAACATTCTTTGATGGAATTGCCTGTATTGTAGCTGGGTTACCTTCTATGGTATCTCGAAATGAGAATGCACAAGTCCCTCTGATTGGCAGTAAGTACTTGTAAGGTAACATAGATAAAATATTTTCATGCTCATGCTTTAAAATAAAATATATAGTTTATTGATATGTAAACTTTTTTAAAAGTTTAGAATAAAACATTGCAAACCTATTTACTTTATTGTAATAAGGTACTACACGGAAATAGTATATTTATGAAAAAAGATTAGAGACTTCCCTTTTATAGCCTCATAACCCTTTAAAACTTTTTATTACTATACCATTATGTCTTTCTGTTCTTATATATAGCCAGAAAGAGTGGTTTTCAGATACTACCCATGCTTGATTTAGAGAATTTAACCCATGTTTGATTTGAGAGAATCTGAAAACACAGGTTATGTGTTGTTTCATGAATTTATCTTCAGGCTATTAGGCTGCTAAATGCAGTAAGTCATTCCTCCTCACTGTTTTCTTCATATTGCCCTCCAAATCTCCATGAGGGACCTATGTGTAGCTCTCTGAAAATTATGATGTGGAACAATAAGTACTTCCTGCCATAAAAAAATAATGGCACAAGTGAAATGTTTTTCCCACCAGATGCTTTGGTCTCTCCCTCAGGAATTGTCTCCAAGTAACTACTCCCTGTTGTCCCAAGGTTATTGCAAACATCACATGAGAGAGTGAGTGTGAAAGTTGCCTCATGTTGCCTTGGTGCTCTGGAGAAGTAATAGTAGTTCTTGCAGCTTTGTCATTCAGCTAAGACACTTTGTTTGTTTGTTTGTTTGTTTAACGTAACTACCATGCTCTGTGTAATATAGCTTTTTCCTGAAAAATTGTGTAGCAATAGATTTTTGGTAAATTGAGGTTGATTTTTCATGTACCAGGAAGCTATTAAAAAAAAAACTGTTGTGCTGAAAATTGCAGTATCACGAGTAATGGTTACCCCTACTTATGTGTACTATGAATTCAAATAATCAGTTTTCAAGGTATTCCTAAAATAAAACAATAATCTTGTAGCATACTCTAACGTTAATGTCAATTGAGGAAGAAGACCTTTAGGGGGAAAATTACATTTGCTTCTTTTCATATTTTTGCTGCTTACTCCTGTTAAATTAATGAAATATTTTTAGTTGTAAATATCCACTTCTCCTTTTGAAATTAGAAGCTAAGTTCTAATAAATTCATTTTTTAATTGCTCTCTTCATTTACT
Source organism: Cebus imitator (assembly GCF_001604975.1). Lineage (NCBI taxonomy): Eukaryota > Metazoa > Chordata > Mammalia > Primates > Cebidae > Cebus > Cebus imitator. The sequence continues at coordinate 186,826 of NW_016107378.1, read as the reverse complement.
CTCATTTTAATTTTCCATACAATGTGTTATATATCCAGAATTATTGCTGTGGTTGCTTTAGCCAAAAAATGGCATGCCTGTGACTTTTTATTTGTTTTAAAGGACTGTTACGGGCTGTGCAACCAGTATTGGTGTCTCGTGTAGATCCAGATTCCCGAAAAAACACAATAAATGAAATAATAAAGCGAGCAACATCAGGAGGAGAATGGCCCCAGGTAAAACATGGTGGATGTTAACTTAAATATATTGAGAGTTTATTCATTGTATGTATGTAGACTTAGTCATTTGGATCCACAGATAGCAATATCCGTGGACACCTATACTAGGTATCTTTAGCATAATAGGTGCAGAGTAAATATAGTAGCAAGTATTAAGAAGTCTTCTTTCCCATGGATGCTCGGTGGTATTAAATTTATCATTCTTTTTTATTCTCTAAACTCTTTGAACCAGTTTTCTCTTTGTGTTATAAAAAGTGATTCTCTAAGTCTGAATTTAATTGTCACTTTAAAGATGAGATAGGAGATAGGTACCTTAGTATCTCTGACCATTATACTAAAGTATCTCCTATTTTATTTAAAAATCTTAATTATACAAGCTCAGTTATACCCAATATTGTGGTGGGTAAGTGATTAAGATCTTTGATTTCTACTGAAATTTATTTAGATAGTGCTTTTCAGTGCAAGGGGCATATCAAAATCACCTGTAGAACGTTTTTTCATGCTTTACCATCTCACCATTCACTTCCCTGGAATCCCTTTTGAAAGCAAGGAAGGAGTAACATTTACTGCAAAATAAGAGTGATTCTAATAGGAACCACTTTATCTTTGCCCAGTTGTAAACAACTCATCTCTAGCAGACTAATAGTCCTACAGTGATCTAGCCATACATGATGACATGAAGATGTTAAAGTCCAAGAGGAAGTATGTGACCAAAGAGGTGGTTTTAGAAACCAAGGCATGTAAGGAATGATTAAAAAGAAGATAGGTGGCATTTGGAGTAGAGTTTGATTTTTCTCTATGGATCCAAAGAATATATCTAGGATTAGTAAGTGTGGGAGATAACAAATAAATACATTTCAGCTCATTTTGCTCATCTTAAAGAACTTTCTGTCCAGAAGTAAAATGGTCTGATGTGGCATCCTTTTCTAGAGTTTTCAGGCATTGGCTGAACAACCACTTGGGGGGGATATTGTAGAAAGAATTTGAGCCTTAGAGGTACTAGGTGACTTTGAATGGCCCTTCCAGCTCTGAGATTTTATGATTCACTGTATACCCATTAATTTTTAGTAGTTTAGTTGTTAAATTTTCACTGAATAAAGTATATTTGATACTGTATCCCATTGTCATAGGAAACCTACTTTTAAATTGGAGAATGGGATTATACCTATTCATAATTTTTATTTTAACCTCTTATTGTGGCAATGTAGCCTGATAAATGTTTTCCTTATCTAATTATCATAGAATCCTTTGCTAACTGCTGTGATTGCAGGAATTTATTTTATTTTATGCACTTAGCAATTTATTCATGGCTAAATTTTAAGGGCACAAGAAAACTAAGTTGCTACTTTACTTAGTTAATGGAGGAAACTAACATACTGCATATCTTTTACCTTGAAAACCTGAAGAAGGATGTTAAAAGCTAAAAACGCTGCCTGAAAAAGAAAAAAAAGATATTAAGTTGTATTCCATATGTCAACTAATTCAAGTAAACATAAAACACATTGTACACATTTCTTTTTTTCCCTTTGTCCTCAAGACATATCTGAACTACATGTTGTGGAAGTAAATATTATTTACTGGGAATCTGAAACAAAGTAAGAAATTATTTGGTTAAGGATATATAGCAGAAGAAAGAATTTAATGTAGCCTAATGTACAATTTGACCATGAATTACATACTGCATCTTCTTTTAAGTTTATTCAGATCATTAGTATTATCATTATGAGATATTTGTTAAATATATTCTTTATTCAAAGCTTAAGTCCATTTTCCAATTATCTTAATAGTCAGACAATATTTTTTTAATAAGAAAATTGAATTATCTGATGGTAGCATTCATTGGAATCAAGTGTTAGCCTTTTATTTTATTTTTGTTTTTTAATCATTGGCAGCTGTTTGTGCAGTCATAAGAAAGCAAGTAAAGAGGTAATTTATTAATTAGATTGAAATATTAAATCTATTCCTTTTTTCCCAAGATACTAGTTTTCCCAGAAGGTACTTGTACTAATCGTTCCTGTTTGATTACTTTTAAACCAGGTGAGAAAAATTAAATTATGTATTCTAACAAAGTAATATGGAAGATTTCTCAAATGATTTTATAGAAATATACAAAATAACTCTTTAGCTTGCTCTGAGCATTTTTTTCTTTTCTGATAGCAAGTTTTTAACATTGTGGATCCACAGAACTTACTCCTTTGCTTTCTCTTTTGGTGTCACAATTCCTTTCCCCTTGTAGTGTCCACTCCATGCATGTGCGCTCGAGATGTGTGGCTGTGAATGCATTTGGGAACCCTCACAGACACGTGAGGTTCTATGGCATCAAGTAGAAAACCTATTTCATTATAATGTCTTCAGATGCCTTCTAAGATTCACTTCTTTTTTAACATTAGAAGTCAGTGAATGCAGCTTTCTTTATAATTTGTAATACTTTAAAATGTTTTTGTATTAGCTGCTAGAATGCTCAGCAGCAAAGTTATGACTCACTTCTAGTGAGTGTGGTAGTTCTTGCTTCAAGAGTTTAGTTTTATGTAGATTTTCTTATTTTTCTTTGTCATGATTTTATCATTCCTTAAAATTCTGTTGAGAATAGGAGAAAATTTTTGCAATCTATCCATCTGACAAAGGGTTAATATCCAGAATCTACAAGAAACTTAAACAGATTTTCAAGAAGAAAATAAACAACCCCATCAAAAAGTGGGCTAAGGATATAAACAGACACTTCTCAAAAGAAGACATTTATGTGGTCAACGAACATATGAAAAAAGGCTCGTCATCATTGGTCATTAGAGAAATGCAGATAAAGACCACAATGAGATACCATCTCATTCCAGTTAGAATGGTGATCATTAAAAAGTCAGGAAACAACAGATGCTGGAGAGGATGTGGAGAAATAGGAACACTTTTGCACTGTTGATGGGAGTGTAAATTAGTTCAACCATTGTGGAAGACAGTGTGGTGATTCCTCAAAGATCTAGAACCAGAAATGCCAATTGACCCAGCAATCCCATTACTGGGTACATACCCAAAGGATATAAATCATTCTACTATAAAGACACACGTACATGTATGTTTATTGCAGCACGGTTCATAACAGCAAAGACTCAGAACCAACCCAAATGCCCATCAATGAAAGACTAGATAAAGAAAATGTGGCTCATATACACCATGGCACCATGAAATACTATGGAGCCATAAAAAAGGATGAGTTCATGTCCTTTGCAGGAACATGGATGAAGCTGGAAACTATCATTCTCAGCAAACTAACACAGATACAGACAACCAAACACCATATGTTCTCACTTATAAATGGGAGTTGAACAATGAAAACACATGGACACAGGGAAGGGAACATCACATTCTGGGGCCTGTTGGAGGGTAGGGCGCTAGGGGAGGGATAGCATTAGAAGAAATACCTAATGTAGATGACAGGTTGATGGCTGCAGCAAACCCCCATGGCACGTATATACCAATGTAACAAACCTGCACGTTCTGCACATGTATCTGAAAGCTTCAAGTATAATAATTTTTAAAAATTCTGTTGTATATTAACACTTAGAAAATGAAAAAAGTGAATAAATAATGAATAAGCAAATACTTTAAATGGCATAGGCACAGCATTTAATATTTTCTCTCAGTAGTTCTTAATTCAAAAAATCTCTCATTTGGTAAGCACTAGGAATTTACCAACATTTAGCAAATGAATTCTATTATACATACTCTTAAAATATTTAGTCTGTTTATACTATTTACTAATTTTTCTTTATCATAAAACTTTTATTCACATAAAAACACATTATGAAATTTAAATGTGGTTGCAGGAGCCTTCATTCCAGGAGTTCCAGTGCAGCCAATCCTCCTCAGATACCCAAACAAGCTGGTAAGCATAGTATTTTACTACAGGAAAAATATCAATATTCCTAATAGCACAGATACTCTGGAACCCCTTTTAATATATAAATAAGATTGTGAACAGATAAATGGTGGAAGCCAATGGGCGAGCTCATTCTGCTCACCACATCTAGTTTTCAAAAATTTGCAAGATAGGCACATATCCATTGATACCAATGTTAAATATTATTTTTCTATTACTGAACTTCAGGAAGATATTTCTTTAGCCTCTACTCTGTTGTCACCATGTTGGTGTGATTAATTCCAAGATTAGGGTCTCATTAGAATGAGTAGTGAAAATTTGTGATTTTCGTTAACTCTAGAAGGAAACTTTTCCTGATTCAGTGGTTGTTGCTAGTGAAGAAGTATTGAAATAGCAGGATCAATATGAGAGGCTTGGTCTTTCATTACTGGCTCAGTACTTACTAATTGTGTGAGCCTTGGTAGCAAGTAGATTAACTAAATAAGAAAATATCTGAGAAGAACTTAACTTTTTCTTATTTTTTGAGACAGAGTCTTGCTCTGTCACCCAGACTGGAGTACAATGGCATGATCTTGGCTCACTGCAACCTCCGCCTCCTGGGTTCAAGTTATTCTCTCTCCTGTCTCAGCCTCCTGAGTAGCTGGAAATACAGGGGAGCATGCTCCACCAGGTCTTGCTAATTTTCAAATATTTAATGGAGACAGGGGTTCAACCTGTTGGCCAGCCTGGTCTTGAACTCCTGACCTCAAGTGATTGACCCTCCTTGCCCTCTCAAAGTCCTGAGATTACAGGCATGAGCCACCATGCCTGGCCTAACTTAACATCTTATATAAGTCCAGAGTTGTCTCAGGAAGTAGTCTCTTCTGCTCCAGTTGAGTTACATTGTTGTCCTCTAGATAATGATTGTACTATGATTTTCCTAAAGAAAGACTTTTGAGGGAATGTTTTGGTTCTGAGAGAAACTTTCTTTACTAGAGAATTTATATAAAAAGCCAGGATATAACTATGAATTGTCTCTACTATTTAAGATTAAGAGTTATTGATGAAATCAATTTCTATATAGAGGCTGGTTTTTCTACCTTGGACATCTATGTCTAAAGAAAGAATTAAGATCTATCAAACTTTTATTCATTGTACTTCTGCCCATAGGTTTGAGTTTATCGTATGTTCAAATTCTTTCATTTCTCCCAAATAAGCATGTTTTTTTTTGAAAACTGATGTATTCTGGGTTTTTTAAAAGCAAATTAATTATCCAGATATTTTCACATTAGAAGAAAAGTGGCTAAGCATGTACAATAGTTTTTAAAAAATTCAGAACATGTCATTTCATAAAAAGTTGGTGACATTAGGAAGATCTTTGCTATGTAGATATGTAATCCATTAATATATTTATTTTACTTCTCAACATTTGGCTTTTAATTTCAGAAAATAAATACATGAATCCTTATATTAAAATAAGATCTTTATTTGGTATTTTTCCTCCAGACTAACAGCTAAAATAATTTCTTTATTATAGGATACTGTGACCTGGACATGGCAAGGATATACATTGTAAGTCACTTAGGTCTATTATTAGTTTCTATAAATTTTATTTTAGTGAAGAAAAAGAAAGATCACTTATTCATTTTTTTAAAAGTGTAATTTTAAAAATATTGTTATCTTTAAAAATGTAAAAATTTCTGATCAGAGCCTTAAATCTTATTACTGATAAGTCTCTGTAGAAAGCATCATTATTTTGACCACTAACCCCTGGTATCTCCTGTATGCAAAATTCTAGTTATCTGCCCTATTCAAGTGGATCTCAAGTGTTTGTCTGCTAGTTCATAAGTGACCTAGTTTGCGTCATAGTTAGCTTTAATTTTGTAGTTTTAGTTCCGTTGCCGATTTGGCATTACCTAGTGTCTCCATTCTTACTATGTTGGTTTAAGCCATTCAGAAACATTTAGTCATATGGCCTGAAATAGCTATGAAGTGTCTGATATGAGTTGAAAAAATAGCTAACCAAGATTTCAGTTCTGCTCTTGGATTTGAAAAGCATTGGAATCAGCAGTTTCTATAAGCACTTAAGAGAGGAGAGGAATATAGTTTCATTATTAAGCAAGCTGATGTGAAGTAGGCCTTTAAAAAGAACAGAGCATGTAGAAACTTGGTTTCTCTCAAGATCTTTTGTTTAGTTCTCTCTGAACAAGTCTGAACCTGTTTAAATTTTGGCGAGAGCCATATGAAGCACCTAGATTTGCAGACTTCCCCTAGGGGCTTACCCAGTTTTCATATTGTTAAGCACAAAGCTCAGATGACATTGTTGATGGATAGGTGACAATCACTTAGAAATATTTAAGGAAATCATCAATTGCCTTCATACATTGTAGGCATTTTTAGATACCTTCCTCATAATCCAGCCAACCTCTGAAATCAAAATTTACTACTGCATAATTTCTTCATTTTTTATATATGTAAATTGCTTTGAAATAATAAATGTAAATCAGAATAGGTAACTGATGGGCCAGTAGAATAAATATTAATACATGTGAAACATTTATATTCTTGTTGTGCTTCAGTCCTTGATAATTGAAGATAAGCAAATCACACCAAAAATAATATAAATTGTAGAGGATATCTAAACAGCATGTTATCTTTCACTTACCAGGAAAATCAGTTTATTCATTTGACTAAAATACATGTTTCATGGCACTACGGTTTTGAATTCCTGATTGCTTTTATACATGGGAGAATTAGGAGAAACAGGTAGTATGAAAGTATTTGGGAAAATGAAGTGACTTAACAATGGATGCATAGCATACTTCAGCTTCCTGAGGTGTGCCTTCCTCTGGGCCTTTATAGGTTAAGTTCCTAACAGTGATAGTGACTTGGGTTCATTATGTGGTCAATAGGAATTTTTTTTTTTTTTGATTGCACAGCAGTCCAGGTTAATGTGGAGATTAAATAGGAGAAAGCTTTTCTAGAAGAGGAACTGCGGAGAGACAACATAATAGATGGGTTTAGTTAATCTAGGCTTCTCAACTGAGAAGTATGTGAGAAAAGGAAAAGGAAATTAAGGGAGAGAATTCAGGAATGAAAGAGAGAAAAAATATTTTGAGAGTCAAAGATTTTTTGGGACTTTTAAACAAACACAAAATCTTTAGAAGGCGCAGCTTTGTTTTGTTTGAATGCTACATTGCACCTGTCTGTCTATTGCAAATCTCACTTCCACTTTTGTCTTCTCATCCACTTAATATTATTGTTAGCACTGTGTCTATTACTTCTAAGTCAGTTTTCTCAGTGACCCTTGCTCAAAGTCCTACTCCAGACACAGAATCTAAGAAATGGGTTTTATACCAAAACAAATATCCCAAGGGAAAGGTGACTCAGAATAAACTTAGAGAAGTTTTGTATGAGTTAAGAAATATTCAGTCTGTCTGTAGGGTGAACGAGACAGGTTAATTCAGATTTTGTGTGTGGTTTTATATGTTTTACAGTATGCAGAATTTTCAGAACAGAATATGCATCTATTCAAATACTTGAATTCCACAGCTCTATTTAAATAATTAAAAGAATTTACAGTGGATAGTGTGGATTGACTTTAAAGATAGAAAAGTCAATTTTTTCCTTTCAGATGGATGATTTGCAAACTAACACATTAACAATTTATAATTAATTATGAAAGTGATAAATCTACTTTCTAAATTATTTCTTTTAACTACATTATTAAGGTCCTAAATTCCTTAAATAAGTCCCCTCAGGTATTTTTTACAGAAAAAATTATATTTTAATTTCTCAACAGTGAAAAGAGATTGGTTGGTTCTTTTCTTAAATGTGTAGTCTAATCCACTCTGCCTGATTTCTGGGTCAGTTGTCTAATGAGGCTAAATTAAAAATCCCGTAGAAATCTTACCCAGAGAATCTGAATATGTATTGGAGAGCTACAAGTAGGAACAACTATTTCAAACATTATCTTTGAGAGGGTTGCTTAATCACTTTAAAGACAGTCTTTGCCTGCCTTTACAATGAAATTTGACACTTTTCAGATTTCCTCATAACTAAAACATTTGTAAATAACTGGGACAACTTTGATAAAGCTCCTGCTTTTAAGGAAAGGCCCATTGATTTTTTTTTTTAATGTCAAAAAGAGTTAAGAAATGTAATAATCTACCTAGGAGTTTTCTTATACACACATTTACATACCTTAAAATATGGCCTTGGGTAGTTTCTCTAGGGACTTGGGCCTTTGAGTCTGTGTTGTCAAGGAAACTTCAAATTTGTGGTTTAGTCTGTTGAGCTGAGGCTCTCGCTCAAATACATATTTAGTATTCATTTGGTGATTTAACTTTCGAATAAAAATTGTCAAGAATACTTGTCTAAGCCAGGCACAGTGGCTTACACTTGTAGTCCCAGCTACTTGGGAGGCTGAGGTGGGAGAATCACCTGAGTCCAGGAGGTTGAGGCTGCAGTGAGCTGTGATTATGCCACTGCACTCCAGCCTGGGTGACAGAGTAAGACCCTGTCTCAAAAAAAAGAAGAAGAAGAAGAATAGTTGTCTAGGCCCAAAAAGTGTTATTGCTGCAGCGTAGCATTTATAAATGCAAAATATATATGAAGTGTGATGTGGGGGTATTTGTGTATAAAGAAATGATTGTTGAATAATATAACATGATGCTTGCATTGTTGTATAAAGGTAGCGCTTTCTTTTTTCTCTTCAGCATTCAGCTTTGTATGCTTACTTTCTGCCAGCTCTTCACAAAGGTAGAAGTTGAGGTAAGTCATTCAAAATGTAGCTTTGGAACTTGAGATTTGCCCTTTCCTTTAATTTTGAATTTCTAGTCTAGAGAGTCCAGACACAAAGGTCCATCACCCATAACATAAACCTTGGTGTTTTACAAATTGAGTATATAAACCTAGGCTGTCAGATTTAGCCCTTAAAATCATGATAGAAAACAACTCTAGATTCTGGGAACTTGAAATATGTAACCACCCTGGCCGGCCACAGGGCCATCACCTGCTCTCATTTTTTTTTTTTTTTTATACTCCTTTTAATGCTGACCTCTGCCAAATTGAATATCTTTCCACATCCTGACAAAAGGAGCTGACCTGACCGTAGCTGATAGAGCCCCACACCTCTTTAAAGAAAATGTTTTGTGAAAGCTAAGAGTTGCCACTTGGGGTCTAGGGGAGAGACATAGGGGTCAAAAGCCCTCACTGTGAAATCACTTTGCACATGAAAAGCCCAAGGAAATTATATCTGGGAGGCAGCTCATAACATCATTCACAGGACAGTCCTGGTTTGAGTTACAGTGGCAGGTAGTGAGAGAAATGTTATTATAGCATTCTGAAAATTTTGACCAGGTTTTTAAGGCTCTAAAGGTTGGTTCCATGTGGGTCTCCTGTATTTTCTAATTGCATCCATGAGTTTCGTAATGAAAATCTTATATGAGTTCTGAGTGGGGACTACTGCCTAAGTGACAGGACTGTGGAATTTAATTCACAAGAATACTATTTTGCTTTGTTGGATAGCTTAGTGATTTGGCCATTTAGAGATTGTCAGCAATTCCAAGTGAGTTAGGAGGGCAAATTACATTTCAGAATGAGTTTAGTGCAATTTTCTTGAGATTTGCCTGTTTTCTGCCTGTCTTGAAAATATCTGTTTATTGATTATATTATGTACCTCCCCACTTTGAAAACCAGCTCAGTGTCTCTCATTGTGGCCAAAAAACCTCACATTTGTGCTTGAGTTTTTCTTAGAGGTTCCTGGGGCGGAGGGGGAACTAATTTAATAAGTTTAGGAAGTATTAAGATAAACAAAATGATTTTTTTTTTTTTCTCAAGACTACTCAGTGCCTTTGAAATGTCTGACTTATAGAACCATTTTCTCTGGATATCTCCGGGAACCAGTGTTCTGTAGCATGCATTTCAGGAAGCTCTATATGCTAATATTTCTAAATACTCTGAGCACTGCTCTTGCTTCTTTAAGAGCTGCTCAGGTGGTCTAGGCCTGAATTACTTTTCTAAAAAAGCAAGAAAACTCTTACTTTTAAAAAGCCACGCTGTCTTCTCTGCAAGACATTGTCTCCCTCTCAATTTATCTTTAGCTACAACGAGATCTAGCAACAGATGGAGAAATATACACAGAGCTATCCTTTTTTGACTTAGCATGTCAGTGGGCAAACTGCATTACAACAGAGGTATTCAGATTCCTCTTTTTTTTTTTTTTTGCCATGACCATTATTACCACATTTCCTTTCTGTGTCATGGCTTTCTTTTTTAAAAACATTATAATATTTGCATTCTCCAGCTAGTTCTGAGACCTGTTTGGATTGTATTTTTCTGGCAAAGAAAACAATGTAGTCTTTGTTCCATAACTTCACAAATAAAATGACTTTCAGCTGCATGAAAATAGCCGCATCAACAAAGATTTGATGAATTAAAATTGTGGTGCAGAACAAGAGGATGAGAATTTGTTGACTTCAGATTTAGTACAGATATTTTCATTATGTTTATTTTAAATTTATGCTTCTCCCTTCCACCCAGGTGACTCCTAAATACTTTATGATATTTTGATATTTTAATACTCACTTTTGGATTTAACTGAAAATGTATCCCAGCAGCCCTTCAGGCACTAATTATACCACACCCTGGCTTGAGGTTCTGAAGAGCTGGACCATCTCTGAGGTGCCAGCTTTCCCACTGTGTCTGCTGTGGCCCATCTTGAGATTGGTTTGTGGTCTCGCCACATTTAGTTGCTCCAGTTTCACTTGTCTTGGTTGTTCCCAAGTAACCCTTTTTTTATTTTAAATTGATGGAAAACCTTGCTATTATCTTATTTTAAACATGGTTATGGAACTTCTTGAATATTAGGTAAACCTAATTCAAGATATATTCTTCAAGAATATGGTATTAATTTTATGGTTTTTAAATTGAACTTTGAGTGAATTGTTAAAGTGCCTTTTAGACACTCTTGCTTTTGTGAGTCACATGATATCCCATTATGTGGGCTGCCATATCCTTTAGTTTCACAAGTCTCCCCTCAGTAATGATGATTACCAAACCTTTTAATTATCAAAATCATTACATATCTAAGATGTAATGAATCTAATATTTAGGAATATTTTCTTACCACCTCTTCCCAGCCCCCTCTGCTTCCCAACATAGAGACATACAGTATTTTTGAAAAGGTTATTATTTTCTCAGCTCTTGGATCTTAAAAATATACTAAGTTCTAAACCTCATGTCCTATGTAATTGTTCTTCTGGCATCCTTGAACAATGATAAAGACATGTGTCTACAGAATGGTTCTACTAAAAGTTATTCTTTGAATTGTAATGTGGCATAACGGGTGCTCTTAAAGTGTCTTTTAGTCATACTTTTATCAACCAGCTACTTTGCAAATATGCCATATAAAGATAAGGCTTAGGATAGAGGAAATAAGATAGCTAGTAGGAAGCATTGCAAAAGTGACATAAATGAAGAGTGTGCTAGCTTATCTCATGAGAGAGAATACATGCTAAATCAGACTATAAAGCACTACGTGGGCAGCAGCTAGTTTATGAATGGAAACTAGCCGTTCACACTAACTGTGCAGTCAGTTTCCTTCGTAGGCTATATCTCAGTTTGTATTCAAAGCCTGTTGACTTTAGAAGCCATGTAGTATATATTATAGATACATAAAAATTGTCTGTACTGGGCATATTAAACATATAATAAGTCCTCCCTTATCTGTAGAGGATATGTTCCAAGACCCCCAGTGAATGCCTGAAACTGCAGAACGCACCAAACCCTGTATATACTAAGTTTTTTCCTAAACATACATACCTCCAATAAAATTTAATTTATAAAATAAGCACAGTAAGAGATTAACAATAATAACCAATAATAAAATAGAACAGCTGTAACAATATATATAAGAGTTGAATGTGAATGTGGTCTCTTTTTTCTCTCTCTCTGTCAAAATTTCATTGTACTATACTCATCCCTCTTCTTGTGATGAAGAAAGGATGGAGCAGGATGGCATGAAATTTCATCACCCTATTCAGAATGGCATGCAATTTAAACTTATGAATTGTTTATTTCCAGAATTTTCCATGTAATGTGTTTGGACTACGTTTGACTGTTGGTACCTGAAACCACAGAAAGCAAAACCCCAGATAAGGAAGACTACTGTGTTTTCTTTAGGAAATTCCTTTACAAAACTTATAGTGAGCTTATAGTAGCTAGCATTAGGCCTAAAATACTTTGTGGTGGGCAATTCATTTCCTTAAAGTAATAGAAAAGTTTTTTTTTTTTTTCCATTTAAAAAGAATGTCTGATTTAGGAAAGGATTGTAATTAATAGGGAGTATTATGATCAACAGCTCTACGTGTATATCACTTTTAAGATCTTTAGAGAGCTAATTAGGAAAGATTCAAAGACATTTATATAGTTTATTTAAATATCCAAATGCACTAAAATTATTTGTAGTTTTTAATCTAAAATGAGCCTTTTAGAAAACCTCAATCACACAGCTACACACATACACACACTCACAGAGAGAGAGAGAGAGAGAGAGACACGCACACACGCCCTACATATATACTTGTTCTAACAAAGCTAATTTTGTCTGAAACTTGGTAATATTCTGGAATTTGTCAATACTAAATAGAGAAATTGAGTGTTATAAAAAGGGTATTAACTGGAGTTCTTTTTCTAATCCTGTTAGTACCTACCTCTGTGTGCTTGAGAAAATTAAACGTTTTTAAGCCTGCGTTCTCACTGGAAAAATGGGGATAAGGACACCTAATTTATAGAGTTTTGAGGATTAATAAGGTTACTTATGTGCTGGCACATAGTAAGTGTTCAATAAGCACTAACTTTTACTTTCCATCTCATCTAGATGTTTCTGTTCTTTTGGAAAGGAAGCAGCAAGCGTTGTTTATAAATATCTTCCTTCTTTTGCATTGTTTCTCTTTGAAGATTTAAAAGAATTATGGAAAGAACTAGAAATGCATGTTTAGGATTGTCCTTTTAAAATTCATTTCTGTTACAAGGAAAAAAGAAAAGATTTATGATGTATCATAATTCCTCAATCCACCTCTTCCTTATCATTTATTTAGTAGAAAGGAATGTGCTTAATGTGGTTAAGAAAGAAATGAATAAACTAGCTTTAGTGATACTGAGCTTTTATGTAAGTGACTGGCTTTGGTTGATGGATGTCTTAAATAGTAGACTGAAGAATTTTGTATCTTGCTTGTATGCAATTTAAGGCCCAAGAGGAAGTAGGGGACTCTGGGACCAAAAGCACAAACAAGAGATATTAATCTGAGAAACATGTTGATTAGTCTCTTCCTCATCTGGGACAGGATGGTGCAAAGTTAAGTATGGTGAAGGTACAGAGAATACAGTATTTGAAAGGAGAGGGGCGTGGAGCTGTGAAGCCAGTTTCAGGCGGCAAAAAAAAAAAAAAAAAAAAGGAGTAAGTTCACATAAGCTGTCTTGTTTATAAAGTTGAAAGTGAAGTGTCATTTATCCAGGGAGAATGAGGTAAAAGTTCAATTGCATCTTGAAAAGCATGGAACATATGTAACACTGTTAGCATCTCTCAGTGGTCCCTAACAGGAATATGAAGGCAAGATGAGAAGAGGTGGCTGAGGGTGTGTGATTGGCACTGTGGGCGTGGCAGAAGTGAAAGATTCTAAGTAACAGGTGGTACAGAAGCATCTGATTCTCAAGTCTAGTTTTGATAGGCAGGGAGATGTTGCCAGAGGGAGTGGATAAAGAGGGATGATTAGATCCAGATGTGACCATTAGGTTGTCATGGTCTGTGAAAGACCAGATTAGGGAAGAAATAAACACTAATGGATAATGAGGAAAAACTGATTGAAGAACTTCTCAGAGATTAGAGCCATAAGTTTATTTCCATGGGTGAGTTAGAGTTGAGAAGAATATCTGCGGCCAAGATGTCAAGCAGATCATCAGTGTGAGTACAGAGGATACTGAGAGAAGATGAAGTTAGAAAGGAAAAGTTGGCGGCTTGAAGTCATTGGGATATAAAGATGTGTGTTGGGAGCCATAAAAGATAGTGGCAATGATGTTCCCCTCTCTTTGATTGATTTTCCTTTCCAAATAAAGGATACATGCATACTGTGAGCCTTGAATGACTGTACAAAATAGAAATGTGATATAGAGGGCAAGGTCTTATCCTAGAAGAGGTGAGTTTTTATTACAATTTCCACTGAATTGCTTCTCAGGAGGAATGGGGCCTCCAAGGCCCATGGGTGTCAAATTTAGGATTTTAATTATTTTGTGCTCTCAGTGGAACTTATTTCCTTAAGAATAAAATGCTATGACAACATGAGAGTTATTAAAAATCATTTTATGAAAAATACTACCTGCACTAATAGAAACTAAACCCATATTTCATTGTATTATGTTTGGTTAACAGTGTAGCAGCAAATTATTTTTCAAGGTTTTCAGTATGTACTTTTATGACCTACAAATCAAGTGTATTATAAATGGTTGTTTGGCCTTTTTAAAAAATGAAGAATTATATGGCAATTTGAAACTTTAATTTCTTACACTGTTTTGTTAGAGATTTTATGAACATTAATTTTAACTTTCTGGTTTTTTTTATGTCATACTAAGCAAATGCAAGAAATTTTGCTAGATCAGGATGCAGGGAATTTTTAGAAACATTTCTTTGCAAAGTTAGTTATTCTAGATATATAAGGATGTGGGGACCTCTGGTGGCTTACTTTATTTTTCCATATTAAAGTATTTTTCCATATTAAAGAACAACTATGCAAAATAGAGAGCCACACACAGAATTCCAATTGGGAAGAACTTTAGAGATCATTTAGTTAAATTTTTTTGTTTGACAGGAGAGGGCACTGAGGCTCATAAAGGTTAAATGACTTTTCTAGGATCACACGGCAGATCTCAAGCAGCAACCCAGTCCAAGAACTCTTTCTGCAGTATGTGGCTGCCCTCTTAAGAGAGAAAGTAATCAGATAAATGTGAAAAGTAATGTCCCATAACATATTGGACTATACATGTTATCTTAAAAAATGCAACTTGCATCCATGCCATCCTCCACATCCTCACTCCCTCTCCTGAAGGTCTTATTCCCTCTCTCATGATTGCAGTTGCTTCCAGACATTCTCCCTACTCTTAGTCTCTTCTTTGGGGCATACCTTGAAGTTACCACTCAAAAACTTGGACCTGGCCATGTCATTCCCTTGCTTAAATGTCACCTCTGAGATACCAATGCTTACAGCTTTCTTAATATGATTGACAAGATTTGAAAACAGGTTCATTTGGAGAAAAAAAATGATATTTTTAACTTCTTCTAGTTGCATTCTTTATTTATCAAATGGAAGTGGCAGGATTTACCTCAAGGAATTGTTTACAGAATTAGTCATATAAAGCCCCTAATATAAAATACAGCACACAGTAGATGTTTAATGGTTGGTAACCATTATTGGTGAATTTAGCTCATTGTTTCATAAATTTCTACCCTACTGCATGGAGAGCTTCTTGAGGGCAGGGACCTTGTTTTTGTGTTTTTAGGGCTTAGTGCAGTGCCTGAGTACCTATTATGGAAGAAGAATTAATGAAATAAAATAATGTATGTAAAACACCTAGCATGATGTCCTGTTTGTAGTTATAATTGAATAAACATAACTATTGGCAAAATCTCACTTAAGCTTAAGAATCCAAGATCAAGTATTAGTTCTTCTACAGAGCATCCTTAACAGAATTCGCTTTCTGGTGTGCACTCTCTCCCTAGGCACCACCTTCCTCTTTGGCTGCATTCCCCTGGCCCCTGACAAAATTAATCCTTTCCTACCTCTTGCTCTCATACTTAGTGGGGAAAATAAGGGCTTTTGAATCTGACAAATCTTGGGCTGAATTCTGGCCATGTGACTTGTATGCATTTAGGTAAGTTAATTAAGCTATTGAGCCCCATCTATAATTAGGGGTAATAAGGGTAATGACACTTAGCACATGGGGTTATTAATGTGTTAGTCTGTCCTATTAAAATATTGATCTTCTTTAGAGCAGGGAATAGGGTCCTATTAATCTTGCCTGGTATATAGTAGGTGCTGAAAAATATGTAATGATTTGAATATGGCACTAAAACCTTGTTAATGTTAGAAAACCATAAATAAAAACAAGAACAGAACAATTGAGGCATCACAGAACATCAAGTGGAGAAAAAGTATAATTAAAAATGCTAAAGCAAAAAATGGTGTTAAGCAAAAACTGTAAAGCCAATACTAAGAGTTTTTTTTTTTTTAAGCAGAATACATGATAAAACATAAAGTTCAAGCAAATGGTGAAAACTATGAAAGACACAAATAAAAGAAAAAAGTTTTCACATAAAGGGATGGGAGTAGTAGAAAATGCAGTTCTAGGAGTAAGATCTTAGTAGTTACAGCTTTACACTTCCAGAATTCCAGGCTCTGGCTCATTTCACCCTCACAATCACCAGAGAAGTAGTGATCATAAACCTCTTTTTAGAGTTGAGGAGTTGGTTCAGCAAAGTTAAATGGCGTACTGGTTAACACACAAGCAGACTCAGGGCTTAGAAACAGATCTCCTGAGTCCAAGACCAGTGCCCCATTACCTCATGTAACCTATGTTCTAGAAAGGTAGATGATTTAATATATTGATAATTTAAAATTTAATTTACTTAGCATGTAATGTCTTAAGCTTAAGACATTGTTATGGAAAGGTATATTTGTCTTTCAGTTTATGCCTGTTCAAGTACCAAATGATGAAGAAAAAAACGATCCTGTCCTTTTTGCCAGTAGAGTCCGGAATTTAATGGCAGAGTAAGTGTCTTTATGTGATTATAACTCATAAACAATTTGAAAGTTATTTCTACATGGTATTTAACTAGTTTTAAGGTTTTTGTCCCCCCGAAGACCTTGTTCCCCAACTCATTTTGGTACATAAAATAATGTTCCAAGAGACGAGGTCAGTATAACAATCTATAAATGTTTTCCCCAGCTACATACTCCAAATAAGGAAATACAACTGAAGAGGGTACAATAACCAGAAAAGACCAGAATCTGCTCTCCACAGGGCAGATTCTCTCAAGCTGGCCCGCCCCTGTCAGATGAGCCTTGTGATGATCTGTGGTTCCCGCCATGGCCCATCTTCTCTCCCCTCAACCTTCGTATATCTGCCCAAGGCTGTGTTTCTAAGACAGTACTGACTATAGCACAAAAAAAGAGAAAGTTTGCAATGGAAAAAGATGCATAGAAGAGGGAAAAAGTCACCCTTCATAGATGGCTATAAATTAGGATTTAGAAACTATAAAACATAAGGTTAATATTTTCCTGCACATAAGGGAGTTCTAAATGGCCATTATTCTGACTAGATAAATCACCCCTATCTTGTAATGAAAGAATGTATTATACTCTATCACCACCCAGGCAGCCTCAGAGCCCTCCAGGCATGTACCCTCTCCCCACACACCATCTTCTTCATTCCCAGTAGTAAGTTTGGAGCTAACAGACCAGCAATGTTTATTCTCTTAGCAAAAATTCAAGGAGAACTCTGAATTTATCTTCATAGCTGAATTTAGCTTTATAGCCAGATTTCATATATAGAGCCAGCCATGTATGTATGTATATGTATGTGTCTCTATAAGTATATGTTTTATTCTAATATATATATCTTAATGTTTTTCTGCAGAATAACTATTTTCAAAATAGAATAAAATTTGCCAAAAAAATTGCTATTAAGTGTTTATAGATGTGCTTGTTTTATCTAGTGTTTAGACCACCTACAAAGTTAATTTTTATGTTGTTTTCCTTTCTTCCTTTCATGTTTCATGTCAGCTTATATCCAAAAGGTAGAAAGCAAGATAAGTATTAGAAATTGAGAACATGTACCCCAGAACCTAAAGTAAAATTAAAAAAAAAAAAAAAAAGAAATTGAGAGAACTTGGCCAGGTGTGCTGGCTCATATCTGTAATCCCAGCACTTTGGGAGGCAAAGGCAGGCAAGTTACTTAAGGTCAAAAGTTCATGACCAGCCTGGCCAACATGGTGAAACCCCATCTCTATTAAAAATACAAAAATTAGTTGGGCGTGATGGTGGTACATACCTGTAATCCCAGCTACTTGGGAGGCTGGGGCAGGAGAATCGCTTGAACCAGGGAGGTGGAGGTTGCACTAAGCCAAGATTGAGCCATTGCCTGGGCAACAGAGCAAGACTCTGTCTTAAAAAAAGAAAAAAAAAAAAAAAGAAAAGAAAAGAAAAAGAAATTGAGAAAATTTATATCAGATATTTTGGCTTCCCAAATTGTGTCTAAAAGCAAGAGAAGGGTTTTGTTTAGACAGTCTGTTTCTAAATTCGAAGGTGTGGAGGTAGTAATGGCTTGTGATAAAGGGTAAGAAAGGCTTTGATTAACTGCACAACCCCAGACAAGTGTCCTCCAAGTCCCCTTCTCCTCACATGTGAAATGGGAGTTAAAATCATTGCCTTGTCTTTCTCATGGTTTTGATTATTAGGAGACTCAAGTAGGAAAGTATATGATAAAAGCATTTGAAAACACAAGTACTGTGGGAGGCCCTTAAGTTAAGTTATTTAACAATATCTTTACATCAACTGTATGATGTAAGGAAGAAAGCTGAGTAGTTTGCCTAAAATCACACTAGGTAGTGACTCTCTGAGCTGGAACTCAAATCCTCATTTCCTGTTACCAAAGCCCAAGCTCTTAACTATTATACTCTACTATTTATTATTATATTATTATAATTCCCAATATTTTAACATTTATTTTTCTATCTTATATATTCTTATACCAAAATATTTATTAATCAAAGAGCTTAGAAAAAGTATTTTAGATAGAAAAAAATGTTTTATTCTGATTGCATTCATTCAAAATTTAATGTTTCTAGCAATGATTCAACAAAATCCAATACAGTTTAAAGACACAATTTTATGATTTTCACTGAATATTTGTGAATAAAAACTTAGTGAGGAATCTCATGTGCTGCACAATCTTTTTTTTTGGTGTTCAGTATTTTTCCAGTTCTTATAAATGTGTAATATAATTAACTATCATTTAATCTGTGAGCAGTAGTGAAGTAGGAACTAGGATTTATACTCTTCCTTAAGGATGGAGGATTTTTAGGTTTAGAAGAAATATCAGCTTATTATCAATTTGCTTCAATATTTTTGGAAGATTGCTATGTAGCAAGAAGGTGATCTCTATCTATAAAAGATGAAAAAACATAGCCAGCAGTTTGAATAGATTGTTTACTTACCCTATGTACAAATCCAATTTATCTGCTTATTTATTTATTTTTTGAGATGGGGTCTCCCTCTGTCACCCAGGCTGGAGTGCAGTGGTACAATCTCAGCTCACTACAACCTCTGCCTCCTGGTTTCAAGCAGTTCTCCTGCCTCAGACTTCTGAGTAGCTGGGACTACAGACATACCACCACCACGCCCGGGAAAATTTTTGTATTTTTAGTAGAGGTGGCGTTTCGCCATGTTGGCCAGTCTGATCTTGAACTCCTGGCCACAAGTGATCTACCTGCCTTGGCCTCCCAAAGTGCTGGGATTACAGGCATGAGACACCATGCCCAGTTCCATTTATCTGTTTAAACAGTACCTCCGCAGGCATCCTTCTTACACCCTTACAATAACCATTTGGAATAAGAACAGTATTCATTCCTCTGTACAGATGAGAAAAGTGAGGCTTCATTCACAGCCAGTAAAAAACTCCACTAGGACTTTAACCTAAGTCTTCTAATTACTTTTCATGAGACTGAAGGCAACTGTTATTATTGTTATAGTTAAAACACAAAACAAAAATTATCAGCCACATAGACAGAAGCATGTAGATATAAGTAGATTAACTTGGTCCTCAGTAAGTCTATTAAAAGTGGAGAAATATGTCTCTTTGTGAAGAAAAGCCAGCATTACTGGTTTAAAAAGTAGTAAATACTTTTTCATTTGCTGTTGTTTGGAACCAATTAAAGCCTAATGAAAAATGCTACTTTTTTTAAAAATTGAATTTTAGTTTTCTTCTTAATACTTTTAGAGCTCTGGGAATACCAGTAACAGATCATACCTATGAAGATTGCAGATTGATGATTTCAGCAGGACAGCTAACGTTGCCTATGGAAGCTGGGCTGGTGGAATTTACTAAAATTAGTCAGAAATTGAAGTAAGTGGATTTTAAAATGACTACACTTTCATAAAGATGTTCAAAAGGGATCTGAAATCCTGTCTTGTTTATTTTCTCCTGCTTTGTTAATGCCCAGCTCTAGGACCCACTTGGTGTTTATTAGGAAAGTTGGAATTGCAAATTTATCTCACATTTTTATTCGTCTACTTTTGCTTTTTCAAGAACAGTTAACTTAGAGATGTGTACATTGGTCACAGGAGGAGACCAAGGGATAAAAAAATGTGGATCCACACAGATCTGCCTCCCTACTCAGAGAGAGTTAGTGGCTCAGAGAAGTTAGTCCTGCCACCTGCTTACAAGAAGGACAGCATCATTAGATGATACTGGCATGTGGTGGTCAGAACTTTACATTTGAAACATGAATTGACTTGTATAGTTGCAATTCTGACCATCACTGAATTTTAAATACTTGCCCTAGGTCTACCTTTTTTTCTGGATACGTATTTTCCTTTAAAAAAAGACAAATGTTCTTCTTCGTGCTCTTATAATTTAGTTTAAACCATTGACAACATTCTTTTTGAGCTATTTTCTATAAAAGGTGTAACCCTCAGCCTCCCTTTACTCTTATTATAATTCATTCTGTTCTCAGCCCTATCTGGAATTTGCAGACTTTATTAATTAATATCCTCTCCATGAAGGAGCTATAGAAAGTTATTAAAGTTCAGTATATAGTATAATATTTTGATAATTGATATAGAAAATGTTATTTATATCTTAAGATAACAAAAATGTTTTGCTTTTGTTTGTATATTATGGTCACAATGTTATGTAGGTATAAAAAGTTTAGAGAGTCACTAAAATTGGGCCAAGAAGTATATGTTAAGTCATTTGTTTAATTCTACAAAGCAAAGCAAAGATAGGATATGATGTAAGCTACCATACATTTTCCAGTGTTTTATCACCATGGCTTTTCATAACTAATCTTGGAGGACATGTGTGTTGTCTAATGAGTCCCCCATCATAACACTTTGTGAAATATGAATTCACTATCAGCCTGAAAGCTTCTTGAAAGCAAGAATTGTAATTTCATCTTTAAAAACTTAATACATACTATAGATTTACTAAGATTATGTTTACATTTTTAAAAATTTGCTTTCTTATTTTCTACTCATGAGTCGTTTATTGTTTCACTACAATGTTCTTCTCATTTACTTTTATTTCCCTGAGATATTTGAGGTAATTGTCAGTTATACAAGTATCCTTTAAAAGATTAAATGCCTGCATATATGTTCAATTTGTGCTTTTAAATACCTATTTTATTCTCCTGTACAAATTTGACACTTAAAATATTTTTTTCTCAGATACATTAATAAAATAATGGTCATAAAATGTCCATGTCAACCGTAAAGGGCTAATAACATGTATCTATAATTCTTTGTTTCTTTAGATTAGATTGGGATGGTGTTCGTAGGCATTTGGGTGAATATGCATCTATTGCAAGTTCCTCAAAAGGAGGAAGAATTGGAATTGAAGAATTTGCTGAGTATTTAAAGTTGCCTGTTTCGGATGTCTTGAGACAACTTTTTGCACTCTTTGACAGGGTATGTTAAAATTTAATCTTTCACATTTTTATTCTGTCAGTCCTACAGTGCATAAATCAATATGGTAGGCAGTTTGGAAAACTTGATAGTACAGTGTTAGAAGAATCAAGGCTCAGCCTATGGTTTATTTGCATGATTTTGTTTTTTCTTCTTAATAGTGATAATAATAATTGTGTGTGTGTATTATGTTTATTATAGTGCCATACATAATATAAGCATCTATTATTTTAAATACCAGGTCAGAAATAAATATTGTGATCATATAACCACATATGTAGTGTGAAATTGGAAGAGTTTATATAATTGGCAGGAATTTTAAAATTTATATCAAAATTCATACATTGATGACATAGATGTTAAAATTCTATCTGAAGGTTTTAGACTTCCCCAAACCTGTATGAAGACCAAATAGATTTTTATTTTCAAGTGACATTTTGTAACAAAGATTTTAATTAAAATCTGGCCATTTGTCATTATATTGGGGATACAGTTTGCTGCTTACGAATATTTAAGTACATGCAATTAGATAATTGAATTGTCAATACGTTTCCTTAGGAAAACTGTATCATGACTTCAGGTTTTCCATTAAAAAAATTTTTTTAATACATAAAATTGGTAGTATACAGAAACTAGCCAGGCATAGTGGTGCGTGCCTATAATCCCAGATACTTCAGGAGGCTGAGGTGGCAGCCTCAGCTTGACCCAAGGAGGTCAAGGGGTCAAGATGGCTTGACCCCAGGAGGTGGAGGTTGCAGTGAGCCAAGATGGTGGCACTGCATTAAAGCCTGGGCAATGGAGCAAGACCCTATCTAAAAAAAAAAAAATGATGGTAAAATGCACTATTTTGGTTACAGTTCTATGAGTTCTAACAAATGCACAGAAACATGTAACTACCACTGCATTCAAGATACAGAACAGCTAAAAAAATACATATATTTTCTTATAGCTATTCTGTTTGTAGTCAAGCCCTTCCCCAAGTTTTAACTCCTGGCAGTCACTGATCTGTTCTCCATCTCTGTAGTTTATGTTTTTCCAGATGTCATATAAATGGAATCATGCAATATATAGTTTTTTGAGTATGATTTCTTTCACTGAGCATAATGCATTTGAGATTCAGGCCTGGTGTTTTATGTATCAATAATTAGCTCTCTTTCATTGCTGAGTAGTATTCCATTGTGTGGATATACTATCGTTACTTTATCTATTCCCTAGTTGAGGAACATTTTGTTTGCGTACAATTGGGGGCAAATATGACTATAGCTGTCATCCTAAACATTTGTATAAAGGTTATTATGTAAATGTAGGTTTTCATTTCGCTTGGGTAAATACTTACGAGTAAGGACCCTTTATTTTCTCTTATCTGAGATATTTTGCATTGATTCTGAAAGATATTTTTGTTGTCCAGGCAGATCTTGGAGATATTTGGGGCTTGGTTCCAGATCACCGCAATAAAGGGAGTATCACAATAAGTGAGCCATATGCAGTTTTTGGTTTCCCAATGTATAGAAAAGTTTATTTATAATATATAGTTGTCTAGTGAGTATGCAATAGCATTATATCTAAATAAACAATGTATATACCTTAATTTAGAAATACCTGATTGCTAAAAAAATGTGAGAAATCATCTGAGCCGTCAGCAAGTTGTAATCTTCTTGCTGGTGGATTATCTTGCCTCGGTGTTGATGCCTCCTACCTGATCAGGCTGATAGTTGCTGAAGGTTGGGCTGGTTGTGGCACTTTTTAAAAATAAGACAACACTGAAGTTTGCTGCATTGATAGACTCTTTCTTGCGTGTAAGATTTCTTCATAGCCTGGGTGCAGTAGCTCATATCTGTAACCTCAGCAGTTTGGGAGGCCAAGGTGAATGGATCACCTGAGGTCAGGAGTTTGAGACCAGCCTGACCAACGTGGTGAAACCCTGTCTTTTCTAAAAATACAAAAATTATCTAGGCATGGTGGTACATCCCTGATATCCCAGATACTTGGGAGGCTGAGGCAGGAGAATTGCTTGAACCTGCGAGACAGAGGTTGCAATGGACCGAGATCGCCCCATTGCACTCCAGCTGGGGCAACAAGAGCAAAACTCCATCTCCTAAAAAAAAAATTTGTTTGTAGTATTTGATGCCATTTGATAGCATTTACCATAGTGCAACTTCTTTCGAAATTGCAGTGAGTCATCTCAAAACATGTCACTGCTTTAGCGATTTAGTTCATTTAGTCTAAATCCTTTGTTGTCATTTTTTGACAGTGTTCACAGCATCTTCATCAGGCATAGTTTCCATTGCAATAAACCACTTTCTTTGGTAATCCATAAGAAGCAACTTCTTATCCATTCAAGTTTTATCATGAGATTACAGCAATTCAGTCACATCTTCAGGCTCCATTTTTAATTCTAGCTTTCTTGGTATTTCTAACACATCTGCAGTTAACTTCCTCCACTGACATTTTGAACCCCTCGAAGTCATCCATAAGGGTTGCAATTGGCTTCTTCCAAACTCTTGTTAATATTGATAAGTTGACCTCCTTCCATGAATCATGAATGTTCTTAATGGCTTCTAAAATGGTGAATCTTTTCCGAAAGGTTTTCAATTTACTTTGCCCAAATCCTTCAGCAGAATCACTAGCTACGGCAGTTGTAGCCTTGTAGCATTTCCTTATGGCAGCTGTAGCCTTACAGTATTTCTTAATAGGATTTCAAAGTCGAAGTTACTCCTTCATCTATGGGTAGCAGCATGAATGTTGTGTTAGCAGGCATGAAAACAACATCATCCTTCTTGTACATCTCTATCAGAGCTCTTGGGCAATTAGGTGCAGTCTCAATGAGCAGTAATATTTTGAAAGGAATCTTTTTTTTCTAAGCAGTAGGTCTCAACAATGTTCTTAAAATAATCTTTAAATCATCCATGAACAAATGTGCAGTCATCCAGGCTTTGTTCTTCCATTTATAAAACACAGATAGGGTAGACTTAACATAATTTTTGAGGGCCCTGGAATTTTCAGAATGGCAAATCATTACAGAATATGGCAGGGACATGCAAATCAGGACAGAAGACAGGGAAATAGGAAGGAACATGAAACAGGGACAAAGAATGAAGTTTATAGAACATCTTAGACATTGTGCTCATCAGGATTTTTAATCAAAATTAAAATTTAAAGTCATCAGCTGTATTCTCCCCTATCAAAAGGATCAGTGTGTCTTAAGCCTTGAAGCCAGACATTGATTGACTTCTCTCTAGCTATGAAAGTCCTAGATGGCATTTTCTTTCATTAAAAGACCGTTTCATCTACACTGAAAATCTTCATCAATCATCTTAGCTTGATTTTCTGAATAACTTGCTGCAGCTTCCCTATCAGCACTTGCTGCTTTACCTTGCACTTTCTTGTTATGGAGACAGCTTTTCTTAAACCTCAAATTTAAACCTTAAATCTCTGCTAGCTTTAGTCTTTTCCTCTGCAGCTTCCTCACCTCTCTCAGCCTTCATAGAATTGAAGAGAGTTGGAGCCTTGTTCTGAATTAGGCTTTGGCTTAACAAAATGTTGTGGCTGCTTTGATCTTCTATCCAGACTATTCAAACTTTCTCCATAACAGCAATAAGGTTGTTTCACTTTCTTATCATTTGTGTATTCACTGGGGTAGCACTTTTAATTTTAAAGAACTTGCCTTTGCATTCACAACTTGGCTGTTTGATGCAAAAAGCCTAGCTTTTGACCTGCCTGGGGTTTTGACATGCCTTCCTCACTAAGTTTAATCGTTTCTAGCTTTTGATGTAGAGTAAGAAATGTGCAACCATTTCTTTCACCTGAATACTTAGACGTTGTCATAGGATTATTACTCGGCCTAATTTCAATATTGTTGTTCAGTATCCCTCCAGTGAACAGGGAGGGACCAAGGAGAGTAAGCAAGACTGAGAATGACCAGTCAGTCCATGGAACAATCAGAATAGACACAACATTTATCAATTAAGTTTTCCATCTTACATGGGCAGAGTTTGTAGTGCTCCAAAACAATTATAATAGTAGCATCAAAGATCACTGATTATTGATCACCATAGCAGATATAATAATAACAAACATTTTTGGAAATATTAGGAGAATTACCAACATGTGACATGAAGACAGGAAGTGAACATGTGCTGTTGGAAAAATGGTGCTAATAGACTTGCTCATGCAAGTTTGCTACAAATCTTCAAATTGTTAAAAAAAATACATTATCTTTGAACTGCAGTAAAACAAAGAACAATAAAATGAGATATGCCTGTATATAGAATTCTGAGTTGACTGTTCTTTTCTTTCCACAGTTTAATAATATCTTACTTTAATATGGCCCCTATGGCTTTGCAGCCTTACTAGTTCTTCAAGTTTTGACTTTTCTCACCAATCCTTCATCTATGCTATTTTGTCCAGAGGTCGTTGCTTTTTGTATTTTGTTCAGAGTTTCTAGTTATAGTCGAGAATAATAGGCTGGCTAAAGATTCCATCCATCTTGGCGTGTAGCAAAAGTTCCAGTTTTATATTTACTATTGGAAAAAAAATAGTTTGTAAAGAAAACATGGCTTCATGACCAAAATAACCAGTGCTTTTTTCTTTTTCCCAGAGCACACTAATGACTGTGAACTCACAGATGAAGTATTCTTTAACAAGATGCTGTTAAGCAACCTTTTAGGTGTAGCACCTGGACCTCTCTTCTCAGCTTGCATGCAGCATACAAATAATCTGTCCTCATCTATGAAATAATAATGTATAACTGCAGCAGTATTACTGTAAAGTGCAATGAAGATTTAGGGGAAGAAAGAAGTAAATTATTGTTTGTTCGTCTGTTCTTTTCTTGAGATCTAGTCTTACTCTGTCACTCACACTGTTAGTACAGTGGCATGATCTTGGCTTTCTGCAACCTCTGCCTCCCGGGTTGAAGTGATTCTCCTGCCTCAGCCCCCTGAGTAGCTAAGATTACAGGCATGCACCACTACACCTGGTTAATTTTTGTATTTTTTAGTAGAGACAAGGTTTCACTGTGTTGGCCAGGCTCATCTTGAATCCCGACCTCAGGTGATCCACTCACCTCAACCTTTAAAGTGCTGGAATTATAGGCCCGAGCCACCACAGCCATCCAGAAGTGCAAGCTGGGAAATTAGAGGTACCTTTTTACTTCTATGATTACTAATATTTCTGAGATTTTTATAGCATTTTCCACTATGGCTTTAGAAACCATGCAAGTAATTTTAAATAAAATTTTTATATATACAAAACTAGTGATGAGAAGGAATATGGCAGGGACATACAAACCAGGACAGGAAATAGGGAAATAGGATGGGACATGAAACAGGGACAAAGGACAAAGTTTATAGCACATCTTAGACATTGTGCCCATCAAGATTGTTAATCAAAATTAAAAATAATATCTATAGAGCTTGCCCTGTCCTTCAGGTGTCAAACTATTATAGCTAGCAGTTACAGGATTGTTATGACACCAGTTCTGTCTTTTGATGATTGATGATACCTGCCAATAGCCTCACTGTTTGTACAGCACTGTGAGTATAGGAAGATTTGAGTGGGGAAGGGATATAAACCAAGGATTTAAGTAGCCGCCAGCTAGCTGATTGACTAACTCAGACTAGAGATAACAATTGGCCCACGCAGTTAGAAGACTGGTGAGCCTTTGTAGCCTATTTGGTCACCACATTTTTGCATGGAATGATTTGGTAGCATACATATTATTTTATAATTATGGGGGCGTTTTTGTTTTTTTTTTTTTTTTTTTTTTTTTTTTTTTTACTTCTTTGTATGATATGTCTGAAGTTTAGATACGAACCATAACTGTTCTTCAAAGCACTTTTCTTTTGATCTCCAACATAATGGAAGGTAGAGAAAAGAGTCTGGAGAATTAATGACTGATGCATTTGACCTTTCTTTCCTTCCTTTTTCCTTTCTCTCTCTCTCTCTCTCTCTCTCTCTCTGTCTCCTCTGTTCTGAGCACACCTGTCTGTCTGCCTGTGAAGATTTACTTTGTTTTGAGAAGCTGAATTGTGCAATTGATGCCACACCTTATATACATACTCACTTTCCATGCTAGATTTGTTTCCTCAGTCTCTGCAAGTGATTTGACAGAGGGTTATTGGATGGGAAAGGCAAGGAATTTCAGCAGCTCCATAGTTTGTTTCTTTCAGGGTAGCTTATCTTGCCAAACTAAGTGCATAATAGGGAGAAGGGGAGGAAGGATGGGAAAGAGAAAAGGTACGGTGTCTCTGCTGCTCTTTCAGCACCTAGAAATTCTTGCAGTGAAAATGCTCCCATAAGTTCTACCGACATTCCTTCCCCACTTTATCCTCCTTTCCCCTCTTATTCTTTTCTTTTCTCATCTTTTCTCAAGTCTGATGCCATTGTGGTTGGAATCTGGGGGATGGAGGAAAAACCTCAATATCTCTCCACCATTCCCTTACTTTTTCTTCCCACCTGCATTCTTGGCTAGTCTGCAAAAACCTCATAATGGTTTTTGTCTCAGTTTAGCCTACAAAAATATGCTATTAGCTCCTTCTAACATGTTCTTTAGATTCTCACATAATTGATGGCAGACAGTTTGAAGGTCCAACAGAAATGTGGTATTCGTGATCCAAAGCATGGCATAGTTCACTAGTTTGAGATAATTTCCTTTGGAAAGGTCTCATGTCTTTGAAAAACAAAAAAGGCTATTTTCATCTTTAGGTTTAATTTAGCTTATTAATTTTTGTGGATGTGTTCTTAACTCTCTGGTTCGGAGGTTCATTGGGGATTAAATATACAAATGAGTTAGAGCTAAGGGCTTAAACAACGGTTCAAAACAGTGGATTCTCAACATTTTTTTATGTTTATAATTCAAATTAAGAGTAGATTTTATACTAGCGTACTTGAAGGGATTCAAAGACACTTAACAAGATTAAGAAATTTTTACACTGGCTAAATCATAATTATAACACAATCATTTTTACAGTTATAACAATGTCTTGCGATGTTCATAACAGCATCATTGTTCATTTCATCCTCCTTCAGCCCCGTGTTATTCACCAGTTGTGTGCTTCCCTGGTGGCAGTATTTTCTGTACCTATAAAACAGTTCTTGCATATTTCTCTAAGCATATAATTTTTATTACAAGCTTGTCAATATACCATATTATCTGCCTCTTACCTCCTACCACAAACAAGTCATATCTCTTCCACACTGTATCTCAAGATGTGTTCATCTTAATTTTCTATCTAACACTGTCACCATACTCACTAGCAGCAAAGCTATATTTCAGTCGGGAAACTTTCTCCCTGTAGAGGACCAGATAGAAAATATTTTTGACTTTGCAGACAATATGGTATCTGTTACAACTATTCATCTCCACTATTATAGTGCAGAAATGGCCATAAAAATATAGATGAACAGCATGACTATGCCCCAATAAAACTTTATTAACAAAACAGGTACCAGATTGGATTTGGCCCACCAGCTGTAGTTCGCTGGTCTCTATTGTATTTCCTAAGCTGATGAAAACAAAGCATGCTCCTAGGTTTAAGAACTGGATTGAAGGATTACTGTAAGTCACTATACATCAGTGCTTATAGTGACTGTTATTAATTTTGGGGAATTCTACATCTGATTTAAAGGGATCACTAAGAGCCTATTCTTAACTAATCTGTCTAGCTCTCGTTACTATCCTCCCATAGTTGTAAGTAGTGGTATATAATTCATCTTCACAGGTGAGAGGAAAAGAGTGAGGAAATTGATTTCTAATTCTCATCTGTAGTCTGGCATGAGCTCACTTTCTCTTTTTACCAACACCATTATGTGCATAATAAATTATTTCTTAGTAAAATATAGAGACATGATTATGATTTCCATTCTGTAAAGAATTTAACAATGATCATGATTTTTCCCATTTCTGCCTCCTAACAAGTACTTGGTTCTTTTGGCATTACTATGTACTTTGTTTAAATATTAGACAGGAAAAGTTTGTGTATACTTTAGCACTTTGGCAATCCAGCCTTCTTGGCTATTGTAAACTTCTGTAGATGTTTTATTACTGTTTCACATTATATGGAATGAATGTGTTTCTTCGTTCCAAGTTTTTCCTGTCTGCCCTGTTCTTGTTCTTGGTATTAGTTCAAGTGTTAAATCTTAAGAGCCAATAATAACAAACATCCTTGCCTGCCCCTCCCTGGTAGAGAAGGTAGGGTGCTGTAGTGTGCAGGTTTTCTGCTTATGCTGAGAGTTAGGACAGGGTACTTAGGTGGCTTAAATGACTGGAAATGAACAGTAAAGTCCTCTATCCTGCAAATTTCCAGTTGAGGTTTTATATGTAATACAGTATTTCATAATTCACATGAAAAGAACCATTTTGATTCCAATCCCAGTTAATCAGGATATGCTGTATGAAATTGACTCTACAACTTATATAATTTGCCAAAAAAAAAAAAAAAAGAAAGAAAAGAGGCTATAATTTTCTGGGTGGGACACATAAACTTTTCTATTCAGTTGTGTAAGTTGTCTTGAAAGTTTGGTCCTATATGTCTGAGTATTTCCCTATTCTATTCTCAGGTTCACTTAGCTCTTCCATTTAGTCCATCATAGTATTTTCTATGTCTGAGTATCGTTAACTAATATATCCATCTAGACATGAGAATTACATGCTTTACTTTTGGCTTCTGAATGCAAGTATACTTGGGGGATACATAGAGGAAACAGAAAGGAGCTGTAAAATTAAAATGTAACTTTTTTAACTAGAGCAAGGGAGTAATTACTGGCCTCCTCCAGGAGCACAAGGAAGTAAAGAACAAGGCTTTGTAAAAGAAAATTGTGTCACACCAACTTAATTTCCCTCTCTGACAGAGTGACAGTCTAAGATGATAAGGAAAAGGAAATAGATTTCATCTATATGAACTCTAGAAAGACTTTTGATTTCATCAAACATGACACTGTTATCAACAAATTGGGAAAGTCTGGTCCAGATCATGTTGCAGTTAGATGAAAGCCCCTCTTGACAGAAAGGCTTCCTCTAAAGTGGGAGTTGTGAGTCCTTCTGTGTTATTTAGACATGATTCAGTTCCCCTTGGAATTCTTTTTGGACACCAATATACTTAATAGGTTGCAGTCACCAGACAATATGTCAAAGTGGGAATAAGGGTAAGTGAGCATGTCTTTAAAAGTTGTAGAACCAAACTCAGATAAAGAAAAATTAAATTAAATTAATATATAGCATTAAAAGGTTTAGACACCAGAAGGAAACTAAACTCAGTACAAGAATGATAATCCTGTCATAAATCTAGATTCACAGAATTGTAGAGCTAAATACACTTTTGGTATCAAATTGCCCATGTTCTCCATTTTGCAGAAGATTGCCAGCTCAAGAGAGGAAGTTACATGCTCAAGGCCACACAGCCGGTTAATTGCAGGACTGAGACTAGAATTCCTAGTTTGGTATTCTTTTTTACTACAAACTGTTACTATTGATTTTAAAAAAAAATTCTTTTCAGGCATATTTCACATATCATATAATTCACCCAAGTATACAGTTCAGTATTTTTTTGTAAATTTACCAAGTTGTGCAGTTATCAACTTTCAAGCGATTTTAGAACATTTCCATCACCCCAGTAAGATTTTTATGTAATTAACTGTTAATTCCTGTCACTACTTATGTCCTAGTCCTAGGCAACCACTAATCAACTTTCTATCTCTATAAATTTGCCTTTTCTGGACATTTTATAGAAATGGAATCGTATAATATATGTCTTTGTGTCTGGCTTCTTTCACTTAACATAATGTTTTAAGGTTTATCTATCTTGTAGCATGTATCAGTCATTATTTTATTGCCAAATCGTATTCTTCTATGTGAATATATCATATTTTGCTTATCCACTCACGTTGGTGAACATTGAGGTTGTTTCCACTTTTGAACTATTTTGAATAATGTTTTTAATTACATTGTGTGTCGTTGTATACTTTTTAAGTTCCATAACTTTGTTTCCCAAATTGGGACTAAATTATCCATCAGATGTGCCTTCTCCCCCTACTACAATTTTTTTTTTTTTTTTTTTTTTTGCAGATATGGGTGGTAGAGTTCCCACAGACGGCAATTAAGGTTGCTATTAATGTTCTAATAAGTAGCCATAGGGGATTAAATCATCCACAGGAGAAAAACCTTGTTAATCTAATACTAGTCTTTTATTCTATGATGGCTTATGAGAAACTGTTGGCCAAATGCCTTCCATCTTCACAGAAAATAAATGAGAAGAATTGGATTTAAACCACAAGGGGAAAAAAAAAAACACTTCAGACGGGCACAAGGAGGCACATTTTATATGGCAGTTGATATTATCAAGTTAATTTGCAATATTATAAAAACAAAGTCCATGTAATTTTCTCTGAGAGAAGCTTATATGAATGGGTTTAAATCTGTCTAAAGCCAGATGGCCCCTTGTGATTCCCTAAAAGGAAGACAGTTCTTTTGTGATACTTTTTCTGAGTGGTTAAAGAAGACATTTGGCTTTTGGTGTTCACAGAGGCCATTTCACTGTGCCCATGAAATAAAATCAGTTGCAAAGTTTTACACCAACCATTTGGTGTGGCAGAAGACAGGATATTGCCCCCATGTCCTGGACAGAGCAATGTCACCTGGCTACTATTCTTTTCCTAATAACAGCTAGAATAATCATTAGTCAATTCTAGAGTTGCATAATTTCCACAGTAATTTCACATCTAATTTTTTTTAACTTTACATTTGAGCTCTCAGTAGTTGCTACAATTATTTGTGAGAGAGACTCTGCTGCATAGCAGTTCAAAGCCCTTTCCAAACTGATCCCATCTTATTGATCTCTCTTTAGCTCCCATCACTCCTAGCAATAGAGTCTTATCGCATCGTGCTATTCACCATCTCTTGAATACCTCATATCCTTTAGCTCCTCTGTATTTTTGTTATACTGTGCTTTTATATCCCTTATCTATTTTGAGAACTCTGACTCAACCTCTGGTCAGGCCTACATATTATATCTTCTATAGGTAAATGTTCTCATTTCCTTTGCCTCATTAGAATTCATTGATCCCTTTTTGGGTGCCCATACTGGTTTGGTATCACAGGACAATGTATTTGCTGCATGACCTTGGATAAGTAGCTTAACTTTTCTTGAGTTTTTCTTACCTTATCTGAAATACATTTGTATCTTTCAGAGGAATTCAATGAAACCTAAATACTAAACCATATTATATACAAATATAATAGATTAGTATTAATAGTAAGAATATAAACATAGACTTCAGATTATAACTGTACCAGTTTCCTTGATTCTTGAGCACAACCATCCTGCTTTATTCACCTTTGTAACCTAACCACTGAGTCTAAGTCCTGATACATAATAAATCAGATTGAATCATTAGAAGTAAGCAACGGAGATACTATTGTTATCATTTTGCATTTGAAATTGAGACCCCAAATGCTAAGTGATATAATGACTTAATTATTAAGTCCTAACCACTTTTCCTCAAGTTCACCGACAAAACTTTCAACAGCCTCTGGACTTATAATCTGACTTGTAACTAGTATTAAAGGTAGGATTTCTGAAAGTATTGTCTCAGACTACCTGTTACAGACTGACTTCTGAAGATGCTTCTTAAAAATGTAAAATCAAATCTCAAAAATGTCATGTTGGGGGAGAAAAGCCAGACACATAAAACCAGAAATGAAAGAGAAGACACTGCTGCCAATTTCACAGAAATAAAAAGGATAATAAGTGAGTACTATGAACAACTGTATGCCAACAGATTGCATAAGCTAGATGAAATTGTCAAATTCCTGAAAACACACAACCTATCAAGACTAAATCATGAAGAAGTAAAACATATAAATATACCTATAACTAGCAAAGATATTCAATCAGAAACCAAAAACCTCCCAACAAAGAAAAGCCCAGGACCAGTTGGCTTCACTGGAAAATTCTACCCAACATTGAAAGAAGAACTAACACCAGTTGTTTTCAAATTCTTCCAAATAATTAAAGAACAGGGAATACTTTATGATTCATTCTGTGAGGCCAAAGTCAGATAAAGACACTGAGAGAGAAGAAAAGTACAGACCAATGTGTCATATGAATATGGATGCAGAAGTCATCAACAAAATACTAGCAAACAGAATTCAATAGCACATTAAAATTATTATATACCATGTTCAAGTGGGATTTCTTTTTGGAATGCAAGATGTTCAGTATAAGAAAATCAATTAATGTAACACAGCGTATTCTCAGAATGAAGGGGGAAAATTACCTGATCATCTCAATGGATGCAGAAAATACATTTGACAAAATTTGTTCCTCTTCCATGATAAAAACACAAACAAACTAGAAGGAAAGTATCCCAACATAATAAACACATAAATACCATATATGAAAAGTTCATAACTAACATTATGTTCAGTGATGAAAGAATGAAAACTTTTCCTCTAAGATCAGGAATATGACTAGGATGCCCACTCTCATGCTTCTACTCAACATGGTACTGGAAATCATCACCAAAACAGGCAAGAAAAAGAAATAAGAGGCATATGAATTGGAAAGGAAGAAGTAAAATTATCTCTGTTAAGAAATGATATAATCTTAGTTGCAGAAAACCCTGCGGATTCCCCCCCGCCAACACACACACATACAAAAAACAGCACTAATTAAGGGACTTAACAATCTTACAGGATATAAAGTCAACACACAAAAACCAGTTGCATTTGTACACCAACAACGAACAATCCTGAAAATGAAACTAAGAAAACCATTCCATTACAATGGCATAAAAAAAATACTTAGGAATAGACTTAATGAAGGAAGCTAAAGACTTGTACACTGAAAACTACAAAGCACTGCTAAAACAAGTTAAAGAAGAGACAAATAAATGGAAAGATATTCCATGTTTATGGATTAGAAGACAATATTGAGTCAGTACTCCCCACAGTGATCTACAGATTTAAAGCAATCCTTTTTCAAAGTCCCAATTTTTTTTACAAAAATAGAAGAATCCATCCTAAAATCCATAGATGGATTCAAGAATTCATCCTAAAATCCACCCTGAAATTCAAATTCAAGGAACCCTGAATAGCCAAAACAATCTCGAAAAAGAAAAACGAAGTTGAAAGCTTTGGTGTGTGTTTTTATCATGACATTGCCTCATTTCAAACCTTACTACAAACCTACAGTAATCAAAACAGTGCAGCACTTGTTTCAATAAAGACATATAAGCCAATGGAATATAATAGAAAACCCAGAAATAAACTTTTATGTATATGGTCAAATGATTCTCAACAAGAGTGGTCTTGGCCATTCTTGGTAAATTATATATCCACATGTAAAAGAATGAAGTTGGACTCTTACCTTACACTACACAAAAGTTAATTCAAAATGGATCAAAGATCTAAACATAAGAGCTGAAACTATAAAACTCTTTGCTGAAAACAGAGGAAAAGCTTCATGACATTGGATTTCTCAATGATTTCTTGAATATTACACCAAAAGAAAAAATAGCCAAAGAAAAATAGATAAATTGGACCACATACAAATTTTAAACTTTTGTGCATCAGATGACACTAACAACAGAGTGGAAAGGTAACCTACAGAATGAAAGAAAACTTTTACAAATTATATATATGATAAGGGGTTACTATCTAGAATATTTAAAGAACTCCTGTAACTCAACAGCAATACAAACTACACAAGTAACCAGATTTTAAAATGGATTTAAATTGACATTTTCCCAAAGATCTTCTTTGACCAGTAAATATTAATACATTAAAAGATGTTCAACATCATTAATCATTAGGGAAATGCAAATCAAAACCACAGTGTTATACCACTTTACACCTATTAGGATGGTTATTATTAGAAAAAAAAACAACACCAAAATAGAAAATAACAAACGTTGGCAAGGATATGGAGTAATTGGAACTCTTGTGTTGTGTGTTGCTGGTAGGGATGTAAGCAGTATGATCAATATGGAAAACCTGTACGGTAGTTCCTTAAAAATATAAAAATAGAATTATCATATGATTCAGCAATTCTACTTCTTGGTATATACCCAAAATAATTGAAAGCAAAGACTCAAACAAATATTTGTATATGCATGTTCGTAGCAGCATTATTCACAGTAGCTTAAAAACCCAAATATCCACCAGTGGGATAATGGAAAAACAAAATGGGTATATTCATGCAATACAATATTATTCATCATTAGAAAGGAAGAGGATTCTGACAGATGGTACAACGTGGATGAATCTTGAAGAAATTATACTAATTGAAGTAAGCAAGTCACAAAAGAACAACTACTGTATTATTCCACTTATATAAGGTATACAGAGTAGTCAAATCACAGAGATAGAAAGTAGAGTGATGGTTACCAGAGGTGGGGGAAGGGGAGAATGAGAGTTAAAGGGTATAGTTTCAGTTTTGCCAGCTGAAAAAAGTACTGAAGATAGATAGTGGTGATGGTTGCATAATGCAAATATACTTAATGCTACTGAACTGTATACTTAAAAATGGTTACAATAGTACATTTTATCACAATTTTAAAATGTTTAAAATTTTTACAATGAAAAAGGAAGACACAAAAGAGTCTGTACCGTCTGATTAATTTATTTAAACTGCGAAAATAAATCTATGGTGTTAGATGTCAGGACAGTGGCTATCCTTGGAAGAGGGAAGTAACTGGAAAGAAGTATGAAAAGGCTTCAAGTGTGCTGGTGATGTTCTGTCTCTTGATCTGGATGCTCTAACATGGATGTTCAGTCTGTGAAATTCTTTGAGCTATCTGTTTATGATTTATATTATACTTTTTTCTATATGAATATTATACTTCAAAAAAGATTTTAGCAGTGTCAATCACGGACCCCACAGCAGACCTATGGAATCAGAATCTCTGGGAATGGGAACTCAGGGCCTTGCATTTTAAAAATCTCTTTTCTACGTTTTTCTTAAGGCTATTGGATTTTGAGAATCTTTGCTAAGGGAAGAGGATTAGATAAATATTCTTCCAGTGCCCCAGATTTCTTCAGTTCTATCCTAACAATAAGTATTTGCTGGAAAAGAAATTTTTGATTTCCTTAAGTCATTTACCTTCTTCCTGTTAGGAAAATGCACATATTTTGTAGGTGCTAAGACAGAGGACTAAGAAATCAATGACATAAAAATGCATAGTTTAATATTTTTTCTTTGAAACTATTATCCTAAGCTGTCATACATACTATAATTTATGAATATCGGAAAGAGTGAAAACAGTTTTATTGAGGCTCTGTAAAATATGGCAGGTGCTAGGACCTTATGGAACTCAGGATCTTCAGTAGAATGTGAAACATCACATCATGGGGCGTGGTACAGTGTGAGCAGGTAAAGAAAAGCCAGTTCTTCCACATGTAAACGGCTTGAACTCCATTTCATCTTTTTCATACCATCTCCAAGATTTCAGCAGCTTTCACATTTGCTTGTTAAACTGAAAGCATGTTTCTTGCAAAGGCTCTATTGGAAGGAGCAGATCGAGGTCTTGGAGAAGCTCTTGGAGGCCTCTTTGGAGGAGGTGGGCAGAGAAGAGGAGGAGGAGGAGGAGGAAATATTGGAGGGATAGTTGGAGGAATTGTGAATTTTATCAGTGAGGCTGCAGCAGCTCAGTATACTCCAGAACCACCTCCTCCCACTCAGCAGCATTTCACCAATGTAGAAGCCTCAGAAAGTGAGGAAGTTAGGCGATTTCGGCAGCAATTTGCACAGCTGGCTGGACCAGACATGGAGGTGGGTGCCACTGACCTGATGAATATTCTCAACAAAGTCCTTTCTAAGCACAAGGATCTGAAGACCGATGGTTTTAATCTCGACACCTGCCGGAGCATTGTGGCTGTCATGGACAGTGACACAACTGGGAAGCTGGGCTTTGAAGAATTTAAGTATCTGTGGAACAACATCAAGAAATGGCAGTGTGTTTATAAGCAGTATGACAGGGACCATTCTGGGTCGCTGGGAAGTTCTCAGCTGCGGGGAGCTCTGCAGGCAGCAGGCTTTAAGCTAAATGAACAACTTTACCAAATGATTGTCCGCCGGTATGCTAATGAGGATGGGGATATGGATTTTAACAATTTCATCAGCTGTTTGGTCCGCCTGGATGCCATGTTTCGTGCCTTCAAGTCTCTGGATAGAGATACAGATGGCTTGATTCAAGTGTCTCTCAAAGAATGGCTGCAGTTAACCATGTATTCCTGAAGTGGGCACTGAGAAGTCAAGACCCTCCCTGAAGGACTGTAAGCCTTGCCATGCTGTACACAGTTGCTGATACCCTGTGCAACAGCTGTCATTTCCCGGCGAGCTCTTTCACAACCCTAGATATTTCTGATCATGCGCTGCCTTTTACTGCTGAATTAAAACAGATATTTCATGAAAAATGTTCTGAGTGGTTTGTATATCAGCTTTTTGAGATTTGGATTTATATGGACTTACATATATATGATGGGGAGGGTGTGGGATAGAGTTCTAATGGAGTAGATTTTAAAAGGTGTTGCTTATTTGGTGAATAAATT
This sequence comes from Cebus imitator, assembly GCF_001604975.1. Lineage (NCBI taxonomy): Eukaryota > Metazoa > Chordata > Mammalia > Primates > Cebidae > Cebus > Cebus imitator. The sequence goes on along the minus strand of NW_016107378.1, from coordinate 148,480 downwards.
TTAAGGAGTAGAAACTTTATCGTTGTTGTTATTGTTGTTAAGAATGATTTCAAAAAAAATCCTGTAATAAATCAAGAGAGCCCTCAGGAGATACATTTTTCTTTTTAAAAAGTTTAGGAGAGAAGGTCAAAATCAGTTTTTCTTGTAATTTTATACCTGATCTTTCCATTATGCAAAAAAATGAAGCGCTTTTTAGGAAACACATTTAACTGTAAAGAAACAGGTTCAGATAGTTAAATTAAGCAGTTTTACATAAGGGTAGCATTTTTTTGAATGATGGAGCTACTATCTAAAATTCTAAAGTTCTTTAATTCTGTTTCTTTAGTAAAAAAAACAAAAAGCACATAGCAATTTTATTTTGTTTTGATACATTTGTAAAGAATTAAAGACACTGGGGAATAAGACAGTATACTCATAGTTCAAAAATGGCTCTCACTGCCTTCATGAATCAGAATGTTTGCTCTTACACATACTTCATACAAAACCAGGCATGCCCTGCCAGTGTTAGCCAGCTCTTGTCATGTCTTGTCCTGCCTTAGAACAAGGAAAATTCTTTTGTTCATCTTTGAAAACTACAGGCAGGAAAAAACAGGAAACAAAGGAAAAAAAAAGAAAAGAAAAACATATGAACAGTAATCAGTTCAATGGAATGTAAAGCAATATAGAGAACACATATTGCTGACTATTGCAGTTGTTCTCAGCCCTGGCTGCAATTTGGAATCACTGGGAGAGCTCTTTAGGAATACTAACACTTGAGTCTCACTCCTAATATGTTAAATAAGACTCTTTAGAGGTGGGGCCCAGAGATGAATATTTTTAAAGCTCCTCAGGTGATTCTAATAATTAGCCAAGGTTGACAGCCTTGATTGCTTTAAAGCAGGGCTGCCTCACAGTATTTTTCAAGCCTGTCTCAGCCAAAACTGAGGCCAAGCAGGAGAGTCAATGTTGCCAGCATTCAGAAGAAGGAAGATAGAAATACCACGAAACTGCCACCCAAAAGCTGGAGTAGTTGTGCCTTTCTTGTGTATAGACCTTGGTTTGGCTCTATAATTTTGATAACAGGCTATTACAGCGAAGCAAACAGAATCTTGAATCCCTGTGCCAGTAGACACAGCTAGAGAGGCTGCATTTGTAAGTGCTCTGTTCCTCTGCCTGCTATTTAATTGGTCTCTACGCCATCTTCTCTGATTTTTAATGCATTGTCTCTATCCCAGGCTACTTCGGAGGGTCATCTCGAGATTACAGATAAGTTCTTCCTTCCTCTTTGGACTCATTTAGAAGAAAGTTGCAACTATGGAAATGATGTAACTAGCCTGTTAACATCCCTCAGCTTCCTGTTAGAAATCCCCAGTGAAATCTGGAGAGGTTGGCATTTGGCCTTTGTGTTCACCATCATCACCATCATCTAATATTTATGAAACACCACACACATAAAATTCTGAACTGAGCCAAGCACAGAGATCACATCCACTTTCCTCAGGGGGCTTATAATTTAACCTTGGTCTGGTATGCTACTTAGACCAGGTGTAGTTACATAAGAATGAGGCTGCTGCCAGGAACCACACATTAATATCAATCTCTCTATTTTAGAGTAAGTCCAGGAATATGTTAGGCATGGATTTAGTAAAGTAGCCAAGAAAGGGGATAGCTGCCAAACATCTTTTAAGGTCTCAGAATATTAGATTTATAATTTAACCTTTCCACAGGATGGTTGTAGAAAGAACAAGGTAACCACATTTTTTTTATTATACTTTAAGTTCTGTGGTACATGTGCAGATCATGCAGGATTGTTATATAGGTATACACATGCCGTTGTGGTTTGCTGCCTCCATGCCCCCTTCACCTACGTTAGTTATTTCTCCTAATGTCATTCCCTCCCCAACCTCCCCACTCCCTGCAATTGATCCCCTAGCCCCTGACCCAACAAATCCCCAGTGTGTGATGTTCCCCTCCCTGTGTCGATGTGTTCTCATTGTTCAACACCCACTTATGAGTGAGAACATGCAGTGTTTGGTTTTCTGTTCTTGTGTCAGTTTGCTGAGAATGATGGTTTCCAGATTCATCCACATCCCTGCAAAGGACATGGACTCACCCTTTTTTATGGCTGCATAGTATTCCATGGTGTATATGTGCCACATTTTCTTTATCCAGTCTATCCTTGATGGTCATCTGGGTTGGTTCCAAGTCTTTGCTATTGTAAACAATGCCACAATGAACATACGTGTACATGTATCTTTATAATAGAATGATTTATAATTCATTGGGTATATACCCAGTAATGGGATTGCTGGATCAAATGGTATTTCTATTTCTAGATCCTTGAGAAATCACCACACTGTCTTCCACAATGGTTGCACTAATTTACACTCCCACCAACAGTGTAAAAGCATTCCTATTTCTCCACACCCTCTCTAGCATCTGTTGTCTCCAGATTTTTTAATGATCACCATTCTAACTGGCATGAGATGGTATCTCAATGTAGTTTTGAGTTGCATTTCTCTAATGACCAGAGATGGTGAGTATTTTTTCATATGTTTGCTGGTGACATAAATGTCTTCTTTTGAAAAGTGCTTGTTTGTATCCTTCACCCACTTTTTGATGGGGTTGTTTGTTTTTTTCTTGTAAATTTGTTTTAGTTCTTTGTAGATTCTGGATATTAGCCCTTCATCAGATGGGTAGCTTGCAAAAATTTTTTTCTATTCTGTTGGTTGCCAGTTCACCATAATGATTGTTTCTTTTGCTGTGCAGAAGCTCTTAAGTTTAATTAGATCCCATTTGTCTATTTTGGCTTTTGTTGCCATTGCTTTTGGTGTTTTAGCCATGAAGTCCTTGCCTATGTCTATGTCCTGAATGGTTTTGCCTAGGTTTTCTTCTAGGGTTTTTATGGTGATAGGTCTTATACTTAAATCTTTAATCCGTTTTGAGTTAATTTTTGTATAAGGTGTAAGGAATGGGTCCAGTTTCAGCTTTCTGCACATGATTAGCCAGTTTTCCCAACACCATTTATTAAACAGGGAATCCTTTCCCCATTGCTTGTTTTTGTCAGGTGTGTCAAAAATCAGATGGTTGTAGGTGTGTGGCATTACTTCTGCGATCTTTGTTCTGTTCCATTGGTCTATATCTCTGTTTTGGTACCAGTACCATGCTGTTTTGATTACTGTAGCCTTATAGTATAGTTTAAATTCAGGTAGCATGATGCCTCCAGCTTTGTTCTTTTTGCTCAAGACTGTCTTGTCTATGTGGGTTCTTTTTTGGTTCCATATGAAGTTTTCCAGTTCTGTGAAGAAGGTCAATGGTAGCTTGATGGGGATAGCATTGAATCTATAAATTACTTTGGGTAGTATGGCCATTTTCACGATATTGTTTCTTCCTAACCATGAGCATGGAATGCTTTTCTTTCTGGGTAACTACATTTTTGTTCCTCACTTTATTGTAAATATTTTATAAAAGTCAAAAAAATAATCTCACACTAGGAATGGTATTATTGCCCTTGCTCCTCAAGTTGAGTGATTACTTACTTTTACAATTCTCTTCCAGCATGCTCATGGAGAAACATCTTGAAATTACCTAAGTTTCTCTCCTGTTCTCTTCTGAACTTGTATAAGTAGCCTCAGACATCAGAGTGGATACTACAAATGCAAAAATCTGGGCTTTTCCAAGAACCAATAGCCTAGCAAGTGATTGAATTTCTTAGTTTTCATTTAATATTTGATGTTTTAAAGGCACATTTTCAATTTTAGAAGCAGAATTTAACTTGACACTTTTTAAAAAATTTACCTGTTCTATATGCAAGACTGTTTATAGCCTGAGATTTATATAATATGATTCACATAACTCCATGCCAGTATTTTCAAATTTCTATTATTAAGTTATTTAATCAGTGTAGTAAATTGAAAATCATACTCAGTGATAAAAAGATGTGAAATTGTACATCTACATTTTTAAATTTCAAAATAATCTCATATGATTTTGAAAAGTAACTTTATCTTGATATAATCCACTAAATTTTATAACCTATAAAAAAGAAAAAAGAATCATGTGCTCTGTAACTAAGAACAGCAAACTTCCAAAAACATTCAAAATTTGCATGTGATCTTAAAGTCACTTTTAAAATATTTTTGAGTAGTGGTTCCTGTGTTTTTAAAAGTTGTTTTATCTAGCCACCCAGTCAGAAATCTTATCAGTACTGACTGAGCATGGTGTGTCTCAGGCCTGTAGTCCTAGCACTTTGGGAGGCTGAGGCAGGCAGATCGCTTTGAGCCAGGAGTTCAAGACTAGCCTGGGCAATATGGCAAAACCCTGTCTCTACAACAAAATATGAAAACTTCCCACAACTAGTCAGGCAAGTTGGTGCGCGCCTGTAGTACCTACTACTCGGGAGGCTGAGGTGGAGGATCATTTGAGCCCTGGAGGTCCAGCCTGAGTGACATACATAGGGGAGACCCTGTCTTGAAAAAACAATTTAAAAAAAAAATCTTATCAGTAGTATTACGCAACTACCCATATAGTGGGACTTTAAAAATATTTGTGGAGGCACTTACAAGGTACTGATATTTAATGTGCCTATTGATCTTGATGAACCTTCAGAATATAGTTAAATATTTTTTAAAAGCAATCCTGAAAGTTTGTATTCCTAGAAAATTGGTACAATTATGTATGTGGGTAGAAATATGCTCTTAATCAGAATATTCAGTTAAATAGAATACCTCTTCCCATACTGTTCTGCATAACTGAGAACTTACTGAATTTTAATAGTAATACTCCTTTGGATTTATAGATTATCTTTGAAGATGTGAAGACTTTTGTCTGTTGGTTGCTGCCAAGTAAATTTTGTTTTATGTAAACATTTTAAAATTATTTTGATGACATTATCTCTCATTTGCAGAGATGATGTGTATCAGTTATAACACAACAGAGGAAAATAGTCCTTCTTCTTGGGAGTTTATCACTGCAAAATGTCTTCAAAACCATATCCTTAAATTTTGCTAAACAAAAAAAGCTGTAAAGCGTATCTAATTCCACATGAAGAAAGATGTTGAATAAATTCAACTATGAAACAATGAAAAGGAACTGATACCTGAGAATCGGACACGTAAGAATCGCCCCTTATTTTTTCAAGAGTTTTAAGTGAACAATATTTGAACAAGTGGCCTAGAACTTCCTGCTTGCCCTAAAAGCTGATGTTGTGTGACTGAGCAGATGAAAAGTGCTGGGGGGCCATGAGCTCACAGTGACCTCCACCCAGACACAATTCCATGCTTTTCTGATCCTGCTGACTCCCGGGAAAGGGATGGGGCCCCCTGTCTGGAGTTTCTGTGAGACTGTTATCCCTTCTGTTTGCAGTTACTCAATGTAACTCCTTACTTCCAACTCTGGACTTCCCTGGGCTCCAGACTAGGACAGTTTATGGAGGGATTATGGCCTCCCTCCCTTTGAAATGCGGACCTGAAATATTTTCAAGTCTAGATTTTTTTTTTATTAAGTTCATAATTCTTCCTGGGGACCTTAGCAGGTTTTTAAAGAAAAGAACCAAACATTGTGGAATAATTCTTATGATACTGATCCAAAATTTAAAAATTAACAATAGTATATTTTTCTGTATAATTTTTATCTGTTTGTGGGTATATTTTATCAAGCTATTTATTTTAGTAAGCAGCCAGATTACCTAAATTTTAATTGCAACTATGGCAATAGTGAGTTTTGTGACCTCAAGAGAAACTTTTGTCTCATTTTTTTCATCGGTAAAAATCAAGAAGCTGAATGGATGATTTCTAAGATTCCTTCCAGTTCTAAATATTATTATTCAGAATTTGGAATCTTAAAAGTGTTTGATTTACTAATCCAATAACGTAATCTCTCAAAATAATTTCCATGCTGCTTTTTTCTTCACATTACCAGGATGAAAACATCCAGATAATCTTGTGATCATCAAGAGTCTGCTTTAACATTCTTTTGTCATTCAAAACCACTCATCTGTTAGTGAAAAGTAGGGGTCCAGAATGTTACCTTGTTCTATGACTAGTGGATATATTAAGAGTTTGTCACATTTCCATTTCTCCATCTGCAAAACAACTTAATGATACTTGACCTGTGTTATGCAAAGGATTTGGTAGTATAGGTAAAAACTAGATGACTCACAATAAAGATACAACATGAATTCAAAGGAGTATTTCCAATTATACAGACAACCTATGATAGTAACTTCAATGTCCATAAATAATTCTTAGATCTGTTCTTAAGAACTTCTATTTAGGACTTATATGTTGCTTAGTGGGAAAAGCTAATTGCGGAAGAAATGTATCTATGTTGAGCAATATAGCCATGGTTCAAGAACATCCTCAACCTCTAAGGCTCAGTAAAAACAGCCCTACAGAGTGCCTAAGAAAATTAAATGGTGGTGGCAAAGAAGGAAATTGTTTCCTTTAATACTCTGCCTTCTCTGAGAGTGATTAAATGTAGATATTGACTATGACAATGGTTACCATGGTGTATACATTTGTCAAAACATATCAAAATAAGCCGGGCGTGGTGGCACACGCCTGTAGCTTCAGCTCCTCTGGAGGTTGAAGTGGAAGAATCTCCTGAGACAAGGAGTTTGAGCTGTAGTGCACTTATGATTGTGCTATGGATAGCCACTGCACTGCAGCCTGGGCAAGAGAGTAAGAGCATATCTCTAAAAGAAACAGAAAACACATTAAACTGTACATTTTAAACGGATGCATCCTGTTGAATGTAAATATAATCAACACAAATAAAGCTGATTAAAGAAAAGGGTGGAGGAACAGCTCTCTGACAGACTGGTAATCAGACAAAAGGAAATCAGATGACTTGAATGTTTGTTTCAGGAATAAACCTTGTTGCTTTAGGGAAATCTCGAAACCTCTGTTTCTACTTTCTCTGGTGAGAAAGTCAGATTAAATTAAAGTGAGATTAAATTTCCACCCTGTAGTAAGATAAAGTAATATGGTGAAAATGATCCTTAACTTTTTGAGTTTTGGTTATTCTGAGAAGCTGATAAAAGCTACATTTTTCTCTAGAAAGATGTCATAAAAATTGCATACCAGCCGGGCGCGGTGGCTCACGCCTGTAATCCCAGCACTTTGGGAGGCCGAGGCGGGTGGATCACGAGGTCAAGAGATTAAGACCATCCT
>NW_016107378.1:108743-141136 GCF_001604975.1 Cebus imitator | reverse complement strand
CATACCATTTCAGGGGCTTCACAGCCTTCCCTTTCCCAAATTCATTCATGAAACCCCAGCAAAGAATGCTTGCCTTAGTGTTTTAAAGTGAAAGTTCTATAAACCTAGAGTAGTAGGTAAAGGTAGATGAGAAAATATTATTTTGTTGTTGTTTTTAGCACTTGTCTCTGTGCTGGGGAATGAGAATACACTGTTACACAAAGAAAACAGCCCTTGCCTCTAAGGGACTTTTGATTAAAGTTCAGATACTTAGTCACAGTTGAATGTCATACTCTTGTTGAGTCAAATATTATTATTAACCTATCAAATTAAGTACTGCCCTAGCTTTGTTGTTACTAGTTGATAGTTTATCTGGGAATTTATCACTTGAAAAATTTGCTGCCAAAACGATTCTGACACCTGGTATTATAATCAAGTACTTATTTACAGTTCTCTTCCTCCCTCCTACCTTCCCTCCACATTGCCATCTTTTTTTCTAACACTTCCATCCATTTGTCCTTTCTCCTCTGCTCCCTCTTTCTTTTTTAGTTCTCCGTCTGGTCTGTCTTCCTTCAGTCCTCCCTACTCTCTGCCTTTTCTCTGTCACTCTTTCTTCATTTTCTCCTAAGCTTTCTTCTCTCCATTTTCATCTTCTTTAGTGCTCCTGTCTAGGTAAGCAGTTAATGTACAGGGAAAACTCTGTGTTTAGTCAGCCCAAATTACAAGATAAATTTCTTCCTTTATACTGCCATCAGGAAATGCCTCCTAAGGTGTATTGTACTAGTTATGCTTTATTTTCATTGGGTTAGAAGTACAAGATCTTTTGGGGTGATGCCTCCCAGGACTATAAAAGTTGCCCAAGTTTACTTCAGTTCTCCTGGTTGACTGCATATTAAGCCTGGAAGAAAGAAAAAATGTAGCTGGGATTATTGCCCTTTTTCTTATCCTTTTGTTTTCCATATGTGGAAGAATGCTTAGTAACCCTTTAGGATCCTTAATGACCCTTTGGTGTTGGTCTTTATGGCAGGACCACCAGTAATGGCAAAATAAGCCCTTCATTTCCACAAAGGATGAAACTCATAGGTCCTGCCTCCCAGAGGGGTTCCCATCATGTAAAGCTGAGCTCAAGTACCCACAATGGATGCCATAGAGCCATGATAAATGGCCCCAGTCAGAAAAGTGTTATATTTATTGCTAAACAGAAAATATATTTTTCTTCCTTCTTGGGAATAGTTGGGCTACTTGCTTGCTCTTCCATCTCAATTAGATGTTTCTCCAGATAGGAGCAGTGAATGATGATGTTGAGCTATAAGACATAACTGAATTTCACCTTGCTGTAAGATTAATAGTAATTCCACTAGTGGCCCTCCTAATTGATTTCTCCCATCCTTTCACAGAACCATGATGGCAGCATCGACTTCCGAGAGTATGTGATTGGCTTGGCTGTCTTGTGCAACCCTGCCAACACAGAGGAGATCATCCAGGTGGCATTTAAGGTACTGTCAGCCCCACTGAAAGCATCTCGGTCTGCCCCAGAAACAAGTGTTGACTCTAAGTGTATTATTTGAAAATCAGTGAATCTATTACATGATTTTATAGATCTGCTGTGACATGTACAGGACAATAATGTGATTAAGTCAGTTGCTACAGAGAATAAAGAAAACAAGCATTCGTTTAAGCAAAAAGTCTTTAAAAGCAGCCTAATTAACAGCATCAAGATTGAAGAACAGGCGATTTCATAAATTAACTTAAAAAATTATTTCTTTTCAGCTTCCCCATTTTGAAGCCCCAAAGGGAAGTTTATAAATAAACACCACCTGTCACTAGTCACCCTAATTCACTCTCTGGAAAGTTCTGATCTATTCTTATTTTCTCATTCTGTATATCAGTGATATTTTCAGTAGTATGTTTTTTAACGGATTTTGTTTATTCATTGTAGTATCAGGTGAACTCCATCATAAATGTCCCAAGTTCCTACCCCTCATGTCTTCCTGTAGTATCACATATATTTTCACAGCAATACAGGGATCTAAATTGGGAGCCAATGAATAAAATTCATTCCCTGGTTCCTCTAGAGCTTGATGAAAGTTTGAATTTTGAGGCCCATTTACTTACAAGTGTGAAAGAAGAGGGAAGAATACATTTCCAAAATGTATGTTCTGTTCTGAGGGTAAAGGGGCTTCATCTAATCAGTATGTTTAAATGATACTCCCTTTTAGTATCATATCCCTAAGCTTTCATGGTCATCTCTCAAGTCAAAGAGAAACTTGATTTCTCTCTTTGTCTTGCTAAGCTGTGTATATTGGCTCTTGTTGTACAGCCGCTTAATTTCCCTGCTTTTGTCCAACAGAAAAGCTGCAGACCTTCTCTATTTCTGTTTTCTACTCGTCTCTTCCTGGCTTTCTTGGAGAAGAATATCCCACTGCAATTCCAAGAAGTCTTTTCTCCCTCTATTATCTAGAAAGACTTTCTTCTTCCAAGAGTTCTTTCTTTTGTCTTAGAGACCACTTGGGATAAGTCTTAGGAATTTTTGTGTACTATCATTGACAGAAAAGCCCTTGAGTTTACTTTTTATTTCAGATTGGTTTAAACTGAGTTAACTGCTAGGCCTATAAAGAACCTAAATCGTTGATGCTTAGCAGATGGTCATAAGGCAAAGGACAGACTTTTTCCAAAGTTTAAACCCTTCAGCATTTACAGACTTATTCATCATAAAACCTAAAATTACACACATAACTAACTTTTTCTGATCTAGATATTTCTGTTTCTGTTTTGGGATTGTATGTGTAATTATAAGTTTAGTTGAGCAAATGGTCATTTTGGTTTACTAATGAAAGACCTGATAGAAAATTTGGCCCTTAATCACAGTAATTGTGTTTTGAAAGAAACTGAGATTTTTATCTAGCCTAGACCTTGGTTTGGGGAAGGGGAAGGGAAGAAAGGAGGGCTTAAAACTATAATTAGCTTTTTTTTTTCCAGTAAGGCAAGAATTATGCTTTACATTGATTATTTTTTAACCTTCCTTTTCTAGTGTGTTTTATGTTTTGGAAGTATTTTTGCATACTTTTTATTTAGTAGTATCCTTTTACATACAGGACTCTTTTACATCCTTTTATTTGGATAGCACTTCATAGTTAATTTCCCATCTTTTATATCATTTCATCTTCACAGTGACACTTAGAGTTAGAATATTAGTCAAGATTCTTCTGGCAAGCAGTAAGATAGACTGGCTGACTGATGTCAAAGTGGAATTATTTGTAAGGCCAGGGAGTAGACTCAAGGGAAAACTTGCAGCCAGGCAGCTTTGGAGATCCCGGCTGCAGGAACAGGCTTACACCCTCCCTGGGCACTGCAGTCAAGATGAGCAAACTCCAACTCTGTTCATAATGCACATTTCAGGGAGGGTCCAGCTGGTCTTGGGCCACGTTTTTGATGGGAAAGACAGAATGTTTTCATTAAGATTCCACATTATTGTGTGCAATGGGGAGATATCAGTCACCATAACAAAGGAAACTGGGGTGTTAAACTTTTTACCAGAGTACAGATCATGCATGGGGTTTACCTTAGATCTAAGAAATATGTCATGGGGAGTGACAAGTAAGTGAGGGAAATTGAAGAGTTTAGTGAGGGGAATTATGGCAGAGGACACATATAGAGGAAGTAAAAGTCTCTAGTATGGACCATGTCACTTACACAGAAGTGACAGACACCAAAGCACCAAACCTGACAAGAATTTAGACTGTTCAGATGAGTTGGTACAAACTGTTTAGGCATGGAAGGCCTCTGAAGAAAGGTTAGAGCTTGTAAGGAGGGAGCTATGACTGGGTCCTGACAATTACTGTGTGAAGTCCAGGGTGCATGAAGAGCCTGAGATCTATAGTTTGTGAAAACAGATGTGATTCACTTTTCACTTTCCAACTATTTTATCCCCTAACTTGGGACTGAGTGGTAGGAAGTGGACTTGAAGCCAGAGCTTTGCTGGGTCAACAAATCTCAACTTTCAAGTTATATTTTTTTATCCTTCTACCCTTTATGGACCATTAAAATGCTATTCAATATTTGCTTATTATTTTTTTTCATGGTCATCACCCCTTATCTAATACTCGTTTTTCTCTATTTTTGATCTTGTGTTTGGTCAGAAGTAGAAATCTCAACATCAGGAACTCTAAATATGATCTGTCTGGATTGGGATGCCCCCTGTACCACTTGCTAATGGTGTGACCTTGGGAAAAGCTTCCTAACTTCCTTGCCCCTCAGCTTTCCAATCTGTAAGATAGGACTGACAGTGGTACCTACCATAAAACTATTGTGAGAGTAGAGTGAGTTCATAAATGTAAAGTGATTTGAACACTTCTGATCACTGCTTCTAAAAAGTAAGTACTCATGTCATTAAAAATTCTTAAGACTCAGGAGAAGATTTTGAATAAGGGATATTAACTGTCTGTCAGTTATCCTTATTTTGCTTCATGATTTTCAGTCTCCCCCACTCTACTGCCTTTTCCCCTCCTCCTAAAAACATATTCAATCTCTCCCTTCCTAAAACAACCTCTTTTGTGCTTGGATACTACCCCAAGTATCCCTTTCCCTTTGTTTCATAATTTCTTAAAATAGAGTCCATACTTCTTGCCTCTGCTTTTCACTCTGTTCATCTCTTGATTCCCATTACCGTCAGGCTTCTGGTTCCCTGAAACTGTTTACTAAAGTCATCAGGATCCTCTAATAATCAAGTCCAACAAACTGTTTTGCTTCTTGCTTGGCCTTCCTATGGCATTTTGCTCCGTTGGCCCACACCACTGTTAGCATGTCTTCCTCTTTCCTGAACACACTCCCATAGCTTCTAAGAGGCATGCTCTTATTTCCTGGCTCTCCTGTCTGACTGCTTCTTCTAAGCCTTTTCTGTCACAACTCCTTTTCACTACTCATATCTCAACTATTGCTGTTCGCAGGCCTTTGCTTTACTGTGTGCATTCTCTACAGATAAAACATACTCATAGTTTCCGTTCTTACCCAAATTTATAACTCAACACTCATCAGTTTCCTAAAATGATATGCTGAATCTCTGATTTACTCCTGGCACCTCTGATTCAAATTTAACCTCTCTAGGTTTAACTCTTGGTCTCATTTGACACTTGTTCTGTTTCCCCACTTTGGTTAAGGTAATCAGCTTTTACTCAGTTGCCTAAGCTAGAAGACATCAATCATCTTTGCTTCTTTCCTTTCCATCACTACAGACCCCTTATTGATATGCAAATCCTGTCTTTGCTTTTTATGAATTCTATCCCTTCCTGTCCTTCCTGCTTCTCAACCCCAGACTCTTAATTAGATTTCCTGCCTCTGGTTTTATCAATCCTTTGCCCCCAGTTCATCCTCCATACTCTCCCTCAAAGAGTTTTCTTGGTTCTCATAGGATCACACCACCTCCACTCCCATTATAATTTTACAGGATTTTGTGAGGAATTATATGCCCACCATAATCTAATTCCTGTTTTTCCCTATCTTCTGACTGGAGCTCCAGGCAATCACTTGCCCTTCCTTGTATATTCTGGGAACTTCTCTTCATGTTCTACGACCCAACTCAAATGTCAACTCCTGTAAAGCCTTCTGTTCCCCATGAAACTCCCCTGTCCCTTTGTACTATGTACTATTGGTATAGCACCTGTTTCAATCCTGTCTCTGTCAACCACCAAGCTCTGGGTATTGCGAGGGTAGCAGAGGTGATACTTTCTTAATATACATATTTCTACCCCTTGCCACAGTAGATGTTTGAATTATTAAAGACTTTATTTTCCAAGATTATTCCCCACCACTATGACAATGAGGGAGCTAATTCTTTCATTTTATTTTCTTCAGCTCTTTGATGTTGATGAGGATGGCTATATAACAGAGGAAGAGTTCTCCACCATTCTACAGGCTTCCCTTGGAGTGCCTGACCTTGATGTTTCTGGTCTCTTCAAGGAAATAGCCCAAGGGTACTCAATTTCTTACGGTGAGTAGGCAATTTGGCCTCCTAACTTATTCACAAGGAGGACATCCAGACTGTGGACTGCTGCTCAAGAGTACTGTTTCTCTTAACTAATTATATTAATAATAAACATAATAGTAATAATGATGACCACAGTATTAATAGTAGTAATGGTACTAATTACTGAGGACTTATATGCTAGGCACTCTACTCAACATTTTATATATATTAACCTGTTTAATCTTTATAGCAAGCCCATCTAATCCGTATTCTTGATTATTCTTATTTTACTAAGATACAAAGAATTTGAGTAACTTATCTAAGATAATTCAGCTAAAGAACATCAGAACCACAATTCAAAAACCAAAACAGTTTGGCTTTGGAGCCTGCAGTATTAACTCTACACCTTAGTGCTTTCTACTGTCAGTGTGGCCAGACAAAACTGAACAAGTTAACCAGGTAGGTTGCAACTATAGTAAAGGAGCATGGACTGAGGCACCAACAATAATAGCAACTGAACCATTTACTGATGTTTGCTATTAGTGACCTGTGTAAGTTTTCACATTCCTTGTCTCATGCCATCTCGATAGCAACTCCTGTGAGTTAGGGTCTATCATGGAGAAAGACCTTGTGGCACAGTGGCAGGCCTATCCATCAGTAACTGTCTTTTCTCTTGATGGCTCAAGTCCACCCATCAAAACAAGTTGCATAGGGCTGAAGGATGGTACGTCAATTTCTCTATATTCACAGTGCAGTTGTTGAGAAAGACATCTCAGTGGAGAGGCCAAGAAGATTGTTTCCCTGTCTTGGGTTTGATGTGGACATGGATGTCAAGCTGGCTTACCTTCCTCAGTCTTTCCCCTGAGGCTGGAGGGAGACTCTTTAATTACTCTTTCCTTATGGTGTTCAAGAGTTTCAGCTTGTTAACTTCCATGGGATGGGAAAAGTAGATTACATACTTCTCTTACTCTCTGTTTTTAATTACTGTCATTTAGGTAATTAAATGCCTAGGGCACTTAATATATTGAGTTCATTTGAAAAAAAATAGAATAAAATGTGAAGTATATATACTGTGATGAAAGTTATGAGTCATAAACTCATGTGCACTGATTCTTCCTTGGCTATTTTCTTTTCATAAGTAAGGCTCTCTATTACTCTAAACTACTAAATTTTGAAAAACTATTTGGAATAACTCTTTCAATGGAAGCTAATACTAAAAATGATTTGTAGGTAGCCATAATAACCTGTTGAATTAAGTAATTTTTCAGGAAAATCTGCTTTGTTTTTTGGAGTTCAACCTTTTTCTTTACGTAATACACAGAATGTCTCCCCTTTCCTGATGTTAGGCAAATCTGCCATTTTTTTTCAAGAATGTTTGAAGTATTTAAGTATAATTTTATTTAAAAAGTAGATATTGCTATCTGTCATGAATGTGACCATTTAAATTGTTTAAATGTGACCCTTTAAATCAGGGGTCCCCAACCCTTGGGCCATGGACCGGTACTGATCTGTGGCAGTTAGGAACAGAGTTGCACAGCAGGAGGTGAGTGGCAGGCGAGTGAGCATTACTGCCCGAACTCCACCTCCTATCTGATCAGTGGAGGCATTAGATTCTCACAGGAGTGCATGAGCCCCATTGTGAACTGCGCATGTGAGGGATCTAGGTTGCACACTCCTTATGAGAATCCAGTGCCTGATGATCTGAGGTTGAACAATTTCATCCTAAAACCATCTCCCCCATCCCCTCTACCATCCATGGAAAAATTATCTTCCATAAAACCAGTCCCTGGTGTAAAAAGGACTGGGGACTGCTGCCTTAAATTACTTTTATTTTTGGTTTTCCATTATCTAAATTAATGCTCAAATTACACTTAGAGCCAATCACAGGACTTTCAGAAATGAGTTACTCTTTAATGCCACTGACATCCCAGCAGAGGATCTTGATCTTTTGAACATAGCACAAGTCTTGAAATTAAACTTCTTGGTTTCAGTAGCTCAACTGTCACTTATCTTCAAGGTCACTTAAGTCTTCTATGTCTCCATCACTGAAACAGACTCATGTAGATGAAGCTGTACTTATTTTGATTTCTTTTTCTATAATGTATCCCTAGAAACAAGAACCTTATTTTGGAAGTTAAAAAAGAACAATTAGTAGTTTGCCTGATTTAGAAAGAAAAAGTGGTCTATTAATGCAAAACAACGTTGCAATTGCAAATAATGATTTGGGTTCAATCTGGTGACTTCCTTATCACTAAGACCTCTTAGTTTGTTTGTTTTTTGAGAGAGGGTCTCACTCTGTTGCCCAGGCTGGAGTGCATGATCGGGGTCATTGCAGACTAAGACCTATTTTTATATTCAAGAGTTAGGCAGTCTAATGTGTCACAAGGCAGACTTGCTTATCAGATGATTTTTAAAAATAAATGGATATAAATAAGACATTGAGTTAAAATTATTTTATTATCGAACCAAATAGCAGCAAATTCAAAGACCATGCTGTCTTTGCTCTAATAAGCTCAATCAAGTTTTATCTAACAAAAAGAAGAGAATGGAGGAATGTCAAAATAGAGGACAGAATAATATTTCAGAAACTCCAGGTTATGGAGAGTTGAGGTCCAAATCCTGATAGTTAACTGAGTAAGCCTTTAATAGCCCTGCCTCAGCACCTAAAACACTTGAGATAAAAAGAACTCCTCTATTTGCAGTCCTTGTGGTATGATTATTTTATACTGTATACTTTCTATCCATTATTGATTATAAATCAAGGCTCAGCTTTTTAAGACTGTATTTTTCTGTACTAGAGTTAAGGGCTCAAATAGTTTTAAAAGCCAGTTACAGAAAGTGCTGGGTAATAGAATTTTTGAAACATTTTTTAATTGCTAAAAATAACAAAAATACAGAAAACTGAATAAAGCATATAAAGCACAATGAAGTTTTATAAAGTGAACACCTGTGTAACTACCATTCAAGTCAAGAAATAGAGCTTTTCCAAAACTCTGGAAACTCCTGTGTGCCCCTTCCCAACCCACCTCTACCCCTCTCTTAAAGGAGGGGGTTACTATCCTGGCTTAAAAAGAAATCTCTGCCTTGCTTTATTTTACTTTAATAGTTCACTCCAAAAGTATATATCTTTAAATATTGTATTTTAGTTTTGTTTAAGTTTTTGAACTTTATATAAATAGACTCATACAATCATGTGTTCTTTTATACCTTGCTTTTTTCATTAAACATTATGGCTTTAAGATTAATCCACGTTGTTACTACATAGCTGTTCATTCATTTTCATTGCTATATAGCCTTATGTTCCATGAGTATGACACAACTTATTTATGCATTTCTACTGTTGATAGACATTCCAAGTTGTTTTTATTTTTTATCTATTATGAATAATGTTGCTGTGAACATTCTCATATATGTCTCTCAGAGCACAATATACACAAATTTCTCTAGGTTATATACCTCAAGAGTAGAATTAATGGGTCAAAGAGTATGTATATCTTCAACTTGACTAGCTAATGGAAAAACTGTCTCCCAAAGTGGTTGTATAACTTATATTTTCCTCAACAATGTTTGTGTGTTGAGCAGTAGACTTTTGTAATAATTGCATTATTAGAGTCATTTATTAATCTGCATCAAGCCAAAAGAAGAGTCACCCCAACTTATTTTTTCTTTCTCTTCTAGAGGAATTTAAAAATTTTGCCTTAAAGCATCCAGAATATGCTAAGATATTTACAACATACCTAGACCTCCAGACGTGCCATGTGTTTTCATTACCAAAAGAAGTCCAGACAGCTCCCTCCATGGCCAGTAATAAAGTTAGCCCTGAAAAGCATGAAGACAGTACCTCAGACAAAAAAGATGACTGAAAGCAGTATTCCCAATAAGGAAAACACAGTAGGTTTTCATTGAAATTGTAAGGGCATTTATTGATAATACTTTTAATGTGTTGCTATAGTAATGATGTTTAAAATCGGAAGATTTTTAAAATGAAAATCACAGATTTTCTTACTAAAAATGTTTTTATTAATCTTGCTTTTATTGGAGAAAAGCAATATTTCTTTTTCTTTTGTGTTATATTGTACTTTAATGATTGGTTTATTGGCGATACATATGTTTTTATGAATTTTCCGGTTTAATTTGCATATACAAATGAATGCAATAGTCTTACTATTGGTGGGCATTGAGCAATACTATATAAAGTTTTTATAAACACTTTTTAATCTACTTTCCTCTGAAAATCAGTAATATTCTGTTATCTCTAATCCTTTTCCATTTGGGAAACATGAATGAAGAATCTGAGAATTTTACACCTATAACTTTACAGATTCATTTTTCCATTTAAATTTCAGTTTCTTGGATCACTGAATATGGGAAGGGAGAGCTTCATTAATTAGATGAAACTTCTTAAGAACTTATATTCTCTTTAACATACATCTCTATTGTATATATTTTTTTCTTTTTTTTTGAGATGGAGTCTTGCTTTGTCACCCAGTCTGGAGTACAGTGGTGCAATCTTGGCTCGTTGCAACCTCTGCCTCCCAGGTCAAGCAATTCTCATGCCTCAGACTCCCAAGTAGCCGGGATTACAGGCACCCACCACCACATCTAGCTAATTTTTGTGTTTTTAGTAGAGATGGGGTTTTGCCATGTCAGCCAGGCTGGTTTCAAATTCCTGACCTCAGGTTATCCACCTGCCTCAGCCTCCCAAAATGCTGGGATTACACGTGTGAGCCACCATGCTGGCCTGTTGTAGATTTTCTTAACTGCTTGCTAAGGAAATCATATCCTTTTACATGAACTACAGGTTTAGAACTTGGTTTTAAAGACAACTGCTATGGCCAGAGGGTAAATAGGAATTGCCTTATTGAAAGTAGCATTGATTGCCTAATGAGAAAATGAATTGTTTGCCACAGGGTTGAATTTAATTTGAGTTGGATAGTTCAGAATGTAGCACTTGCCCAATAAATGAATCAGATTTGTTCTATTTATATCATATTAGAATTAATATATTTTACCATCCCAGTGGGAATTTTATTTTGTTAACTGGACTCTCAAATTTCAGAGCTTGTATGAAATATCTCCACAGAAAACACAAAAAGTTTCAAAGTATCACCCAAAGCTAGGGAATCAAAAAACCTACTTTATTAATGCAAGACCACAATTTAAGCCCCAGGCAGGAATCCAACAGTAACATTTTTCCTTTAGGTTAAGCAATAATTTCTTTGAATTGCCATTTTAATGGGTCTCATACATGCATATTGCTCATATCATTCACGTTTGAGATTTTCAACAAAGAACCAATTTATTAATATAATGTACAAAAATAGTTGGTTCGTTTTCTGAATTCAGTCTTTGAAATACCACTCTTTGTTTTGGCTATGTTTCTGAATGCATTGGTGATACACCCCCAAGCTAATTTTTAAAAGTCATTTTTGAAGTTGGGAAGTCTCATGAGAGACGTTGAAGTTTGAATTTAATTAAGAGTCATGATTTCAAACTAGTTTTACGTATTAAGCAGTTAGTGTTCTAATTTAATGGGTAAATGTGTATTTGGATAATTAAATACCTGAACATTTCATCCTTAAGTATATGTAATTATTTGCCTCTTATATGTCTTAAAGCTATTTAAACAGGTATTTAAAAAGCTGTTTAAAAGGTGTGAATGAACCTAAACAATTGTTTAAGTAATTACAATGGTGCATCTTTATTATAATAGTGTCTGTCATATGCAATGAATGTAGGTAATACTAAAAAATCACGACTACTTTTATCAAAGAAAAACCACATATTAATCCTATTAATCATGAAAGTGTAGCATTGTAAATTAAAGGTTTTCTATGAGGCTCTTGAAAGTGATTCCATTGTTTTCCTGTTTTAAAATGATATTTTATGCTCGTTATTCCACTTCTGTGTGATATTTTTATTTTGTGATTATGTCACTGGATAAACAAACTTGCGACATAAAATTGTTAGCAATTAAAAACATTCCGATTTTGTCCTTCTGTCTCAAATGTAATATACCTTTTTAATATCATGGTTAGGGTATGTTTACATATTTATGAATATGATTAATCATTTCTGTTTGCATTAAGCTTTATGAAATGTCAGACATGATTTCACTCTAAAGAAAAACTCAAATTTTTCTTGAAGTAACAGTAGTTATTCTTAAAGAACTTGAATTTTGACTGGTTGAATTTTATGTAATAACATAAGTCATGATCATTAATATTACTGCAGACCAGGACTCTGCTTATCTGTCTTACTAACAAAGATTTCTTTCACAGAGGCTTTTCTCTTCTTAAGATTTAAAGTAAGAAATTAGATTTTATTAAATCAGTTAAATGCACCATGGTTTCATATAATAATATGAAAAAATTACTCTTTGAAGTGAAAAATATATCCTAAAACTTCTAAACCATAAATATTTCATTTGAAACAGTTCTGTTGAAGGATAGTGACATACTGACTGCTTATAGACTAAGTTACTTGCATTATGTATATTTAGTCCTCCTCTGCCACTGCCTTTAGAGCCTTGGAAGGCTGAGCATGATAGTAATGCTAGCTCTAATGGATATTTAAAGGAGACTGGCTCCCTTTTAGAAGACATCTGGTCTGCTCTCTGCATGAGGCACAGCAGTAATGCCATCTGATTCCCAGAATCAAGAACTCTCCCCTTCAGATTATTACCAAATGCAAGGTGGTTAAGTGAAGGCCATTAATTGATGCTCAAATAGAAGGGCATTGACTATATTGGAACAGATGGACTCTCTACTACAAAAGTCCTTGGGTATTTGTTTCTTATATAGCAAATGCTAACATGGATAGACAGATACTGGTACAAGACCATTCCCTAGGGAAGCAGACATAGTTACTTTTTTTTTTTTTTTCCTTTTCTGCTTATTTGAATGAACTTCTCAATTTTTTTTATTAAATTGTTATATCAGAGTAAGTAAATGCTATGTTATGGCTTGATAGAGATGAAGCTCTTCATATATATTCAAAATACATATTACAAACTTTGGTAATAGGATAAAAATCTGAAGAACGTTTGCCCTTTTTAACCCCATTTACTGTAACTCTTGTTTCTAGGTCATCTTTCTCTCCCAAGAAACTTCTCAAGGGATAACATGTTCTCCTAATGTTATCCCTCCCCAATCCCCCAATCCTGCTATCCCTCCCCTAGACCCCGCTCCCCGCCAGGCCTCGTGTGTGATGTTCCCCTCCCTGTGTCCATGTATTTTCATTGTTCAACACCCGCTTATGAGTGAGAACATGTGTATACCTATGTAGCAAATCAGCACGATCTGCACATGTACTCCAGAAATTAAAGTATAATTTAAAAAACGAAAAAAACCCAACATGTTCTAACAGTCTCCATTGCACTTCAACACCCAGCTCCCAATGTTTTATAACATATTAACTTTATCATTTTCTCGTCATCATTTTAAAAGAACTTGTGCACATTATAAAAATTTAAAAGGTAGAGAAAAATATAAACAGAAAAAATTGTGTTTACGTCTACCACCCTAAATCAACTATTATCAAGTTTTTGACATATTTTACTCCACCTTTTTTCAGTTTCTTACATTTTTAAAATAGCTATGTGTATAAACTGTTTTATATCCTACTTTTTCACTTAAACATGACATTTTCCAATGTTATTAAAATTCTCTGTGAATGTAAATTTTAAAAAGTGTACCTACTGTTTTTTGGAAATCTGTAACAAGCTATGTGTAATCATTCTTCTAATATTAAATATATGAGTTGATTTTCGTTTTCACTTAGGATCTGTTATAAAATCCCTCAATATTCCATAGTAGTTCATAACTAGATATAGTTTGCTAAGAGACTTATTTATACTTTCTGAAAAATTCACTGAAGATTTTCCAATTATTAAAGTTGGTTTTAAACTACTTTTATTACAGGAAAAAGTTGATATTATTATAGATTACATAGAGTATGGTAATTTGAACTTCATGTAAAATTATGTGAAGGTAATTTTACATGAAGTTAACAGGTTCATGTCTTTTAAAGGTTAGTAAATTTTACCTTTCAAAATATGTTTTCCTTTGTAAGAGTAATAGACAACAATTATTACAATAAGTGATAATAATTATAATAGCTACCTTTTGGAGTGCCTACCTATGTATTAGTCATTGTCCCTTATTTATTTAACAAAATTTAAAACTATTTCTAAGTCACTCATTAAATGACAAAGCTTAAACCAAATTTTGTCTGATTCCAAAAGCCATACTTTTAATCATTTATATAAAACAACACAGCTGCCTGATTTATAAAATTTATAGTTTTAGCTTCTGCCATATATTTTCTTACTGATGAATGATAGATATCAAATGTTGACTTTGTTTTTAAATGGAAAACAGAGGTAGTTTAGAATGGCCTATTTTCAGTCAGCCGAAAATGCCAAAACCTTCTATGAGTAGTCCAAGTACTGGAAATCAGAGACAATTTAAACTTCAGGATACTACAATATTTTTTTTTCCTTTGTGAGTAGTGATGGAGCACGAATTCTCTACTTCTTGTCAGTCCTTCTGCCGTGATGGTCCTTTCAGTTATACCTCTGTTCTCAAAATAAAAACATAATAAATGAAGTAGGGCTTGAGGAACTGAGGACTAAGTCAAAAGTGGGATACCTAGGACTTCATTCTAGTTACTGTGGAATATTGCTTTTCTCCCTGTTTGTCCTTTTTCTGCCCTGTAAATTCTCTTGCCTTATGGAAAGCACGGTGACTATTTAAAAGCATAAGCCAGACATCACTTCTCCAGTTTCGTTTTTTTCAAAGGCCCCGTTGCATTTTGGAAAAAAAATTCCAGATATTCAACATGGCCTACAAAGCCCTGTCACCCTTGAATAGAGTGTTGAGTCTGGCTCCTACCTGTAGCCTAAATCTCAACTCTCTCCAATCTCCTCCCTCACTAAACTCCTACCACTAAATCTTTCTTTTCTTCAAACTGGCTAATGCTTTATTCTAGCCTCAGAGGTTTTGTTTTGCTGTTCTCTTGGCTACAGTGTTCTTCCCCAAGATTTTTATCTGGCTTTCTCTTCTACATTTAGACTTTTAAACAAACAGCTTCATTGAGATATAATTCATATACATGAAATTTACCCATTTAAGGTATACAATTTAATGTTTTTACTATATTCACAGGGTTGTACAACCATCACACATCTTATTTCAGAACATTTTCGTCTTGATTCAGATTTTAAATCAAATGTCACATCATCCAATAGGAACTCCAGTCACTAATTAGAAATGCCCATTCTGTTTCTACAGACATTCTCAATCCCACTACCTGTTTTGTTATTGCACTCAAACTTACGTGAAATTATTTACTTGTGTATACATTTAAAAGTGTTTTTCCTAGCACATAGAAGGTATGCCTGACACACAGTAAACACTCAATCTTTGTTGAATGAATAAATAATAACATGGTTTTTTGCTTATTTTGTCTTGTCTTGTGTAAGATAAGAGACAATCCTTACAACAAACTTGAAAACCCAGACTGGTGATCTCTAAAACTCATATGTAAATTAAGGCTCAGAGAAGTTTCATCACTTGCTCAGAGTTATATAACTGGTGAATGCCAGGGCTAGATTTCATACCCAAGGCGGCCTGGCTCTAAATGAGGGAACTTTTGATTAGGCCAGAGCAACCTGAACCCTTAAAATAACCAATTATTTGACAGGCTTTAACTTCGAGAAACATGGAAACTAGATAACCTGAGAACCCTCTGGCCACAAAACCCCTAGAATACAGAACACAATATCACAAACTTATTTTGAAATGCATAGATAAGCATGCAAAATACTGAGGGAAATCCTCAATGGCCAAAAGTGAAAAGAGGCTGAAAACCAGAACTGTATAAAAGCCTAAAAGTTACAGTTGTCCTGTAGACGTTTGTGAATCTCAGTAACAAAGGGACTTACTATTTTTTGGCTATGGAAGACAAAAGACAAGGTTTTTGTGTAAGGTGGGAATGTTGAACTAAGACCTCAGGGGAGAAAAAAGAGATGAAGGGTTAGAGTCTCAGTAAGAGAATGAACTGGAAAAATTCATCTTCTTACAAAGAAAGACAAGAAAGTTTTCTATCTTGGGCTGGGTGCTTGGTTGGAGCAGGGGGAAAGACTCTCTGATTTTTTAAAAACTTTTGATTAAGAAGAAATATTTTGAAACTCATTTTATGGCCCATTCTAGGTATGTCTTGTTGAATGTCCTATGTGCATTTGAAAAGCATATGTATTCTGCATTTGTTGAATGTAATGTTCAATAAATGTAAATTAGGTTCAGTTAGTTGGTAACGCTGTATAAGTCCTCTATAGTTTCACAGATTTTTTTGTCTGCTTGTTCTATAATTATTGAAAAGGGGATACTGAAATTGCCAACTGAAACCATGATTTTCTCAGCAGTCAGTTTGTCTGACGTCCTGCCCTTAGATTCATAATCACTTATGATTTTCATATAGTCTTGATGAATTGACCCTTTTATCATTATGAAATATTCCTCTTTAATTCTAGTAATACCCTTATGGTTAATGTAGCCACTTCAACCAGGCCAACTTTCTTATCATTAGTGTTTGCATGGTGTATATTTTTTCATTCTTTTCCTATTAGCTTCTGTCCTTATTTTTAAAATATATCTCTTAAATGAGTAATTTATGGCCTATTCAGGCCTTGATTTTTTATTCTGACAATTTCTGTCTTTTAATTGGAGCATTTACTTCACCTATGTTTAATGTAATTATTGATACAGTTAGGTTTACTGCCACACCAAGTCTACTATCTTGCTTTGTGTTTTCTGTTTGTTCCATCTGTCCTGGGAACTCTCTTGTCCTTTTCTGACTTCTTCTGGATTAGTCATTTTTTAAACATTTTATCATTTTATGTTTTCTTTTGACTTATTAGATATAATTACTCATTTTTAATGGTTGCTCCAAGGCTTACAATATGTTTCACATCTAAACTGTATCTTTAACGTAATATAGTCTACTTTCAAATAATAGTATACATTTTCACCTATAGCATGTGAACCTTACAACAATTTCATTTTACTCTACTTTATTATTTCTGCTATTGCCATATGGTATTTATGTGTTTTAAATCCCACAGGACACTTTTATTATTTTTGTTATAAACAATTACCCTTGAGAGAAAGTAAGACTTTGAGAAATAAATGTATTTTATGTTTATCTACATATTTACTGTTTCTGGCACTCTTCATTTCTTTATGTAGTTCCACTTTTCATCATTTTCCTTCAGCATGAGGACCTTCCTTGAACAATTCTTATAGCACAAGTCTTCTGTCAATAAGTTCTCTCAGCTTTCTTTTGTCTGAACATGTCTATATTTTGCCTTCATTTTTGTAGAATATTTTTGCTGGATACAGAATTCTAGGTTGACTTTTTTTTTCTTCTAGTATGTTATTCATTGTCTTTTTATTATCTCTGATGAGAAATTAGCAATAATTATCTTCCTAGTTCTGTTGTATGTAATTTATCATCAGGCTACTTTTAACATTACTAACTTTGAAAAGTTATATTATAATTTGCCTTGGTGTGATATTCTTTATGCTTTTGGGGTTTGTTGAACTGCTTGGATCTGTAGATTTTGAGTTTTCATGAAATTTGGAAAATTTTTCAGCTATTATATTTTTCAAATATTTTTTCTGCCCCTAATCTTTCTCATTTCTCTCCTCTAATTGCATATATGTGAGACCATTTGGACTATTCCATAGGTCACTGAGTCTCTGGTAATTGTTTTCATCTCCCTGTTGCTGTACACTTCAGTTTTGATAATTATCGTTGCTCTTCAAGTTCACCAATTGTGTCTTCTGCAGTATAAATGTTTCACAGATACTACATTTTTTGCTTCTTGAATTTTTAGTTGGTTCTTTTCTTAGTTTCTATTTGGCTAATGAGAACTCCTATTCTCTCATCTAGACTATATTTATAATGTAGTTTTAAGTTCTTATTTCCTATTTCATCTTTGTTATTCCTGGTTCTATTTCTGTCAGCTGATTTTCCTCCTAGTAATAGGTCATGTTTCCTTTTTCTTCACATGTCTAATAATTTTGTGTTATATTCTGGACATTATGGATGCCACTTTATTAAGTGTCTAGATTTGACTGTCATCCTTAAATTGAGTGTTGAGTTTTGTTCTGCCAGGTAGTTAATTTACCTGCAGATCAGCCTGGTTCTTTCTAGGCTTATTTTAAAGTTTTACAAGAAAAGGCCTATAGTATTCTTTCCTCTGGGATTAGATTAGCCTTATGCCTAAGGTGTAGCCTTTCTGGGGGTCACCTCTTTTGAATGTCCTCGATATTCAACAAGGTCTCTACCTTCTGGCTGTTCAAAAATAAAATCTGTTCTAACCTTGTGTGAGCTCCAGTAGTTATTCAATATACAGCTTCCTTTGTAGATATTCTTTCCTCAGTAGTTTTTCTTTCCCCAGTAGATGTTCGTTATCTGGCCTCATAGATTCTTGCACTGAGAATGTGCAGCTTAGTAGCTATATTTATCCACTTAGGCTGCCATAACAAAATAACAGACTGGGGGGGGGCTTTTAAAACAGAAATAATTTTTCTTACAGTTCTGGAAGTTAGAAGTCCAAGATCAGGATGCTGTTAAGGATGGCTTCTGGTAAGTTTTCTGGTTTATAGACAGCTGCCGACTTATGTGTCCTCACATGATCTCTTCTCTTTATACATGTGTAGAGAGAGAGAGAGAGTATGCTTTGGTATCCCTTTCTCTTATAAGGACACCATTCCTATTGCATTAGAACACCACTCTTATGATCTCATTTAACCTTAACTTACCTTTCTAAAGGCTCTATTTTCACATACAGACATATTGAGGGCTAAGGTTTCAACGTATGAATTTAGGTGAGAGAGATGAAGACACAATTCAGTTCATGACAATAATCAACCAAAGACTTAAAGGGATTCTTATAGACATTTCTGTAGCTCTATCTGTAACCAACTTCCTTTTTCTGAGTACCATACTCTACATTTTCCAACCAACTCAGCCTCCTCAGGCTCTAATCTCTGTCTCCTTAGCTAAGTGATACTTCCGTATTCTGTTTGGGCTCTTGCATTCTACAAAATAGTCCAGAAAGTTTTCTAGACAGAAAACAAGAGTGGTCATTTTATCACCTCATTTATTTTCCTTCTCTTTGGAATCATAGTCCTGCATGGCCTCTTTTCCAAAGTCTGAAAACAGTTTTGATATATTTTGTTCATTTTAATAATACTTTAAAGCAAGAGGACTAACCAAGTACTGGTTATTCCATCATAAGTGGAAGCAGAGTGTCCTCACTGCCTCCATCCCAAGCATTTTAAAACATAGACCTGACCTCATGCGTGTTTGAAGTTTGAAATTTACTGATATGATCTATGAAACCTCAAAGCTGAAAATTAAGAATAAATTCCCTGGGATACCCACTAGATAGAAGTGTAAATCTCTGGAAGGATACATCTTCACCCTAACATGTGCTGGACTGCCAAGTGAGGCTCTGCCAAACCAAAGTTCTCAAATTACAAAATATGCAAGGAAATAAGGCAAGAGTCAGCACAGACAAACATCAGTATCAGTATCTTTGGATTATACAATTGTTTAATACAAAAATTAAAGCAAGTTTTTAAAGGCTGTATAAGAAAATGATGAAACTATAAGAAATGAACATGGTACCATAAAAAAGACCTGATGTATTTGAAAAAGGCTTCTAGAAATAGACCATCTAGAAAATAAAACTATATATTACACTAAATAGATGAGTTAAACTGTAAATATTGACATGGCTTTACAAAACAATTAGGAAACTGATAGATTTGAAGAAACTATCCAGAATGCAGCATGCAGAGGCAAAGAGAGAAAAATGAGGAAAAGAAGGTCAAAAGCCCTCATCCCTTTGTTCATAAATATCTTTAAAATTTACTATGTTTGATTGGATGATACCCAACTAGAAAACTTAGATTTAATTCCACCTCTTCCGTTTATTAGCAGTGTGCTACTGAAGTTACTTAATTTGAGCCTGAATTTCCTCATGTGTAAAATGGGAATGATGATACCTTTTTCAGAGAGTCTCAAAAAATTAAATAAAATATGCAGCACAAATTACACACAAAAAAAATACAATAGAATGAGAATAATTGGCACACATGTCATTCGAATTTGAGAAGAGAGTAGTAAGAATGAGAAAAAAAATCATTGTTTGAAGAACTAATAGATAATACCATTCTGGAGTAAACAGATATAAATCTCTCAGATACAGAACTGTAATGAGCCCCAGGGAAATTTACAAAATGAAATCTGTACCTCAATTCAACATACTTGACTGTGAAAACTAAAAGATAGAAGATTTTTAAAGCAGCCGGGAGTAAATATATTACTTACCAAGGAACAAACTTGTCAGTAGCACTGCTAGATTTGTCAACAGCAACCACAGAAACCAAAAGACAGCAGAATAGTATCTTTAAAGTGCTGAGAGAAAATACTGTCAACCTAGAATGGTATATCCTACTAGGACAATTTTTAAGTATTAAGAGTAAAATAAAGCTATTTTCAGACAAACAGAAATATAGTATTGTAACAAGGAAAATTTACTCAAGAAACATCTAAAGTATGTACTTCAAAAATGAAGAAAATGAACCCTGATATAAGGACCAATAATTCAGGGAAGAATAGTAAATAAAATAGTCACAGATAAATCTTTTTAAAAACATTAACTGTAAAGAAAAAGAAATAGGAAGGAGAGAAGGAGAAGACAGTGAATAAATATCAGTAACGAAGTGGAACTAAAATGCTACACAACTATAACATATAAAAGAGGAGAGGACTATGGTCAGGTTTAAGGCCTTGGTCAAGAGTAGGATTGAGATATGGATTTCTTTAGATTTTCTTATCTATCTGTGTTAAGATTCTAAGGGAACCATTAAAAGAATAGAAATGGCAGGTAAAATATGGAAACTATTGTGGGAATTTTAATTTAAAATTTTAACTTTATTAAAAATTAAGCAACTACTAGGGCATAAAAGACATAAAAACATGGAAAAAGCAAATATTACAAAAACAACATGGTAGAAATAAATCCAAATTAACCAATAATCAAATTGATATACATTGATTAAATATGTAAATTAAATTATCAAGGTAGCTAAAGTTAATCCAGTGCTACGCAATTTGTAACAGATATAAGAAAAGTTTAATGTCGGAAGAAACCCTATAAGTCAAAAGAGATTGAGGACATCTTCAGCATTCTTAAAGAAAGGAAACTCCAGCCAAGAATTTTATATTCAGGGATCTAAGCTTCATAAGCCAAGGAGTCATAAGATCCTTTTCAGACAAGTAAATGCTAACAAAATTTGTTGCCACTAGACCTGCCTTACAAGAAGTCCTTACATGAAAAGTGCTAAATATGAAAACAAAAGACCATTACCAGCCACCACAAAAACACACTGTAAAGCAACTACACAATCAAGTCTGCATAATAGCTAGCTGACAACATGACAGGATCAAATCTGCACATATCAATATTAACCTTGCATGTAAATGGGCCAAATGCGCCAATTAAAAGGCACAGAGTAGCAAGTTGGATAAAGCAAGGCCCAACTGTATACTGTCTTCAAGAGGCCCATCTCAAATGCAGTGACACCAATAGGCTCAAAGTAAAGGGATAGATAAAATCCAACCAAGCAAATTGAAAACAAACAAACAAACAAACAAAAAATAGGGATTGCTATTCTAATTTCAGACAAAACAGACTTTAAACCAACAATGGCCAACAAAAGACAAAAAGGGGCATTACATAATGGTAAAGGACTACATTTAACAAGAAGACTTAACTATCCTAAATATATAGGCACCCAAAACAGGATCACCCAGATTCATAGAGACCTGTGAAGAGACTTAGATGAACCATGCAATAATAATAGGACACTTCAACACCCCACTAACAGTAATAGATCACTGAAGCAGAAAATTAACAAAGATATTCAGGACCTGAACTGGATGTGATAGACTTCCACAGAACTCTTCACCTCAAAAAAAGACAATATACATTCTTCTCATAACCACATAGCACATCTTCTAAAATCAACCACACAATCAGGCTAAAATAATCCTCGGCATATACAAAAAAAAAATCAAAATAATACTAACCACACTCTTAGATCACAGCACAATAAAAATAGATATCAATACCAAGAAGATTGCTTAAAACCCTATAGTTACATGGAAATTAAACAACCGGCTCCTGGATGACTTCTGGGTAAACAATGAAATTAAATCAGAAATCAAGAAATGAAAGCAAAGATATAGCACACCAGAATCTCTGGGACACGGCTAAAGCAGGGTTAAGAGAAAAGTTTTAACACTAAACATCCACATTAAAAAGTTAAAAAATCTCAAATTAACACCTTAATA
The DNA here is from genome assembly GCF_001604975.1 of Cebus imitator. Classification (NCBI taxonomy): domain Eukaryota; kingdom Metazoa; phylum Chordata; class Mammalia; order Primates; family Cebidae; genus Cebus; species Cebus imitator. The sequence goes on along the minus strand of NW_016107378.1, from coordinate 118,761 downwards.
TCACATCTTGAGGAACTAGGAAAACAAGAGAAAGCCAACCTTGAAACTAGCAGAAGACAAGTAATAACCAAAATCAAAGCTGAAGTGAATGAAATTGAGATACCAAAAAATCATTCAATAGATTGATGAAACCAGAATTGGTTATTTGAAAGAATAAATAAGATAGATAGACTGCTAGCTAGACTAATAAAGAAAAGAAGATCCAAATAAACACAATCAGAAATGACATAGGGAACATTAACACTGACCCCTAGAAATGCAAAAAAAAAAAAAAAAAAATCCCACACTAAAGATTATCGCAAAAACCTCTATGCACACATATAGAAAACCTAGAAGAAATGGATGCATTCCTGGAAACATAGCTCCCAAGACTGAACCAAGAAGAAATTGAAATCCTGAACAGACCAATCATGAGTTAATTGAATCAGTAATAGCAAGCCTACCCACCAGAAAAACTCAGGTCAGAACAGATTCCCACCCGAACTCTACCAGACATATAAAGAAGAGCTGGTACCATTCCTACTGAAGCTATTCAAAAAAATTTAGGAGGCACTCCTCCCTAATGCATTCCATGAGGCCAGCATCATCCTGATACAAAAGTCTGACAAATAAAAATTAAAAAATAAAACAAAACTTCAGGCAATATCTTTGATAAACAAAGATGCAAAAATCCTGAGCAAAGTACAGCCAAACTGAATTCAGCAGTACATCAAAAAGCTATTCCACCACAATCAAGTAGGCTTTATCCCTGGGATGCAAGTTTGGTTCAACATATACAAATCAATAAATGCGATGCACCACATGAACAGAACTAAAAACAAAAAACACATGATCATCTCAATATGCAGAAAAAGTTTTTTATAATATTCAGCATTTCTTCATTTAAAAATCCTCAGTATACTAGGAATTAAAGAAACATACCTCAAAATAATAAGAGCCATTTACAGCCAAAATATTGAATGGGCAGAAGCTAAAGCATTCCCCTTAAGGACTGAAACAATACAAGGATTCCCACTCTTACCACTCTATTCAACATAGTACTGGAAGTCTTAGCCAGAGCAATCAGGCAATAGAAAGAAATAAAAGGCATGCAAATCAGAAGAGGGGAAGTCAAACTATCTGTGTTTGTAGACAATATGATTTTAAACCTAGGAAACTTGATTGTCTCTACCCCAAAGCTCCCAGATCTAATATACAACTTCAGCCAAGTTTCTGGGTACAAAATTAATGTGCAAAAAACAGTAGCATTTCTATACAACAATAATTTTGAAGCTGAGTGCCAAATCAAGAACACAATCCCATTTACAATAGCTATAAAAAACGATAAAAGTCTTAGGACTACAACTAGCCAGGGAGGTGAAATCTCTCTAGGAGAACTACAGAACACTGCTCAAAGATATCAAAGATGATACGACAAATAGACACAAACAAATGGAAAAACATTCCATGGTTGTGAACAGGAAGAATTAATGTTGTTAAAATGGCCATACTGCCCAAAGCAATTTACAGATTCAGTGCTATTCCTATTAAACTACCAATGACATTCTTCACAGAATCAGAAAAAAAAAACTGTTCTGCAATTTTTATAGACGAAAAAGGAGCCCAAATAGCCAAAGCAATCCTAAGCCAAAAGAACAAAGCTGGGGGTATCACATTACCCAATTTCAAACTATATTACAAGGCTACAGTAACCAAAACAGCATGGTATTGGTACAAAAATAGACACATAGACCAATGGAACAAAGTGGAGAGCCCAGAGATAAAGCCACACACTATGGCCATCTGATCTTTGACAAAGTCAACAAAAACAAGCAATGGGGAAAGTTATTTTATCAATCATCAACAAATGGCTGATAAAATAACTGGCTAGCCATATACAGAAGACTCAAATAGGACCCCTTCCTTACACCATATACAAAATTAACTCGAGATGGATTAGTGGCTTAAATGTAAAATCTAAAACTATGAAAACCCTTCAAGAAAACCTAGAAAATACCATTCTACCTATAGGCTCTGGTAAAGATTTTGTGACAAAGATACCAAAGGCAATTGAAACAAAACCAAAAATTGACAATTGAGACCTAAAGAGCTTCTGCACAGTGAGAGAAACTATCAATAGATTAAACAGACAACCTACAAAGTGGGAGAAAATATTTTCAAACTATGCATCTGACAAAAGTCTAATATCCAGGACCTGTAAGAATCTTAAATTTACAAGAAAAAAAAACTCTATTAAAAATGGGCAAAGAACATGAATAGAAACTTCAAAAAAAAAAAGACATACACACAGCCAAAAAGCATATGAAACAAAACTCAACATCGCAAATCATTACAGAAATGCAAATCAAAACTACAACGAGCTACCATCTCACACCAGTCAGAATGGCTATTAATAAAGTAAAAAAATAACAGATGTTGATGAGACTGCAGAGAAAAGGGAATATGTATACACTGCTAGTGGGATTGTAAATTAGTTCAGTCACTGTGGAAAGCAATTCAGTGATTTCTCAAAAAATTTAAAATAGAACTGCCATTTGACTCAACAATTTCATTAATGGGTATATACCCAAAGAAATATAAATTGTTCTACCATAAATACACATGCATGCATATATTCATTGCAGCAGTATTCAGAATTGCAAAGACAAGGTTTCAACCTAAATTGATTATCCAGTAGACTGGACAGATAAAGAAAATGTGGTACATATACACCATGGAATACTCTGCAGTCATAAGAAGGAGAAAAATAACATTCTTTCCAGAAACATGGATGGAGCTATAGGTCGTTATTTTAAGTGAACTAATGCAGGAACAGAAAATCAAATACCACGTCTCCACTTGTAAATGGGAGGTAAACATTGAGTACCAATGGGCACAAATAAGGGAACAATAGACACTGGAGTCTACTTGGGTGTGGAGGGCTGTAGGAAGGTAAGGATAGAAAAAAAAAAAAAAACTGCCTTTTGGGTACTATGCTTGTTACTTGGGTGATGAAATGGTGTGTGAACCAAATCCCTGTGACATGCAATTTATCTATAGATGTACTCTGAAACTAAAATAAATGTTAAAAAAAAGCTGAATATCAAAAGAGAGAAAGATATACCATGCAAAAAAAAAAAAGTTTATATTAAAATAAGTAAACTTCAAAGATACCAGGAGGGATAAAGAGAACTCATTATATGATGGTAAAAGGTATAATTCACTAGGAAGATGCAATAATTCTAAACTTACAGGCATCTAATGATCTAACATTAAATATATGCAAGGAAAAAGTGACAATTAACAAGGAAAATGAAGAATCCATAATCACAGAGGAAGATTTCAATAGGTTTCTGTCCGTAATTGATAGATAAAGGAGATGGAAATTAGTAAGATTGTAAATTATTAGAACAAGTTAATTAACAACTTGGAGCTAACGAACATACATAGAATACATAGAATTTTGCATGCAACAATTAGAGGATATATGTTCTCAAGCATACATGAAATTTGACCACATACTAAACCCCAAAGAAAGATTCTGACTAAAATTTAGCTAAGTTAGAATTCAATGACAGATATTTACAAGAACCCGCCAAAACACACCAAAAGATCATATAGGATATATATATATGGATATATATATATATATATATATATCTTTATACATATATCTGTATATATATCTATATATATGGGAAAGATATGTGTGTGTGTGTGTTTGTATATACATGTATGTGTATGTATATATGTATATGTATCTCTGTGTATGTGTGTATATATATACATGTATGTGTGTGTATATATATATGTATGTATATATGTATATATATATCTGTGTGTGTGTGTGTGTGTGTGTGTATGATGAGTTAAAGCCAATAGATAAGTGAATCAATAGGTAGGAAGACTGATAGATAGATACATGAAAAGAGAGAGATTTTAAGAAATGGTCTCACACAATTGTGGAGACTGGCAGGTCCAAGGTCTGCAGTGTTGGTGGGCAAGGAGACCCAGTGGAGAGTTAATGTTGCAGCTGGAGTTCAAAGACAACCTGGAAGCAGAATTCCCTGTTCTTTGGGGGACATCAGTCTGTTTTCTCTTAAAGTCTTCAAGTGATTGAAGGCTTACCCACATCATTGAGAGTAATCTGCTTTACTCAAAGTCTACTGATTTAAATGTTAATCTTCTCTAAAAAATGTCAAAACCGCATTGAGATACCATCTCACACCAGTTAGAATGGCAATCATTAAAAAATCTGGAGACAACATGCTGGAATGGATGTGGAGAAATAGGATCACTTTTACACTGTTGGTGGGAGTGTAAATTAGTTCAACCATTGTGGAAGACAGTGTGGCGAGTCCTCAAGGATCTAGAAATAGAAATTCCATTTGAACCAGCAATCCCATATGCTCAAACAACTATAAATCGTTCCATTATAAAGACACATGCACGCGCATGTTCATCGTGGCACTGTTTACAATAGCAAAGACCTGGAACCAACCCAAATGCCCATCAATGATAGACTGGACAAAAAATGTGGCACATATACACCATGGAGTACTCTGCAGCCTAAAAAATGATGAGTTTGTGTCCTTTGTAGGGACATGGATGAACCTGGAAACCATCATTCTCAGCAAACTGACACAAGAACAGAAAATCAAACACTGCATGTTCTCACTCATAGGCAGGTGTTGAACAATAACACTTAGACACAAAGAGGGAAGCATCACACACTGGAGTCCGTTGCAGGGGCTACAGGAGGGATAGTGGGAGGGAGGGTTAGGGGAGAGATAACGTGGGGAGAAATGTCAGGTATAGGTGATGGGGGGATGGTGGCAACAAACCACCTTGCCATGAATGTACCTATGCAACAATCTTGCATGATCTGCACAGGTACCCCAGGATCTAAAGTACAATTTTTAAAAATGTCCTTACAACTACAGCACACTGGTGTTTGACCAAACATTTGAATACCTCGACCTAGCCAAGTTGACACATAAAATTAACTATCACAACTCCACCCCTTGGCACCCATATGGAACCCCTTAAACCACATTTAATCTCCTCTATAGAATTGTGCCAAGTGAAAACAGCCAATCCAACAAAGTTATATATTATGTGATTTCATTTATGTAACGTTATTGAAATGACAAAATTACAGAAATGGAGAACCAATTAGTGGTTTGCAGAGACTAAGGTGGGTAGTGTGGATGGGAGTGGGTGGGAAATGGCAGTGGCTGTAACAAACAAAATGAAGACTCCTCACGGTGATGGAAATGTGCTGTATCATGACTATATCAATGTCATCTGGTTGTAATATTGTACTGTAGTTTTATAAGATGTTACCACTGGGGAAACTGGGTTAAGGATACACAGGATCTCTCTGTATTATTTCTTATAACTGCTTGTGAATCTACAGTTTTTTCAAAATAAAAAGATCAATTTAAAAACTTCTAGGAAAATGAATTAAGAGAAAAACAATTTTCAGTATCTAAAGATGGGCACTACTACATATTGAGAAAGAATTTTTAAAAATCACAAGCAAACACTATGAAACACATTCTTCGGATGAAACAAAATATTCAAGAACAAGCAAAGCTTATTCATGAAACTCACAGTAATGTAGTTTGATTGGGGTAGAGGGATAAGAGAGAGAATGACCTCTGAAAATTAATCTGCTTTGCTTTAAAGGAGACTCCCTTTAATTTATGTTTTCTGTATTTTACAGAGAAAAAGGCATACTTTTCATCTATTCTGAATCTTAAGACCGTATTTTACCCCAGGGTAAAATATGGATGGAGCTGTAGGTCGTTATTTTAGGTGAACTAATAAAAAATGGATGGAGCCATAAATGTTTTTTCCTGGGCCATAAATGTTATGGCCCAATTTGAAATAGTGACAGGTGGGAAAATACAATCGCCAAAAAATTGGGTAACAAATACTTGCGTAAATCAGGTTTTTTTCATTGTTTTCAACAAGACTGGAGAAGGACCAATCAGCTTGTGAGCTGGTGAATAATTAACAATCTGTGATAATTGATCACTATATGATTTTTGGCAAATAACTTAAAAGTAATTCAAAAAAATGTTTATAACACATTCTTCCATTTCCATCTCTTACATATTCAAATGATTTTTTCAGGGCTTTTATCTATAAAAATGAAAATAGGAATAGTCGTGATGATAAACTATGACCTTTTAGCAATAAGTAATACTCAGGATCAGCTACATAAGCTAATTAGAAAGAAATCCTGCTCATCTCATAAAAAGATGCATTTCCAATGAAAGTTTGCTTTTGCATTTGATAGTACTAAAATATATAATACATTCCAGTCAATGCCTTCAATACAGAAGACATTTTAATGTTTATGGTCTTAATTTACACAAAAATTAAGAATATTGTGATAGGATGATCAATAAAAGATTTTAAAGCAAAAACTTGTAAAATGGAAATACACAGAGAAGAGGGAATATTATAAAATTTCTGACTGAGAAAAGTTTGTTCATGCAGTCTTGTTATTTTTATCATTATTTTAATTAAAATATATAAACATTGGAATGCACAAATCTAACTGGAAACCCTCATGTAAACCACACTCCTATTTCAAAAAGTTTCCTTAAATCCCTTTACAGCTCATAATCCTTATCACCATGAAGACAACTACTGTTTTAATTTCTATCACCACAAATTATCTTTGCCTGTTCCAGAAATTCGTATAAATGAAATTATACAGTATATGCTTTAAGTACATAAAATATGCACTATTTGGTGTCCAGCTTCCTTTGCATTATATGTGGGATTCATCTATGTTGATGAATACTATTGCAGAGTAGGATTACATTGTATGAATACATCTCTGTTTCTCTGTTCTCCTAATGATAGATATCTGAATCGTTTTGAGTTTTTACTATTATGAATAAAAATATCCAGAGAATCTGCTTTCAACATTCATATGCAAGTGTTTTCATTTTTATTTAGGTTCAGGGGTACACGTGCAGATTTGTTATATAGGTAAACATGTGTCACTGGGGTTTGTTGTACAGATTATCCCATTACTCAGGCACTAAGCCTAGTACCTAATAGTTATTTTTTCTGATACTCTCCCTTTTCTACCCTTCACCCTCAAGTAGGTCCCAGGTCTGTTGATCCCTTCTTTGTGTCCATGTGTTATCATCATTTGGCTCCCACTTATACGTGAGAACATGCGGTATTTGATTTTCTATTCCTGCATTAATTTGCTAAGGATAATGGCTTCAAGCTCCATTCATTTTCCTGCAAATGGTTTCATTCTTTTCTATGGCTGTATAGTATTCCATGTTGTATGTGTGTCACATTTTCTTTGTTCCATCTACCATTGATAGTCTTTGCTATTGTGAATGTGCATGTCTTTATTGTATGATTTACGTTTCTTCAGGCATATACATAGTAACGAGATTGCTGGGTTGAATGGTAGCACTGTTTTTAGCTCTTTGAGGAATTGCTGCACTGCTTTCCACAATGGCTGAACTAATTTACACTCCTACCAACAGTGTACAAGTGTTCCCTTTTCTCTGCAACTTTGCCAGCTTCTGTTATTTTTTGACTTTTTAATAGCCATTCTGACTGGTGTGAAATGGTATCTCATTGTGGTTTTGATTTGCATTTCTCTAATGATCAGTGATGTTGAGCTTTTTTTCATATGCTTTTTGGCCACGTGTATGTCTTCTTTTGAGAAGTGTCTGTTCATTTCCTTTGCTCACTTTTTAATGGGGCTGCTTGTTTTTTTTGTTTTGTTTTGTTTTGTTTTTTTTGAAATCTGCTTAAGCTCCTTTTCGATGCTGGATATTAGACCTTTGTCAGATGCATAGTTTGCAAATATTTTCTCCTACTCTGTAGGCTGACTTTTACTCCGTTCATAGTTTCCTTTGCTGTGCAGAGCTCTTAAATTTAATTAGATCCCATTTGTCAATTTTTGCTTTCTTGTAATTGCTTTCAGCACTTTTGTCATGAATTCTTTGCTGGTTCCTATGTCTAGATGGTATTACCTAAGTTACCTAACATAGTTTTTATAGTATTGGGCTTTACATTTAAGTCTTTAATCCACCTTGCATTGAGTTTTGTGTATGGTATAAGGAAGGTTCCAATTTTCTACATATGGCTAGCCAGTTATCCCAGTGTCATTTACTGAATAGGGAGTCCTTTCCCTGTCTTTTGTTTTTGTCAGCTTTGTCAAAGATCAGATGGTTGTAGGTGTGTGGCTTTATTTTCTGGGTTCCCTACTCTGTTCCACTGGTCTATGTGTCTATTTTTGTAACAATGCCATGTTGTTTTGATTACTGCAGTCTTGTAGTACACTTTGAAATCAGGTAATGTGATGCCTCCAATTTTGTCCTTTTTGTTTGATTGCTTTGGCAATTCATGCTCTTTTTTTTTTTTTTTGGTTCCATAAGAATTTCAGAATAGTTTTATTCTGTGAAGAATGTCACTGATGTTTGATAGGAATGATATTGAATTTGTAGATTGCTTCGAACAGTGTGGCCATTTTAATGATATTGATTATTTTGATCCATGAGCATGAAATGTTTTTCCATTTGTTTCTGTCATCTCTGATTTCTTTGAGCAGTGTTTTGTAATTCTCATTGTAGAGATCTTTCACTTCCCTGATTAGCTGTATTCGTAGGTATTTTATGCATTTTGTTGCAATTGTGAATGTGGTTGTGTTTCTGATTTGGCTCTTAGCTTGGCTACTGTTGGTGTATAGGAGTACTGTGCTTTTTGTATTTTGATTTTGTATCCTGAAACTTTGCTGAAGTTGTTTATTAGCTGAAGGAGCTTTTGGTCAAGGCTATGAGGTTTTCGAGATACAGAATTATGTCATCAGCAAACAGGGATAATTTGACTTCCTGTCATCCTAATTGCTGCCTTTTATTTCTTTCTCTTGCCTGATTGCTCTGGTCAGGACTTCCAAAATTATGTTGAATAGGAGGTGAAAGAGGGCATTCTTGTCTTCTGCTAGTTTTCAAAGGGAACACTTCCAGCTTTTGTTCATTCAGTATAATGTTGGCTGAGAATTTGTCATAGAGGGCTCTTATTATTTTGAGGTATGTTCCTTCAATCTAGTTTTTTGAGGGTTTATAACATGAAGGGATGTTGAATTTTATTGAAAGTCTTGTCTGCATCTATTGAAATAGTGCTGCAATTTTTGTCTTTAGTTTTGTTTATATGATGAATCACATTTATTGATTTGCATATGTTGAACCAACCTTGCAACCCGGAGATAAAGTTTACTTGATCGTGGTGGATTTGCTTTTTGATGTGCTACTGGATTCAGTTTGCCAGTATTTTGTTGAGGATTTTTGCAAGGATACTGTCCTGAAATTTTCTTTTTTTCTTGTGTCTCTGCCAGGTTTTGGTATCAGGATGATGCTGGCCTTATAGAATGAGTTAGTGAGGAGTTCCTCCTCTTCAATTTGTTTCAATAGGAATGGTGCCAACTCTTCTTTGTACATCTTGTAGAATTCAGCTGTGCATCTGTCTGGTCCTGGGCTTTTTTGGGTTGGTAGGCTATTTATTACTGATTCCATTTCAGATCTCATTATTGGCTTGTTAGGAAATCAATTTCTTCATGGTTCAGTTTTGGGAGGGTGTATGTGTCCAAGAATTTATTTATCACCTCTAGGTTTTCTAGTTTGTGTGCATAGAGGTGTTCACAGTAGTCTCTGATGATTGTGTCTGGGGTCAGTGGTAATACTCCCCTTTGTCATTTCTGATTGTATTTATTTGGATCGTCTCTCTTAGCCCAGCTGTCAGCCTGTCTATGTTATTCTTTTACCAAAAACCAACTCCTGGATTCCTTTATCTCTTAAATGATTTTTCGTGTCTCGGTCTCCATCAGCTCAGCTCTGATTGTGGTTATTTCTTGTCTTCTGCTAGCTTTGGGGTTGGTTTGCTCTTCTTTCTCTATTTCTTTTAGTTGTAATGTGTGGTTGTACATTTGACATCTTTCTAACTTTTTGATGTAGGCATTTAGTGCTATAATGTTTTTTTTTTTTTTTTTTTT